>NW_022170510.1:27017925-27039997 GCF_008802855.1 Photinus pyralis
CGAGTCCGAGACGGAAAACCGCAACTCGATCCGCCCCCCCGTTCCCCCGCCGCGACCTGCGGACTTTACCTCCACGTAGCGGGGGAGTGCGGGGGGGTGCGAGTTCGCGCGACGGCGCGTCGGAAGCGTCTCGACGTCCCGCGTCCGTTTCGACAGTTCCGCCTTCGCTCAAGTCGATTTTCTATTTTTCCGGGGAGAAAAACCGTTTTACCCCAAAAAAGCGCACTTTTTCTAAAAAAATTCACAGGCGCTCCGCTTCGCGTCGCGCGCCTCGCCCGCGGCACTATTCTTTCGCGCGACGAGGTCGGCTAACGGCGCGCAACGTAAAGTTTTTTCGTAACTCTTCTCCTTCGTCAGCCGCGAATTTTCAAAGTCGCGCTCGGGTCGAAAAACGACCTCCACGGCAAAGTTCGCGTCCCACCCCCGCCTCCCTGGGTGGTCGAGGCGGATCGAAAAAAATTGTAAAAGCGGCCTACCGTAACGGCTACGGATTCCGAAAGTACCGAGGCCGTAGGTCGAATAACTTCTCCTCCGGGTCCGGAAAGGTGTTTTCTCGCGTTTTTTTGACGTCTTACGGCAGCCCCTCCGCCGGTGGGCGATAAAAAATTCCACCGTACGCGGTTCGACGCGGTCGTCCTCGGTACCCCCCCGGGCCGCGGCGGCGTCCGCGTGACTCCTACCGTTCGTCCTCCGTAGGGAGTTTTATGGGGAAAAACACGAAAAGGGGGGTGGCGCGGGGGGAAAACCGGTCGAACGATTTGCTTCGTTTTCACTTATTTTCATGTGCGATGCGTGTCGGGTGGCTTGTCAAATTTTGATGCGTGTCGGGTGACTTGTGAAATTTTGGGGAAAATCCTGCTTCACGTTTCGAATATGCCTTATTTGCTTATTGTATTTATAACTGTATGCGTTAGATACCCACTTGGATCTATAAAATGCGGTTTTTTAATTTTTAAATTTTAACGTCGGATCAATCTTCGAATCGCCATATCTTCGTCGTTTAAAGTCCGATCTCGTTCAAATTAGGTATACGTACGAACGGATACTCGCGACGTCCGTCCGACCCCCCCTCACCTCCCACCCCCCTCCCCCCCACAATAAGATTGCCCGTAATTTAAAAATTTATGCGATTTTTAACGAATTTCGACGTCGGAGTGCTCAAAAAAGTCACTTGGGGGCACCAAAACTTCGCCAAATTTGTACCCTCACTTCGTCTCGCAGTCTGGAGTCGATTTTGGCAAAAAACGGAAATTATTAATTTTTCGTCAAAATTTTCGCGAAAAATGCCGTTTTCGTATCGATTCCGATTTAACGCGCTCGCGATCGTACCGCGGGGACCGCGGGGCAAATTTATAAAAGGTCCACTCTAAAGTGATCGTTTAGAAGCGAAAAGTCCCCGGAATTCCACCGGCGAGTGCCCGTTTTGCGCCCATTTTCGGGAGCATTTTCATTTTTTCTTCGACGTCCTCTCCCGTAGACGCCGTCGATTTTTCGGGGGAGGTGAAGGTGTCGTAGAATAGCCTCGTTCTTCCTCTTTCTATCGCCGCCTCGACCTCTCGAATATCTCGAATATTGGCGAAATTACGAATTTTTTTGTAAAGGTGTGCAAAATTCGAAAAACAAAAAGCGCCCTCTACCGTCGAAACCGTAAATCTTTTATGAGAATTTTTTTTCGTTTTTGCAATCTCCGCGCCAAAACGCATAAGATGACGTCGAAAGAGCGACGATTTTTGACAATTTTTTTTTTCGATTTTTTCGAAGGAAGGGGATAGTATGGAAAAATTTTCGTTTTTAATTTTTTCGAATAACTTTCGAAGAGGGCGTCGTATTTCGACGAAACCTTTCGTAACGTGTCATTTGATGTAAAATGCGACGTCCGACGCGTCGATCGATCGAATCGGCGACGTTTTTGAATTTTCGAGATTCGTACCTACAAGGACACGTCGCTCGGCTTCGGCGGCTGCGCCGCCTCGCCTCGCTCATTTTTTTCGATTCCAGAACGCGACCGATCGACGCGGGAACCCCACCGCGATCGACGGCATCGTCGTAGCGCTCGTCGTTTGCGAGAAAGCGTCAAAATAAGAGGAAAATGCGCCTTAAGAGCCATTCGGAGGGGGGGGAGGGTGGTGCGACCCGAGAGATTTCCGAAGCGCCGTTCGATTGCGAAGTCGACACTCAAAACCGCAACTCGATACGACCTCTCGTTCGCACGCCACCGCGTCTAGACTTTACCTCTACGCGGCGGGGGGGCGCGGGGGGGTACGAGGTCGACGAACGGCGCGTCGAAAAAGGGGCGACGTCCCGCGTCCAGTTCGCCGTATTAAATTTCGCGAAACGCATTTTTTCGTTACTCGACCCCCCCGCCGCCCCCCTCCCGAAAAATAGGACTTCACGAAAATACTACGAGGGGGCGTGTCGTCGGACGCTCTCGAGTTTTAAGAATTTTAAAAAAATTCTATCTTCACGTTTGCGAACGATTGGCGAAAAGGTGCCCGAAAAAGGTAACTCGCTCCTCCTCGTCACCTCCACGTGCCTCGACGGCCCGCGATCGAACCACGAACCGGTACCCCGGAAGCGCACTCGAACCGCGAGTCCGAGACGGAAAACCGCAACTCGATCCGTCCCCCCGTTCCCCCGCCGCGACCCGCGGACTTTACCTCCACGTAGCGGGGGAGGGCGGGGGGGTGAGAGGTCGCGCGACGGCGCGTCGGAAGCGTCTCGACGTCCCGCGTCCGTTTCGACAGCTCCGCCTTCGCTCAAGTCGATTTTCTATTTTTCCGGGGAGAAAAACCGTTTTACCCCAAAAAAGCGCACTTTTTCTAAAAAAATTCACAGGCGCTCCGCTTCGCGTCGCGCGCCTCGCCCGCGGCACTATTCTTTCGCGCGACGAGGTCGGCTAACGGCGCGCAACGTAAAGTTTTTTCGTAACTCTTCTCCTTCGTCAGCCGCGAATTTTCAAAGTCGCGCTCGGGTCGAAAAACGACCTCCACGGCAAAGTTCGCGTCCCACCCCCGCCTCCCTGGGTGGTCGAGGCGGATCGAAAAAAATTGTAAAAGCGGCCTACCGTAACGGCTACGGATTCCGAAAGTACCGAGGCCGTAGGTCGAATAACTTCTCCTCCGGGTCCGGAAAGGTGTTTTCTCGCGTTTTTTTGACGTCTTACGGCAGCCCCTCCGCCGGTGGGCGATAAAAAATTCCACCGTACGCGGTTCGACGCGGTCGTCCTCGGTACCCCCCCGGGCCGCGGCGGCGTCCGCGTGACACTTACCTTCGGTCCTCCGTAGGGAGTTTTATGGGGAAAAACACGAAAAGGGGGGTGGCGCGGGGGGAAAACCGGTCGAACGATTTGCTTCGTTTTCACGTATTTTCATGTGCGATGCGTGTCGGGTGACTTGTCAAATTTTGGGGAAAATCCTGCTTCACGTTTCGAATATGCCTTATTTGCTTATTGTATTTATAAACTAAGTTAGAAGTTTTGTTTCCCATCCAAAATAGTTGTAATGAAGCTATAAGTGTACAAACTAGGTATCGCCATTAATTGATGTTGCAAAACAGTACATCCGCAAGATACGCGACTTGTAACGCTTATGGAATAAAAGATGAGATTTCTCACTTCCCGATTTATTACACAATACCCTGCGGTTACCCTAGGGTTATCCCTTTCTTATATACAATCTAAACTATGTTAAAACATCTGTGATTAAAATTTCAACAAAATATATTAATCGGATATTAGTCGGAAGTCGGAACGAAACTTGAAATCAAGCTAGCACCCCTACCTCGACCCCTACCTTTTACTAGTTGCATCTAAAACTATGAATTAAGGACTAATTTGTACCCACTTTAGATTTTCATTGGTTAAACAATTTATACATTATATAAATAATTTTTAACTAAAACTGGGCAATTCTCAGAATTAATGAAAAGAAATGGGACGTATAGATTGAGGACTCATTTGTACACACAATATTAGAATTTGTACCCTCTTATTTCCGTCGGAACACCGATTTTAAGGTGGGGGTGCTCACTTGAAAATGAGTTAGCACTCCCACTTTTTCCGATTGAAATATAATACTTATATAATGATATCCGAGTGATTTATCTATTACATTACCTTAGTAAATAATTGGGTTTCACACGGCCAGTAGATATGTCCCGTCTAAACGTTCTAACCGCCTTTTGACAGTATCCTCCTCCGAAACCCGGTCTGCAGATACTAGCACTAAATGTTTTAACATCACCAGTAGATGTATCTTTGACAGACGTTCCGTTTGCCCTTTATGAGGACTCCTCTCTGACACACTGTTTTCAAGATATTCGCTATAATGATTTTAGGGAGCCCCCAAGCCGGCACTGCGACCGTGGCACCCTATACTTACAGTTGGCAAGTCTGGGAAAACATAAAGCGATTCATTAAGCCAGTGTATAACACAAAAACAAACTGCTAATTGAGCCAAAATGGCCGTTTGACACCTAGTGTCAAGTTTGACATTTGTTGTTTTGTATTAAGTATAATTAATAGTTGTGTGTACATTCAGGAGAGTACTCATATAACCATTAATTCATTAGAGAAGCGCATCTAGGCACTTTTGCAAGAAAACAGAAACCGAAAAAAGAAATTACTTAGAAGTGAAGATAATTTTTCGAAAACTTTCAATGAAGATCAATTAAAATATTTAGAATTGGGTACACACAAGGGTTTTATGTGGAGTGATGAAACGATTGAAGAAGAGATGCATCTATGTTTTCCTTGTGATGTTAAAGGCTATTAAACGATACGCTCACAAAACTTGCCCTATCCAAGAGCGACTACAAAATACATACTTTTCACCTGTTGTTCAATTTCAAATTTCGCGGTTCTCAAACTGAGCCAAAATGGCTGTTATATTTCTTAAAATGGCCTTCTTTCACGATACTTAATTTCATTGTTGTTGTTGCAGGTTGTGGTACAGATCCATTGCCGTAGCAATAGTGTGCGCAACTATGTAAAACACCATTTTGAAATACATCTACTTTTCAGATTTCCTATATACAGTGAATGGCGAGCTAGATGGATTTCGTTTATAAGAAGTGATGAATCTGTTTGGAATAAAACGAGGAATAAAATGTATGCAATTTCAGTACTATCCGTCAAAAAATGAAATATATTAAATGTGTGTACGCCACTGCGCGTATGAACGTCCGCCATATTGAGAAGCCTAATAGGATCCTAGCTAATAATACATGTGCTCCTTCCTTAGGGCCGAATGCACAAAAGTTAATCAAAGCTTAACGGAGCTGTTAACACATTTGTTTCGATAAACAAATGACATTTGCCTAGATTAAATTAGTTAATTTAACGGAACTGTTAAACCCCGATTAAGCTAAATTTCATATGCAGAAAAAAGAATTAGCATTAACGGCGCCGTCAAGCAGCCTCTAATCACACACAAAATTTAACCGGTGCTCGTCGACTGATTAAACTGACAGTTCGTTCATAATTTTCGATTTGAGCTTGTAAAAAGTAATTTTTATAGAATAATTAGACCTATTCTAATAGTTTTTAACATCATTTTATAATTAATTATAATTAATTCAATGCTAATGAGTAGTCGTATTTAACATGACGCTTCGTGCACTATATGTCAGTGCAAAATGTGACATTTTGACATTCACCGTAAGGCGAATTCATGTTTTTCAGAAATGGATGATTATGGAGAGAAAATTGTTATTGCTGCTCCTTCTGAAATAACGCAAGCGGCAACAGAATTCTCGTAGAAAAAGTATAGTATGTAACGCGTTTTATAAACTTCTCTAGACACTCGTGTTTAAACTGTCGTTTATAAAACTTGATAAATAATATACTATTTTGTTAAGAAGTATAAGATTTTGTTTTGGATTTATATATCAATAGGAATTTGACCCCTTCATCAAGTCCATTAAAAATCATGCCTATGTAACTGAAATTGGAACTGAGCAAGTAGTGAAAATAGTTTCTGTTAAAGTCTGATCCAAATTTCCTACCGCAATTGTCTAAATTATTTTTCAAAGATGAAATACTGATTTGTTTCAAATTGTTTTTTGTATGTACATACAATATTTAGATTACTGTACCAGACGGGTTTCCCACCTTTGAACTTTGCAGTTCGTAATATATTTCTCATAAGGCAACAAATGTATGGGATCACCGATTGAAGTGACAATAAGGGTAAGGTACCTTTGCTATAACTTTCAGCAAATCTCGTGTAAAATACAGTGTTTACGATTTAAAATTTTTTTATTACTAAACGAGCGTGAGGGTAATCAAACGTTGAAATGTGTTCATATATTTTAGGATATCGTCACGACAGTTCATAGTGGTTTTTGTTAGGAAAATCGCAACACTATACGAATGTAACACGCGGAATACTACATAATATTTCAAGATAGATCTTTTACGCTTTCATATAGTGTTATTACTCTACTTTATCATAGTCTGGAATGTAACACAGGAATTCTTTGGAACAAGTTAATTTGTAAGAACTTTGAACGGTGACATCAATAAATAGAAATTGTATAAAATTGATTTCTTCGTAAAATTGTCTGTTCAGATTGTAATGAGACTTCAGAGCAAATAACAACTATTACTACCTGTGTAAAAATGGATCTCGAGTAGGTATTATTCTGATTTGTTAAAATCGAATTTGTTTCAACAACAACGCTGTCATCATCATTCATCAACGGACCTTATTGTCTTTATTCACGAAATTTGGTACTGCGCGATTTATGTACCTTCCAACGGATTTGCAAAATTGATCACCTTTTATGTTAATTCTTATATCCTTTGTTCTGATTGCGTAATTACGATTGAAAAAAATTACCATACTTCTTCCTAATTACAGCAAATTGGAATAGAGAATTAATTTCGTAGTTATACGAGTACTTTGACATTACTTCAAGCCCGTATACCGACCAATGCTCGTCGTTATAAAGGAACTTCAGGATTGGAAAAAATGCGCACAGAGAGTGTGCATATATTCTGTAATTCCTAGCTTAATTTTCGCTGTACGGATCCTGTAGTTTTATTTGAAAAGCAAATTCCGTCGCCGTTTAATTGCACTTAATTAAAAACACTGTGAAAGGATGCTGGTAATTGAGAAAGGAAAAATCATAAAACTCCTGAATTATTAAGTATACATACCAGGATGGTGATTTGCGTAATGCAACAGGGTTTTTTTTTGGCTTGGACCTGTGGTCGTTCAACCAGCTTCGTTATGTATAGTTTTTTTTTTTGTTTTAATTTACAAAGTTATATTTCCATCTGCTAAAAATTCTATTAAACATGAAAAAGCGTTTTTGTTATTATATGCAAGAATTGACATAACATTGTACGGACCCGATAATTTTCTTGCTACCAACTGTTGACCCAACTGTTTTTTCTGCTTTTCAAATTTTTGCACTCAAAGAAGATGTGGTCTAGACTTCCAACCATTCCGCATTGCTCGCATTTGGTAGAACGTTTATCCTAAAAGGGTTATTTTACAATATTAGATTTATAATTTTGTAATATTGACTTTACAGGAATGTATTTAACTTTGTTAAAAATATTGGGAACGGATCGTGTGTAGTATAAATAATCAAAGTGTGTAGTCATCCGGTTGTGACAACAGAGACACGGGGAGCTTTTGGCAACGCTGCCAACGCTTCAGAGTTCCCAGACGTGAATTTCACACTTGTACGGTTAGAGGACCCAAAGTTTTGAGTAGACTGACGCAAACAACGGCTTCTGGAAATTCCCGTTTTCTGAGAACAGCATGCCGCTGACAACCTTCAAAACTATAGTATTCGGGAGGTTCATATTCTGTCGACAACCGTTTGGTCTGGATGCTCTTGAAACGGTTTTGCGTGATTGTCAATATCTTCTTTAGTTTGGAAAATATGGCCGACTGCGAGTTTTAAAATTGACACCCCGTATACAATGTTTTTATTTAAAGTACGCCCAGTTTTCCTGAGCCTTTTTAACACAGCATCAAAGCGAGGGTCATGTTCAGTGTATTTCTCAAAAATAACAAGGCCATCGAAGTGACAGACGACACCTTCAAGACCTTTCAATGCCTGACTTGTTCTTTTCTGAAAAACTGGAGCAGAAGACAGGGGGAACCAGAATTGCGTTATGAGTGACAACCTTCCACCCCCCTTAACCCCCCAGTCCCCTCTCTTCAAAAACCCTAAATGGCAACCCCATACTTGTGACACATCGTTGGAAAGCTACTGGAAAATGCTTTTTAGTGGTACCAATAAAGTCAATATTCATTAAGACAATTTACCAAAAATTTAATAATTAACAAAAAAAAATAAAAATCAAGTCATGCTTATGTTCAAGATTTGGTCGCTAAATTCGAAAAAAAGGGGCTCTGTTATCAATAAAAAAAGAAAGCAACCAAGATTGCTTAATGAAGCAGCTCAGGTTGAAGTTCTTGGCCAATTTGCCATAAATCCCACAATGTCAACATTTAGTTTTTTTTTGTTAATTATTAAATTTTTGTTAAATTGTCTTAATGAATATTGACTTTATTGGTGCCACTGGAAAGCTTTCCAACGATACGTCACAAGTATGGGGTTGCCATTTAGGATTTTTTAAGAGGGGGGCTGGGGGGTTAAGAGAGGAGTGGGAGTGGTCACTCATAATGTCATTCTGGTCCCCTTCGATATCCACGAAACGGTTTTGCGCGATTTTCAATATCTTAATTAGTTAATATGTAGGCAAATAGTTATTTCAGGCAATGGCATTTTCCCGGGCAAATGCTATCTGCCGGAGCAAAAGGTTCTTTTTAGTTTTTAAATGACATTCGACTAGGCAAATGGTATTTGACCAGTCAAAGAGCAATTGTCTTCTTTCTTTGACCACTCAAATACCATTTGCTTAAGCCCATTTTGGGCAAATTGAAATTTTAATATTAATATGATCGATCCACTTTGATTATTATTTTATTTAAAAAAAAAATTCTTATAAAACTAACAAAACATAAATTCTAGTAATAACAAAATGTAGTAATTATAGTTTTTATGCGTTTTTAACAAAAGAAAAAGGTTTATTAATAATAGGTACGGATGAAGATACACAACGCGTTCATTCAATATTAAAAGTCATTTGCCCAACAACGGATTCGACAAATACTATTTTCTTTCGCAAATGACTTTTAAATAGAAATTATGTTGATAAAGCCATTTGCCCAGGCAGATAGCATTCGCCCGGGAAAATGCCATTTGTCTGAAATAACTATTTGCCTACGACACATATACAATGATAAAAGCAAGTGTGAGTTTCGAAAGGACCCAATTACATTTTATTTATTATCCCTCTCTTGTTCTGGGCCCTCAACAGGCTTGCGCTCAATTACAGACTGGTCTAAGCTAATTCCCATCTATGCCACAGATGAAAAATTCACCTCAACCCAGGTTCGAACACCCGACCTCCGGATTTATAGCCCAACGCTCTACCATTGAACCACAATGCTTGGGAATATTGTCTCCAAAGAGACGCAAGCTACTTTTTTGGTAAACCGCCAGTTCTTGCCATCTATGATAGCAACAAGGAGTTCCAAAACGGGCTAATAGAATACTGATCGATCACACACGAGGACTTTGATAATTTTTTATCAAAACTCAGAGAAGACGCGGCACTTTGCTTAATTACTCATTTGCCGATAGAACATGTAATGAAGTATGCTGCTATAACATTTCTGACGTATCGGAGCGAAAGAAAATTAAACTTAAAGTTTATGTCTGCCTCTACTTGCCGTTACACATGTAAATGTATATATATATATATATATATATACATATACGATATAAGGTAATATTCCTTAGCGAAATTAAACTGCTGGAATGGGATGACCTAAGACAAATGAAATTCCGGATGAGATAAGGTTGTCTTAAAAACTTTGAGTTCGAGCATAGAAAAAGACAGTCATTGGGCTACCTGCCACGATTTAGTTGTAAATTGGTAGTGTAGGTATATGAAATTGGCATTTAGTAAAACGATAACTATATTATAGAGAAATTTCAAACCGCCTGGGCATACCTACAAATTTGGTTTGCGTGAAACAGGAAAGTATAACTTCAATTTCAATAGCGCTCTTTACCTAGACGCCAATGAGTGTCTCCTACCCTTACCTCTTACCCTACAAATCATTTCAAATTTAATGAACTGTCATTCGCGGCTATCTCAGTTGAATTCCATTTATACAAGTTTTTACCTTCGGTGAATATACGACCTCATAATCAGTCTAAAAATAAGCTACATACTCGTAAAATACACAATGAGAAAAAATGGCCTGTCCATGCAATAACGGCAATTTAGACGATCTTTGCCACTGGATTTGTTGCGATAACTGCCAGAATTGGTTTCATAGAAGCTGTGCCGCCCTTTCCTATGTGGACATCATACACCTAGGCTCTTCTACCGAAACATGGTTCTGTAATCAATGTCTCTTCCTAAATTTTACGCAATCTTCTTCACATAATCATTCTTGAAATGTGCCCATGTTACTTGTCCAATATGTAACAAGAATTACAGGATCAACCGTTGTTTAAAAATCCATCCTGTCTTCCTCGGACCAAATACCTCCTATTAATGAAGAGACCTCTAAAATCCTTTTGGACAAGTATCCTTCAGCAACTCACAACGAAGTAAACCCACTGTATCTTTAGATGACCAATCCATTGCTCACCCAACTAACATTAACAAAGTAACTTCAGCCATCAAGTCATCCGCACCTGGTTCTGCTTCAGGACTAGACTCGCCCCGTCCTTAACACTTGCCTGATTTGACAGCCCCTCAAATGGTAACGTCGCCAGCCGACTACTTATCTCGTCACGCGACCTTATCAAATTGATGCTTCTTGGATAAGTAAATTCAACCATCACTTCAATTATCTGTGGAGCAAACCTATACGGCCTTAATAAAAAAGGCGGTTTGTAAGATCCATTGCAATAGAAATGACGCTCAGAAGATTCTGAACCAAAATATCTTGCACTTCCTGCGATCAGTTGCTGAATTCTTATAACCTACTGAAATAGGTGTGAATACTAAATGCAGCAGTACTTTCAGTAACATCTTTCATCCATTTAAACTCAAAATCAAACAAAGTACTCCATGTCTTAGGACATCAAGTTCAGAAATGCCTTAAGTGAGTCTATCTAATCTTTCTTTTGGACAGGTGCACAACAAGGAGATCCATGCGGTCGAATGATTTAGTCTAATAGTAATTCAGGACATAATCACCTCCCTTGAATCTGACTTTAATGTTCGGTTTTTGGACAATGGAACACTAGGACAAGACTCAATCACCTCTTTATCTGACTTTGAAAACATATTACATGAATGCGTTAAAATTGGTCTATACATACATTCAAGTAAATAAGAGCTTTATTTTTTAAACAAAGACAACCCGGACAAGAATTCAATAGTTAACAACTTTAACCAACTGCCGGCTGGTATTAAGATTTTCAACGAAAATCTTGAATTATCTGGCTGCCCTCTCACCAGCAAAAGTGTTAACCTTTTTTCCAAGGAACTTGAAGAGATTACGACACTCTCCACGAATTTAAGTCAACTATTCTTACCAGTCGGATACTTCTTACTTAAAAATTGCTTCGTAATACCGTTGTATTTATAAATACAATGGTAATACCTAAGTATTTCTGCCTCGATGCTGTTAGCAAATTTGGCTAGTTCAAGAAGCGCCGCTTGACTGGTTCCGCGCAAGAACCGACGGATTCTGAGGTGTAGCAGCGTCTGCAGCACGCGGAGGTTGATCCTTCTTGCAATTTTCGCCTTTCTTTGAAGAAAGGTATGGACGGGCTCTTCTGCTCCTTGCCGAAGAACTCGGCGTTGAGGGTCCCGAGTATCACGTCGTTGCCGTACTTCTTCAGAAAGGCTTGTACCCAAGCCGGAATAGTCGGAGGAGTAGGTTTGATGGATATTAAACTCGCCTCGTCTTTAAGTTGGTCCCGTTACAACGACGAGTTGCCCCTTGGCCCCGAAATCGGAGCCCATTTTTGTACTAAGCAACTACGGGGTGATTTTTTATTAGTGGTGATCGTTTGAATATTCTGCCACTCAACAAATTTTTCAACTTGTACCTATATACGTATGTATATTATTATTATATTAAATGATGATTATTTTAGTTAATGTTGTATCATCAAGCATTCATTTTGAGTTGGATCCATCGTTCCTCGAAATGGGGGTTGAAATATATTATGTTATCAAAAATCTCTAAACCTTCCCCATATAGTTTTATTCGTTGAAGTGTTTAAAAGTAAAAGCGACTATAGTTTCGGCGTACTGCCATCATCAGGCGACTAGAAGTGTATCACAATATAGCAAATTTGAAAACATTAAGAGCTAGTACTTACTGTGAAAGTTAACAGGAAAACGGTAAATTACAAACGTTGAAGACGAATAAGACGAACATCTTGTTTTTTTTTTGCGTATGCACTAGAAAAATTGTTCAATATAAAAAAATAAATAAAATATAAATGACATCCAACAATTAACGGCGGCACTGGTTCCCCAAAATTACAGTCATGACGGAAAAGAAAATTAAGTACCGAAATTCATACCACCAATTTAGTACTCCAGACCATAATTACATATTATAGAATCACACTGTATAACAGCAGTTTGCAATTAACTGCTTTACCTAGGATTTTTGAGACCCCACTCTAATGTAAAAGTTCCTACCGCATTAAAGGAGGGTGCGTAAAAATTTCGTACTATACTGTATTCATTTTAAGAAGGTAGCGGTAAAAAGTATAGGGAAGCTTTGACCTTCAGTGTGATTGGTTAAAACACGAGTCAGTATTACACTGAAACATAAAACGAGTGGCGAATTTTGCAAGCTGGTAGTTTCTGTTGCCATCTAAACTGTTGGAAGTGTCATTAACTGCTAATGTCAAAGATTTATTTCTGTTTGCAGTACTGGAGATTTCTACTTTAGAATAATTTTATGCCGTTTTATATTTTTCCTGTGTGTGCTTATCTTCAAACACAGCGCCATCTACTACCTTCTTATACCTAATGAATGAAGTATAGTAATAGTACACTATATATCAAGGTAGAGAAGTCCACTATTATTGCCTGAGCACCAAGATTACATCTCGAGGCGCTTGCGCCGAGGGGTGTAAGGTGCGAAGGCAATAATAGACTTTCTACCGTGGTATATATACTATTTTTTTCACTACTAGCACTTGAAATCCTCTAAATTAACATATTATATTGATAAGAGAGTGAACGGTTGGACAGAATTGTTTGTTTCTTAATTTAACATGTCAATCAAGTACGTGGAAGTACAAGTCAAACAGGCCGTATTTTGTTCTGTCATTGAGATTTTTCAAAGAGTAATTTCGTTCGAATTTTTTCAAAATGTGATAATTTTAGGTATGTAATTTCTCTGGAAATTGCGAATGGTGGCAATTATTCGTTTTAGAGAACTTGTCTAAACGTTCATTGAGCGAAATTTCGGGTTGTGTTTTCTAAAAGTGACAGCGTGACAGTTCTCATTATTGACTACTAGTTAATAATAAAAAATTATTAACCACTTTGAACAAATGCCGAGAAAGCCTACTTTACAAGTGGAAAAAAGGTTAATAATCATGTCATCAGACGCTAGTAGTGAAAAAAAATCTTATCGCCATCGTATCTATAGCGCAACATATACCTTTTACATATGTACGTATTCTCCAATCAATTATCTAAAGTTCAGCACTCCGTGTTAAAAACCATTCAATTTTCCTTCATTATATTCAATACGAAGTTAATTAAAATGTGTAATTAAGTACTTTATCCCGATCAATTTGAATATTTATACCTACGTAAAGACATTTTGAAGGATTTAATTAGATCTGTACAGTGACCTTTCCAGTTATTGCGAGTCCAATGACATGCTAGAAAGCAAGCACGTAAAAAACGGCGCAATGGTATCTAGGAAAATCTAGAAGGATTTTTCACGTGTTTTATAAACTTGAAGGATGTAATTCGAATAATGTGTGTCAAGTAGATATCTAGATTGTTGGAATAATAAACGTATTATCTATCATCTACAAAAAAAAACTTAAAAAATGTGAGGCGACCTAAACCGCGATATGCGCAGCTTACTGTCACTGGGGTGAAATTTATACTTGTTTGCTGCGACATTCAACTACATCCCTACAAAAAAAGTTAATATCCATAAGTCTAGCCAACACAAAAGAAGATTATATCAGGAAATGAAGTAAAAGTTACTTTAATGTGAAATGTATTTCCAACGAAGGAGTACAGATCGGTATCGCCGTCTCCATTTGGATAGTACGTATGATATTACTGAAAGGAAAAAGAGGTGGTTAATTTTTAAACAATGACGAAAAAGCTTCTAATAGTAACGCCCCTGTGGACACAATTGCTAATTATTGTGTCTTCATTTAAAAGCTGTAGGTATTACTTCAGACGTTCAAAACTATCGACCGATGTCCATCTTATCAAAATTTTCCAAACTTTTGGAGATAATACTCGTATTACAGCTCTATATGTACAATAATATCAAACAAATGATCACATCTCATCAATATAGTTTTATACAAAGTCGCTCTACAGTATCAAACCTTTATAGCTGTTAGCTCAATACCACCATGAGGATTTAGATAATCAAGGTCAAGTTAATACCGTTTACGTTGACTTTAGTAAGGCCTCGTAGACACGCAAATCATAATAATATTATTGCATAAATTGTCACTCTTTGGTTGTTCGGCACACAGAACCTGACTAACACAGAATAAATAAATAAATAAATAAATCTGATTCTCTCAACCACGTGAAACACTACTATTTCCAGGTTTGCCGATGACGTAGCCCTATCCATCCCCTCAACCAGTGAATCACCTACAGCCGCGACAACTCATTTACAGAACCACATCAACTTCTTACAGGACTAGACCAACAAAATGGAAATCACAGTAAACAGCGACAAGTCAGCACAAATAACATCCACTAACACTTGTGTGCCCCCCTACTAGTTTTAACAATATTCAAATTGCAACTAAGTCCGAAATAAAATATTTAGGTATGTACCTAGACTTAAACTGCACTGGCGTACGCAAAATTATCAAGAAATAAACGGCTCATTCCCACACAGATTCCGAAAGCAGCAACGTACAATTGCGAATTGTAAATTCGTAATAATACAACTTTGAGATTTAAAAAGCGGGCCGTCCTTAATAGTGGGGGCTAGTTAAAATAAAATGCGCGTGTACGTAAAGAAGTGTTATGAAAACTTTTATTTCGGCGAAAATCAAGTAAGAAGAGCAAAGAACCACCACCGCTATGTCCTCAATGTGCAGTTGACCTCACCGTGGGCCACATTATGTTGGAGTGTCCCACCTACGCTGCTCCTCGTCGGTCATTTGGAGTCTCCAACGACCTCCAGGAAGCCCTAAATTCAAATGACTCCGCCACACTTACTGGCCACAGTCCAGTACCTTAAAGTGACCAACCTGATCAATAAACTGTAAATAATAATAATAATGTAGTTTTAAGGTGCTAAAAACAAAGGTTGATGTACCTCCAAATAAAACGTCAATAAAAAAAAAACAAAAGTTGTGTTCATGCAAGAATAACTATTTTTTTTCTCAATAATTCAAAGATTCAAAATGAATTTTATTTTGTAATATCAAAACGATTCGGTTATGGGTAATGGTACCAAGGTTCGTGACGTATATCCGCGGTGTGCGTGCGGTGCGCAAGAACGAACCTACCATGTTTGGACAATAGAGTATACATGCAAGACAGACGACATATCGTGTGCCCAGAGTTGCATTTGTGACAAGACTGGGGCGCCATTTTACAACATCGTCAAACCTTAAGGTAGGTGCCACACCCAACTATAATTGACATCGTTTGTTTGTTCATCAATTATTATAAATTTTCTACATGTTGGGCAACAAACATTTTTACAGCCCATTAACAATTATTCTTGTTGCACTAACAAGTTGCGTAAGAAGACTTCAATCAACTACTTCGACGAAAATATACAGAAACCCTGGGCACGCAATAGAAATTATTTTTAAATTGCCGCCATGTAGTCGGACGTCATCGTACCTACGCGACGGTTACAACGAAAACGAAAAATTGTGAGATTAAAAGTGAGAAGAAAGTTGTCAGTTGTCATTAAATTATCATTAGACAATTCATTATCCATCTCGGCCAATTACCATAAATTTATCCCACCATCCTATTACATTCCCTTCTGAATATTAGTGCCGTTATGGATAATCGATGGTAAGTTACAAAAATAATTACATTTGGTCCTTCGAGCAGGATTTGCGGAAATTTTTTGGATAATAAGTTCGAATCGGTCGAACTTGAGATAAGTTTAATCTCGCAATTTTATCGTTAATACATACCTATTAGTGGATTTTCGGAAAGACAAAGGGTGGTTGATACCCTGAGTACGAAGGCGTGCGATTTCAGCGGGAAATCGTGGTTTTATCAGCGGGTTATCAGAGGGCTTGTTTTCGACTCAAACTTGTTTATTTGTTACTTATTAGAATACAATATTCTTGTCTATTGCTTATCTTTACCATACAGGTATTGCTTGTTGATAAAGAGACGTATAATATTGCAATGGCAACTGTAGCGGAACGAAAAGTTAGAACTTTGACTGCTAAAAAAGAGTCGTTATTTACTTATTTGTAATACTCCAAAACTTATACGATTTGTCTAAAGATTTAGGTAATTCCAATAAACTAGAAAAGTTTAAGATATTGTATCGGTCCTTAGAAACTACAAAAAAAGATTTAAATGTAGTTTTAGAGGAAATCGCGGAATATAGTTTGGAAGTTAATGAAGATTATAAGCCAGATTTTAAGGTTTTGAGTACTATAGATGAACTTTGTTGTCACATTAGTAGGGCCGCGGAACGTTATGTAAAAGTAAAGGCAGCGGCAAGGGTAGGCGCGCCGGCAACGGGGCCCTCAGTGACGGCGGCGGTACCCAAATTACCGAAAATTGAATTACCTCTGTTTTCTGGGGAAATCAGGGAATGGGAAATCTTTTATTCAATATTTGAAAGTTTGATTCATGGAAATAAGGATCTATCGGACGCCGATAAGGTGCATTATTTGGTCGGGAGGCTTAAGGGTCCAGCTTTGGCGGTTTGCTCCGGATTAGCTCCCACGGGGGAGAACTATGAAATCATTTGGAAAGCGCTTCTCGATAAATACCATAATAAAAGAGTTCTCGCTAATAGTTATTTGGAACAGATTATAGACTTTAAGCAGCTTCTATACGAGGCTTCAAAGGGCTTAAATATATTCTTAGAAAAATTTGATGCGGCAGTAAAGGCTCTTAAGAATTTCAAATTAGTTGATTTAACGGATTTCATTTTAGGCTATTTAGCCTTATCAAAATTAGACCCGGCCACAGTAAAATTGTTTGAAATTTCTAAGCGAAATGCGGAGTTTCCTAGTTACGAGGATATCATAACGTTTGTAAAAGACCAGTCAAAAATATTAAGTTTGAATAAGAAGCTACCACTAAAATCGGGAAATCTGGGTGAAAGCGTAGGAAAAATATCAAAGTCTTTTTTGGTCAATGAGGCTCCTAAGGAGGAGAATGCGGCTACCACTTCTCATACTGGAAACAGTTGTATTTATTGTCATAAGGGGTGGCATTATTTAACTAGATGCGACAAATTTAAGCGGTTGACTCCGGCTATGAGGTATGAAGCGGTGAGAAAAAATAATTGGTGTTATAATTGTTTATCTCCACATCATGGTGTACGGTTCTGCACATCTGATCGGTCGTGTATCGAATGTCAAAAAAAGGCATCACTTTCTGCTACACATGGGTCGGCCAAGTAGGGAAAGGCTAAACGAGGCGACAGGGTCTTCGAGGGGAAGTGCAGATTTGGATGTGCCGAGGCCATCGGTTTTAGCGGAGAGTCCAGGATTGGTGACTAACCTGTCCTCGACGGAGGAGGCAACAGCCAATCCGATGCCTACTAAGCATACGGTTTTGTTATCAACCGCGGTGGTCGATATTCTAAATTGTCAGGTTGGAGGTCAAACAGCTAGATTTATTTTGGATAGCGGAAGTCAAGCGAACCTGTTAACGACTAGGTGTTGCCAAAAATTTGGGTATTAAAATTTCGAAATGTTATTCCTCGGTGCAGGGATTAGGTAAGGTGTCGGAACCGGTAAGGGGTATGGCAGATTTGATGATCGCGTCTCGTCATAATCGGAATTGTAAATATGCACTTAAGGTGTTAATAGTCGAAAAAATTACGGATAAACTTCCTAGGCTTCAAGTTGATACCGACGGCTGTTCTCATTTGAGAGATATTCCGTTGGCTGATGATTTATTTTACCAATCTCGAGAAGTGGATGGGATTCTAGGGGCGGAAATATTTTCTTGTTTAATTGGTTCTGGTAGAGTATTGGGTACAGCCGGAAAACCAATTGCTCTTCAAACTACTTTGGGGTATGTTGTAATGGGAAAGGTGCCGGTAGCTCCAGTACAAACGGATATTCAGGCTTGTTTTACTGTATCCAATGAGTCCCCATTTTGGAAATGTACGAAAGAAGCTGGCGTTTTGTTCCCATCCGCTAGCATCTTCGTTAAACAGCATGCGCTTGTCTTAACCAGCTGCAGTTACTTTACACCAGCCAGCGTTAAATTTTAAAGAATTTCCACCAAGAAGATATCCAGTCGAAATCGAATAAAACCGTGCAGATGTCCCGGGATCCTAAACCGCTATGCAAAATCTTTCCGAACGCAGATTGGGGGACAGTAGAGACGTTGAAAATGTCCATCGGCTTGCACCCACTTGCTTTAATTGCAGTAATTAAAGAGGTACATTTTTTCTATTACTTGCATTTTGATTGCGAAATACGAGTGAACTAAGTTAACAGTTTTTATTGACCAGTAAGTTTATCCTACATTAGATTTAGGGTGTCGCTCTTTTAAGAGTGCAGGTTATCAGAATTTTATTTTGATGGTTTCAACATTTGATAATGATAATCCTTTCACAATATTTTCAAGGGAAGTGTAATTAGGTAAATGAAAAATTCACGGAATCTGATTTTCAAATAAAACTACAGGCTAAAATATGGACAATTAAATGGAAATGTCATGTACGAAATAATTTGCAGCTTTTCTCTGTAAAGAAAAACCCAAGTACATTCGTGTGAAATCAATATTACGAAATTACAAATTTAATATTGTAAAATAACCCTGTTGCGTCACGCAAGTCACCATCCGGGTGTGTGCACTTAATACTTCAAGGGTTTTATGATTAATGGTTTTTAATTACCTGCCAGCATCCTTTTACAGTATTTTTAAGTGCAATTAAATGAAAATCGACGGAATTTGCTTTTCTACAGGATCTCTACGTTGAAACGTGTGCTTTTTTTCCAATCCCGAAATAACCTTACCCTCAATTTCATTTAATCACACATTGTTTACCTTAATCTGCAGTTTTCCATTTGCTCCAGTGGTGTATTTTATTCTTTTAGTAATAATTTCAGTCAGGTGAAATTACAACGACGAGGCATTGGGCGGTATACGCGTTTCCCGTAATTTCAAAGTACTCGCATAGTTACGAAATCCACGCCTTATTCCTGAAGCAGTTTGCTGTAATTACGAAGGGGTATTGCAAACTTTTGCAATTGTAATTAAATGAGAACAAAGGCCAAGACACGCGGATCTGAACATACCTAAGGGTGATCAATTTGGTAAAATCCGCTCGAAAGTATGTATATTTAAACCGCGCAATACTACATTTCGTGAATAAAGACAATATCGTCAAACCAAAAATTAATTGAACTTGTTAGTGTGTGGTCGGCCAGACCAGACGTTCAGTGCTAATATACGCTGTGTCCAAGATACGGATATCTATCACAGAGATCTCCGAAACCATAGAAAATACGAAGATGGTCAAATTAGTTGCGCAACTAAACAGTTACTATCAAGATTTATAGAAAACGAGAAAATTCCTATTACTTCCGAAGATATGCCAGAAAAACCGAAATTTGTCGATTTCGTTTTTATTTTCTTCTAATATTACTTGAGAAGATACAGAAAAATAAAAAAGAGATCTCCTATATCCTCTAAAATATTATAAATCTCCTATATTTTCATTTTCAAATAAAAATAATGAGATATTATTCAAAACAATTTAAATTTAGCGTGATATAACTTGATTGTAAGGAATTTTATAATTATATAAAAAATGAAAAATCGCCAATTATATGATTATACCTAATGGATGTAATAAGTTCTGGAATAAAATATGTCTCCTATATAATTTCTTCAAATTTAAGCTGGGTTTAGCTTAAGCATAGTTTAACATCCATGGAAACCATTGTCTCAGTAATCGTTGCCATGGACTTTAAGCTACGTTTAAGCTAAGCTCCGCTTAAATTTGTCGGTGCAAACGGCTATTATACTAACAAGCCTCGCTGCTTCCATTTTTTTCCTACTTATCAGAATACCACTTCCACTAAATGATCATAATCCCCTCTCCATCAATGTCAATCGTAACGCCAATAAGAAACGCTTGAA
Organism: Photinus pyralis; assembly: GCF_008802855.1. Taxonomy (NCBI): domain Eukaryota; kingdom Metazoa; phylum Arthropoda; class Insecta; order Coleoptera; family Lampyridae; genus Photinus; species Photinus pyralis. The sequence continues at coordinate 27,038,486 of NW_022170510.1, forward strand.
TTGTCTCCTCTTTAATAAAAAAATTCACTCAAAGGAAAACGTGCACCTGTATGCTTTGTTATCAGTGCTAACCACGTCTCAAAATCAATTAACTTTCGCGATACGACATCGCCCAACGATCAGATGTTGCGTAAATTCTGACACGCAATTTTTACACCTTACAATTTAATTAAATAAATTTACACGAATTATAAAATTTAAAAAAGAAATTATGCAATAAAAATAATTCTAAAATGGAAAATAGACACTAAAATAACAAGTTTCGATTAAACAAACCAATTCCATTTTTATTCGTAATGAAATCCTCCACATTTAAAGTGAATTAAAACATGCGCACATACAGGATGACCCGTCATTATCTTCGGTATTATTTCAGCCCAAATATCGTCAGCAACAATATCGGTACATTTTTCCAAGCTTTCAAGAAAAAAGACTTCAAGAAAATGTGAAATTTAACATAGCTATAGGAATATTGAGCATAACCAACGAAATATTTTCAAGGTGGCGGCACTTTCGCTTAGAGAGGAAGTCGACACTAACTTTGCTATTTTAAATTATTATCACTACTCAGAATAAACGTCAAATATAAGTATCAAAAAGAAAAACCGGTACAAATCCTCCTCATATCTTTATAAACTCGATCGCAGAATTTCAAACTCTGTAAAATGTGATTTACGTTATTTCTGTAGTTATAACGGACCTATATATTTATAAATACACAGAACATTGTAGCTCATCCTACTAAATGTAGTTTATCGTGTAAAGTACGACTGGGGCTTTGAACATTTTGATAAAGACGAATTATTTATTAGTGTGTTACACCAATCATCAAAACATTTCATTAATATGCGTCGCTCCAGAACGATTCATTGAGAAAAGCATCAATAGAGGGTAGGTAACGTCTGACGAAGGGCGTATAATTCCGAGCAAAGTGATTTCGAAAACGAAAGTTGACTATGTAATTTATTTATCGAAATTTGCAAATCAGAACATTTCTATTTTTGTAAAGGAAACTTTACTAACAGCTTCTGGCTGCGAAAAGTATATAAATCCATGCAATATGCAAATCAAATGACACTACGTCCTAATTCCTTGTGATAAAAAATAAGTAAGCGCTTTCATTAGCCTATCTAAGTGTTTCGTCCATTACTGAAACAATTTAAGTAAAAACCTAATAAATAAATACTCACATTTTGTTGATACGCCCCATAACCCAGATTATACAAATAAACGGTCCGATAAAGTTTGGGGTTTCAGAAAATCTAAAAACAGCGGAAACATAACGAAGGGTTTTGAATAACAAAGGTGAACGTTAAAAACTTGGATCATAGTAATTGGAGAAACTTAATTACGTGTATAAAGCAGATTCATTACATATTCACCATTATTGTAAATTACGTTGGCGACTGGACAAACTTTATAAATTAGATTCCGTTCGGATCTACTTTGCACATTTCGAATCTAGAATTTGTTTGCCCATACGAATAATAAACCGAGTTTTTATTTCCTATA
>NW_022170510.1:27040097-27144850 GCF_008802855.1 Photinus pyralis
ATAGTCCAGTCAAATTAGCACAATTTTGGACAAATAAAAACATTAATTGGTAAAGATCTGAATTTTGGTATACACATTTATTGGGACTTTCTATTGAACATACTAAAAGTCCCTGTCAAAATCTGTTGCGCTCGAGACGCCATCTTGGAAAAACGGTACACTTTTCCAGTTTTTTGCCCATGTCTCGGCAATTATTACTGACACGAAGAAATAGTTTACATGAAAAATATAGTTTACTAAATTCCCTATAAAAAAGAGTATTTACATTTTTTTGTATCTCCAATACTTTAGCTGTAATCTCATGTTGAATACGTCAGAACGCGTTTAAGCCCCGTATCGTAGTTATAGAAGGAGGCCGTCTTTTTTATGACTACACCGATAGCTGTAACAGAGCCAAAAAATGAACAGAATTGTCGTGCGATAAAGCATTCTAGCAATGACATAATGTTTGATGATATATCATGTTTTTTTCAAAAAGGTAAGCGAAAATGTGTAAAAGTGTTGGAGCAACGATGTGATTTCTGAAGCCGAAGAACGCCCTTATCTGCATAAGTATAACGTGCCTGCTAGTGAGAGATATTAAAACCGACATCGTTATCAGACCTTCAGAATTACCTTGACCCTGTTCGGACTGCACTGAAGGCTCCCAGTCCACACTCAGTGCTCACATTGAAGATGAAAGTTCTATTGAGAGAAAGTTTTATGAGAAACCTTTAAACGTGTCTCATACCAAGCTTGAGTGCGACGACTTCGCATATATAAGAAATACTGGTAGAATTTTCAATGAATTTAATGATTTGTAAAAAGCTGTAAAAAAATATCTGCGCGACTGTTTCGAGAGCTCAGGATACTTGATTCCCTATTCGATGTCGGATTATAGCTAAAGTATTGGACATACAAAAAAATGTTAATATGCTTTTTTGTGGGCAATTTAATAAACTATATTTTTTATCTGAACTATTTTTCCGTATCGATAATTGTTGCCGATATATAGGCAAGAAACTGAAAAAGTGCTCCTTTTTTCCAGGATGGCGCCTCGAGCGCAACAGATTTTGACGGGGACTTTTAGTATGTTCAATAGGGAACACTAATGAAATGTTGTACCAAAATTCAGATCTTTACCGATTAATGTTTTTATTTTTCTTATTTGACTGGACTAAAAATTGGATATCTCGATTATACATTTTTCAAGAATTGTTTCGAATTGAGCAAGCCCGAAAGTAAGGTATAGGTCTCATCGAAAATCTTAAAACTCACAAGCCATTGAGTTGAGATAAACGGAAAGAGATAACATTTAAAAGCAAATTTAACTTAGATTCAAGAAAATTAATATAAACTAGGGCATTTTGTCTAAAATCACGAGTGTTGGGCTTTTTCGATACAGTCAAAAATCATATAAACGCGCAAATATTTTTAATGACCGACCTTCGTGAAGTTCTCTACGAATTGTTCGAAATGTATTGATAAGTTTCCCATAAAACAATGGACTAGAATTCGACAATAAAGTTATTGTAATAAATAACTAATAACTGAATGTATAAGATTGTTATTAGATTTGCACGTCTCATAAGTTTGTAGCAAGTAGCAAAAAGAGCAAGTTAATAAACCTGACTTTAAAGCAAAATTCAAGTGGAACGCTTGGACAATATTTTGCGAATACAAGAGCTGGATTGGCTATTTACTGCACCTACAAGTACAACTAACAAACGAGACGGAATGGCTCATGCATTGTATAGGAGCGGCATTCGTGCATGACCTACGACACTCGTATCCCTAGACATACCATTAGATACACTATTGACTTCCTATTTCAGTTTATTAACTTTACATTCTATAGAAGTTTCAGTACGTTATTTACAAAGCAATATTACTCGACACTGCCTTTCTGCCCTTTCGACTTAAAATCGACACCAAATTTTGCAAGTGTGACATGTAAACTATTATTTAGTGTCACAATCGATGTGTTGGTAACATCAATACAGTTCGAGTAGGATCTGAATCGTGCTTTGTTTGATATTAACTACATTCGACAGAGCTTATGGAATGTTTGCGGGATTGAAGGTAGTGTAGGTGTGTGTAAAGCGCAACCGTCTTCACATAACTTTCCATTGTCCCTTAACCCAAACTTTAGCTAAGTTGCTAAGTATTTCTGGATTTGAATCTGTCAGGAGCGGATTTGTTTATTATTACTTTTTTTTATTTCAGACAGTACCTTGTATTCAGTTCAGTATTGGATCACACAGCAAACATTCATAACGACTCAATTTTTTTATTCAGTTTTCAAAGTTCTTGGAATAGTAGATGAAGCTCATGTACCAATGTAAAGTGTTTAGCATTTTGCACGTATTAATGTCTCAAATTCCGCCACACTGAATTTCCTGAAATCGGAAGTTTTAGCTCTACAATGTGCGTGTGTTTTGTCACGCCATGCTGCAGCAACAAGCCCATCAACATCGTCATCCAACATTGCTTGAGCGAAAACGGTACTGTCACTTTCGTCTGGATATTTTCTGCTTAAGGCTTTTATTGGAAACTTGGAAACTATTTCGTGGCCGGTTTGACGATCCCAATGAAACACAAACTTCTTCGAAGTAGCTGCGTCGCGATTTTCACAGACGCAAACCAAAAAACTCTCACAATAATTATCTCGCTGCCATGCCAAGGTTCGGTCAAACGTAACGTAGTGGCAGTTCCAGTTCCAAATTCATTCTAGCATTTCTTAGTGTTCGTGAGGTTTTTACTGATCTCCAATCGAATCATTATATTTGAATACACATCTGCCATGGCTTTACATTCACATCCCGCTCCTTTTGGTTTGATTTGGCGGTGTTTACTTAAAGTGCTCGGCACTCTAGCGCTTTTTTTCTGTCCGTTAACATTCGTCAATGCCTGCAATGTACGTTTATTGTTATATTATTATAAGTATATGTATAGCACTTAGTATCTGCCTACTACTAATATCTATTTTGCATACCAAGTTTTTTTTAATAAAATTTCTATTGTTTGTAAATTACTAAGAGAATTGTACTTAATTAACAATCTATATTTTTTTTCACCGAGTAAATAGGTAGGATTATTTAGGCACTATCACAGTACTTTAAATCAATGCACCTTGTATCGCGTTTTTTAGAACGTCGACCCAGCTTTGCTAATTATCATATTACTCGATCATATGAGTTTTTATTGGTCAGTTCTGTCGTTAAGACGCAAAGTTTCATGTGTATTCGAGATACCGGTGAATGGAGCAGCATTGAGTGGAACCCCATCCCATAACATCCATTTTTTCGGAAGCGGAGGGCGCCTCTCCAAGGGAAAAATTGTACCTCGACTGTAAATGTTTTTACCCAAAACTGAAGTAATAAACAGGGAATTAACGCAAGAGGAGAATAATATTTACAGACTGTGATGCCGATTTCGGGATGAAAATGTTAATTATGGATTTATAGAATATTTTATACAAACCTCAGTTAATTATATGAAAGGCAGTTGTAGATCAAACCATTTTTTTCAATCATTACTATCGAATTAGTTGATATGTCTGAATGATTTTATAACATATAGTTTCCGATTCCAATATAACCATTAAGGTCTCTAAATAAATTTGCTTTCGAGAACCGCATACCTACGAGTTTTATTAATGTAGTTCTCCATCAGTGCACTACGAAAGCGATCAGCCGAGTCGAACTTCTTATAGGTATGCAGCACGGATACTTGGCAATTTAAGGGTAATTTGACTCACTAGGTAAATTATTGTTGATTAAGTTAAGTTCGGAAGTAATAATCGTAAGGCTTGAGTATGTACTTAAAACGAGACGCCAGGCAAATGTTTACGTTTCTCCGCTGAATATTTCATACTTACCTACGTTTCAATGAACCTTTATAACTGACCATTAAAGTTCAATTGCTTTATTTACGACTTCGCACCATATTAAATGTTTGCACAGAAACTTGGTATAAACTGTAAACCTATAATCTAATGGAAAATTAAAAACAAGCAAAAGAATTCCCAGACAAAGAATTTGAATTGTTATTACAACTAAAAGAACAGTAATAAGCAACGATTGATGTTCCGTTCATTTTACATTTAAAGTAAGCTGTGATATATGATACCAAACCCATATCTTGGTTCTCGCATTGTGTAGGTACCCTATTCGCTCATTTATATTAGTATGTACCTACTACGATTTGTTGTACCTACACGGCCGATTTCAATGGGAGTGTAAACAGTACCTTTTAACTCCAGAAAAGCTGAAAAGCTACGTTCAATTATTAAAATGCGATAAATCTACTCTAAACTCACACAGACAGACCTTTACATAAGGTAAGCATAATTGGGGATCAATTAAAAAACTCAATTTGAGGAGTTTTAGAAAAATGTTGAGTGTAATATCTTTATATTTATATTTTCCTATACGTGTGTTGTGACTGAACTCCTCCTCGATCGGATTATAGGTTCTTTTAAAAGCTACTTTTTCGTTGATGTCGCACTCTTGCTATTTCGCGTACCGATCGATACATGCATCAAGTCACTTGCGTCGTACTGTCTCGATGTGTTCTGTACGCTGGGTTTCTGATTAGTCGGGAATCTGGGAGTCAAAATTCGAACATGGTATGTGAACTCAAAGATATACATTTTGAAAAATACGTATCTTGTGCAGAATTAGATGCCGATTCTGAATCAAGAGGGCGCGATGGTCGCAGGGATTGCAAATAATTTGTGCAAAATTTCGCACTTCCCAAAAGTTAGAAATTTTACCTTTACATCGCATTTCCGAAGTTATTTATGAATATTTTTCAAGAATTTGTGCACCATTGGAAAACTCATTGTATTTATAATAATAATAATAATAAATGCCTTTAATTACAAAGAAATAAACAATATAATGGATTACATAAAACTGGGGCCAGATTCAGTTGAAAGGTGCATTACCTCCCTCCTGCTCTTCCATTTAAACCCCAAAAGTAGATATATTTATTTTGCCGTCTCACAGAACAAAAAGAAAGTGAATGGTGTCTTGAACAACCACTCTATAAACTGTTAAAGCTGTATATGCGCGAGAAGTGTAATAAAAATTTCGGTCGCGAGGTATTTTTGTTATTGTTGGAGATAGAGGTATACATATACGAGACCAAATATGTAAAATGAAACAAGGTAGTTTTTTTACTAAAACATTTTTTCAATCAGACAAACCGTTTAAGAAATATAATAGGTTAAACATTTTTGAAAATGTAACGCGAGCGCGCCAGAATAGCAATACTACCGATACTCGCTTAAACACGCACGCTGTCGCATAAATCCGTCTACGACCTACATCTACACAAAATCTCGATCATATCCGTTTGTCTGTCGGTCTGTGTGTCTATACTCTTATTTCCGACTGAACGGCGGAATCGATTTGAACCAAATTTGGTATACATCTTCTTAGATATAAAATAGAGAGCTATAAAGCTTTTAGGCAGAATCGCGCATGCTAAGGTGTGTCATAGTTATAAAATGTTGCAAAACAGATATCAGAAACGTGCCACCCACGGAAGATTCTTTCCATAACCATTTATTAAGAGCAGTTTATCAGTTGATTGTTTGGAAAACGGCAAGTCTTGTTCCGTTCCGTGGGGTTCCAGATCCGGTCAACTTCGGTTGGTTACGTAAGGATAATATGTTAATCCCAACACTTATAACAATTAGCATCCACCTAAATCCATTACGTGAGTGTGTATATTGTAAATGTAAGAATGTAAGTAATTGTATTGGAAACTGTAGTTGCGCTAAAGTAGGTTTACCATGTATTATTGGTTGTTATTGTGAGGGTCGATGCCGCAGTTTGCGTTAAGTCTAGGTAGTAGGAAAATGCTGTAGCGAACGTTCCCTAAATTTCGATAGACATCGAGGCGCCATGAAAGAAGAGTCATCAGCGATAAAGAACGAAAACGGATGTGACGTAACCTAACTACAGTCCAAGAGTACGTAACGTTATAACGCTGATATTAAAAATAACGACATTATAATAATTTATTTTGAAGAAAACACTTTTACATAATTATTTATGGCGACGCATTCTTAATTCATTGACAACTCTCTAAAAACAAAAACAAAACAATATGGGACGCCTGTCGTAGTTGGCGGGAACGCGGCCATGCCTTCTGCCACGACTTTGGCTCCTAGGGGAACAACTGCCCTCGAATAATATAAGTGGCGTTACAACGTACTCTTTGATACAACAGACTAGGGATGTAACGGAGCTTCGGTTCCAATTCCGAAAGAGTGGAACTTCCGATTGATTTTGCACTTTCGATTCCGATTTCGGTTCCGACAAATTTTAATCGGATGTTATATCGGAGGTTTATGGACAGGGTCGGTGCGGCCACAATCAGTAAGCGCGTACAAATACGTTTTTTCACTACTAGCGTCTGATGACATGATTATTAACCTTTTTTCCACTTGTAAAGTAGGCTTTCTCGGCATTTGTTCAAAGTGGTTAATAATGTGGACATTATTAACTAGTAGTCAATAATGAGAACTGTCACGCTGTCACTTTTAGAAAACACAACCCGAAATTTCGCTCAATAAACGTTTGGACAAGTTCTCTAAAATGAATAATTGCCATCATCCGCCATTTCCAGAGAAATTACATACCTAAAATTATCACATTTTGAAAAAATTCGAACGAAATTACTCTTTGAAAATATCTCAATGACAGAACAAAATACGGCCTGTTTGACGTGTACTTCTACACACTTGATTGACATGTTAAATTAAGAAACAAACAATTCTGTCCAACCGTTTACTTTCTTATCAATATAGTATGTTAATTTAGAGGATTTCAAGTGCTAGTACTAGTAGTGAAAAAAATAGTATATATACCACGGTAGAGAAGTCTATTATTGCCTTCGCACCTTACACCCCTCGGCGCAAGCGCCTCGAGATGTAATCTTGGTGCTCAGGCAATAATACTGTACTTCTCTACCTTGATATATAATGTACTATTATACTTGTCGCGCGGAGAACCTTCCTCACCTCGTGCCGTCTGTTGATTACCTTTTCACTTGTGAAAAAATGATTTAGTAAAAAAAACTACCTTGTTTCATTTTACATATTTGGTCTCGTATATGTATACCTCTATCTCCAATAATAACGAAAATACCTCGCCACTGAAATTTTTATTACACTTCTCGCGCATATACAGCTTTAACAGTTTACAGAGTGGTTGTTAAAGGCAACATTGACTTTCTTTTTGTTCTGTGAGACGGCGAATATAATGAGCTTTCGAATGGTGCACAAATTCTTGAAAAATATTCGTAAATATCTTCGGAAATGCGATGTAAAGGTAAAATTTTTAACTTTTGGGAAGTGCGAAATTTTGTACAAATTATTTTTTTCTGGCTATTTGCAATCCCTGCGACCATCGCGCCCTCTTGATTCAGAATCGGCATCTAATTCTGCACAAGATACGTATTTTTCAAAATGTATATCTTGGAGTGCAGGTGGCACTATTTTAGAAGCGGCTTTTTGATACCCAGATTCCTGACTAGATATAATATCTCCCTCAATATTGAGCGTACGCGGGAGCAAGATGTAGTGAGATACTAACATTTTATTGCCATTCGACTAGGTCAGTCGGTCACAGAATAAGATGTCGTAAGCAAAGGCTCTCAGGGGAATTGATCTCACTGTTTGTATCTGAAGGGAAGAATCTTCGCACCTGGCCCCCAAAGAAAGTTGCTGTGCAATAGTTTAGCCATAATATGGAAAAACATAAAAACTGTACAGGTTTATGTTATACTTTGACACACTTGTCCATGCGCGATTCTGCTCAAAATCTTTTCATCTCTTCCTCAACGCTAAAACTTAACAATAATTTAAAGTAGAATTAATATATATTCTTCGAATTGGAAAGAACACGAGACCACAGAATACGGCCTTCTCAGAATAGAAACAGCAATGTTACAAATTTGTATGGTATTTTGGCGGAGTCTGGTGGGTGTACTGTGAACTAAAGCAACGAAATCAGAGTAGCGCCATCTGGTGACCAGCTTCTAAAGTCATGAAGTAATTTCCCAAATTCGATATAAATCATAAATATCGATAAAGAATACACAGTTGTTAAATTAAAGTGTATTTAGATACAATCACATTACATTATTTAACACAGAGAACTTAAATTACATATTTACAAATTACATATTATAAAACTCAGAAGTGAGTGGAACTTACGGTTTGTAGATGTTAACACTTTGAAGAAAGATCCTTACATAACGATTTGTCGTACGAAATATTTGGTTTTACTTGTTGTTTGGACTACATATTTTTGTTAAAAAATATCTTTAGAACTAAATTTTTTGTTCCAAGAGGTAATAAAACCGTTTCAGCAAATTGTCACACAAGTTTTTGACAACAAATGTTAACTTGAGACTGGTGCTTACTTGTTACTTGAGAAGCGAGGGTGGAAGTTGTTGAATTATCTAAAACGTATTTTGTATTCATTGTCTAAAAGGAATTACAATATAAGTATCTACGTCTATATAAATATAAAACTAAAGTCTACACCCTTTTGCGCCTATACCGTTGGTAATTTATAAATTCCATACCTTGCATAAATAGGAGAGAAATAACAGCACATTTCAATCATCTTCGCGTTTCAAGCACAAAACAATCTGTTTCAAAATATGGGAAACGATGCCTTTTTGATATTTTATTGTTATAATCCGCCACATAACACTTTTTAAAGTCACATAACTTGTTCATATTTTAAATCTTTCAAAAGTCAAAATTGACTTGTGTAAAACCATGTGTACGTATAAAATCGACGGTAAAAATATTTCCTGTAACGAGCAAAATTACAGGTTTTGCAAAAAAATATTTGAATCTGCGATAAATAGTTCTCCGTACAACCACGGGAAACGCTGTAATCAGTGACAATTTAGCGCCATTTATGTTTCTGTTCTGTGAAGGTCTTATTCTGTGCACGAGACACACCTCTTTTTATATATGACAGATTTATTTATTTCTTATTGAACATAAAAACCATAGTAACTATTTCACAACCCACTACTAATTACTATTAATATACAACAGTCTCCCCCACTAATTTTGGTTCATTTTACGGAACAACTTCTGTTAATTCCTAACAACCAAACGACACTCACGGGCATACGTATTCATTATATTTATTTGGCCTTCTGCGTTCTCTACCAGAACGGCGAGGAGTTTCCATGGTGGCTGATGATAATTGGTGTGATAATTGGGATTGAGTATTACTTTGTTGTCCATTTGGGTTTATATTCGAAGGTCTTAGAATTGGTGGTGGCATACAATCTGATGGAGATTGTAAACATTGCTTTTGTCTTGGAATGTCGAAAATTCCAGATCGATGTTGACTATAATTCTTGTAGTGTGATTGGTCTCTTGAACTGTATTTTGTTTGGGAAACTTGTGGAGATTAGTTGATTTATATGTCTCTTCAGCACTCGACCACAATCCAATTTGACCATATAATGACACGATCCTAATTTCTGGATAATAACTCCAAACTGCCAAATCTCGCGGTTTTGCGTATAACCACGGGACAGGACTCTCTCCCTCACAAAAAAATTTCGAATTGAGGGTAGAACAGTTCTCGACTTCTGTGACTTGTTTGGAAAAATGGCGTCGAGTTCGATTCTGATCTTCCGATTTAGGTATAACTCAGCTGGAGATTTTCCTGAACTTAGTGGCGTTGCACGATAACGGAAAACGATTCGCTGTATTTTCTCTGTCATATTTCAACCTTCATTCATGATGGAAGCTAGGCGCTGTTTGAACGTCTGTATGTTGCGCTCCGCTAATCCGTTTGTAGCTGGATGACCTGGAGCTATCAACTTCTGGAAGATTGCACGGTTGGTACAATATGATTTGAATTCAACATCGATCTGTAATTTTCGACATTCCAAGACAAAAGCAATGTTTACAATCTCGATCAGATTGTTTCTAACACCTTTGAATATAAACCCAAATGGACAACAAAGTAATACTCAGTCCTAATTGTCAAACCAATTGTCATCAGACACCATGGAAACTCCTCGCCGTTCTGGTAGAGAACGCAGAAGGCCAAATAATAGTATATTATATACCGCGGGACTGAAGTAGTACTTTTAATCCCGAAGGTAAAGTTTATGCGGTCGGGCCATAATTTACCTGAGGGATTAAGACCACTACTTCAGTCGCAAGGTATATGCGATATTTTTCGTACTTCCGAAACTGAAACACTTAATATGTATGGAGTTATAGAGAACGCGTTCTTTCAAAAAATCGCTGCTCAACAAGTTACCATAGGAACTGTCATTGCTAGTGTCATAATTTTGGTGGTAGGTGACAAAGGTGTATTTGATATTGATAAAAAGCAACCAAAGTAGGTAAAGAATTGATACCACCGAAATCCAAAAACTATATGAACAGCAGTACGATGCGTTTAAGAAGTATGCGGCACGCATACAAAATGTGGAACAACCTACTGAAATTGCTTTGTTAGTAATTTCATCCTTCCGGGATTTTCGTAAAATTTAATCCCGGCGGGACAAAAAGTGACACTTCAGTACTTGTCATAATGGAGTGAAGTTGTCACTTTAGTCTCGGAAGTACGAAAATATAATTAATACGCCCGCCCGTGAGTGTCGTTTTTTTTGGTTGTTAGGAATTAACAGAAGTTGTTCCGTAAAATGAACCAAAATTAGTGGGGGAGACTGTTGTATATTAATAGTAATTAGTAGTGGGTTGTGAAATAGTTACTATGGTTTTTATAATAATAATAAGAAATAAATAAATCTGTCATATATAAAAAGAGGTATGTATGTCTCGTGTTCTTTCCAATTCGAAGAATATATATTAGTAGTTTACATTTTGCAAATCATATTTGCAAATTAAGTCTGCTAAAAGCTACACATGAATTGCTATTTTGGTCTACAACAATATGTCAACAAAAATCGCACGTTAAAAATTACTAGTTTAATTAAATTTTGCCTTGTCTCACACGTTCGTTCGTTTTGGTAATAGCAGATTAAGAATTTCTTAATAGAATGTATTAAATAAGAACGCACTCTGCAAAACTAATGAATTTAATTATTATTTATAAAACATTTAATTAAATAGGCAAAGTGTTACGCAGATTTTTTCTTATTGATAATTTCGCATTATACAAAAAATTAAATTTTAATACAAATTGTAACAGTAAATTTTGTTCAAATAGGAGAAATTAGTTCCTAGTACTAATAAAGTGGTATACGTATAGTCCTTGTTCAAAGTGAAATACTTTATACGTTTTACATAAATAGTCGATTATAGCATTAGTATATGTCTTTCATTTATGCATGTCACAGTATGGACATTGGTTAAAGAATTGTCATTCAATGGTTAAACTCACAACCAACAACCCAGTAAACATAAAACAGATAAACATTTTTTACTTTTTAAACGTATGAATTTAATGAATTTGATTATCACATACGGTAATTAATGATGACACCGGTTAAATTGTACAGTATGCAAACGAAGGCAGGGTCTTTCCCTTTATATGTACATTTTGGTTCTTCTACCATGTTTCATACCTATTATACCGTTCTCCATACATATATCTTTTTTAAATTTGGGAGACAGTAGTTTCCTCATAGGTTACTCTGCACGAGGCCCTCTCTGCAGAGTTTTAAACGATCATTTCTGCGCCGTAGTTTTTTTCATGCATTGTCTGGTTTAGATCTGACTGGGCCAATAAAGGTAAGCTAAGTGGTGGAAAACGTTCTGCATCCCAAGTGTTGTTAGTGAAAGCTTCAATTCTGGAAATGGTATATGCCGGTATATTGTCTACTCCGCGAACACGTTTTCGGTCTTCGTTTACTAGAATTTGGTAATACGCCTTTACCAGGCCAACAGATGAAAGGGTGGTTTTATTTGACAAGGTATGACTGAAATCTTGTTTATGCGTGAGATCGGATACCTGCCTGGCCGTTATAGCCGCATTAAGGGCTCGATAGTTCCCGCAAGGTCTGTAGGTTGCATCATTGGTTTGGATCATATGCAACGGACTAGCGTATGGTGACGACGAAGGCTGTATAGTTCCTACATCCAGTCCAAATTCCTCCTTCAAGTTGCCTGGAGCCAGTTTGTAATGTACGGGGGCCCATTTCGTGACGACGTTCAATAATTTACGTTTACACATAAATTAAAATGATGTAAAAGATCGATATTAGTTTATTTTTTGATTTGCACGATAATTACTACCCTAAATGTAATGCTATTTGGCATGGTTGGAAAGCATTTTTTCAGAGCTTTCCAACGACGTATCACACATGGGGGGTCAATATTTAAGATTTAAAAGTTGGGGTGGCTGGGGCGCAGGGGGTTGGAGGTGGTGCGTCGCCAACTATGTCATTGTGATTCCCCCTCCGAGTTACCGAAACGGATTTTGATTTTTTAAAATATCTCGTTTATTTACTAAGACATGGAGGATGGTAAGTTTTCAAATTGCCACCCTGTATATATAACCTGCATTGATTTTGGCATTTGTTGGAGGAATAGTTGTTTCAATGGCTGCTCGTTCACACATCCGAAGTTCTGCACGTGTTGTCGCAGGCACTTTAAGAGCCGGAATGATTTCAGACTTCTTAACTCTTCTCTAGATAATAACTTTTTAAGTTTCTGAGAGTCAGACATCGCTGTTCTATTTATTATAGCTTGTTTGAGTGTGGTGTAAGGGAGGTCTGCGTTTGGTTGTATGTATAAAACTTGGTTCTGGTTCGCCACTTCAAGAGGTAGCACCTGTTAACACATAGTTAAATTTGGTCTCTTTTCGCGTTACTCGAGGGTAGGCAAGTTAATCATTCATTCATTTTGTTATTTGTGCTTCTGAACGGTTACGTCACGCTTGTTTTTGGATATTTGTTTATTTTGGGCCACCAATGTGTATACAGGGTGTTACATATAAGTATGTAAAAAAATTGGGTGGTAGAAGGAATTAAAACAAGCACTTTTTCCAAATATACCGAGGGTCCAACGTTTTCTTTTGGGAGAACCATAAGAGTTACAAAGACTAGAGGCACGTCTTTAATGCGTTTTGGGGTATGCCCTTTCCGATTTTGCAATTTTTTTTCCCGAAAACCTTCATTTCCATGCCTACTTTCTGTCGGGAAAGTTTAGTTTCCATGACAGAGGCAGAGCAGACTGCGTTTCCTGCCGCTTGTCACTTTACTGGCCGCACCGTCACTTTACCGGCCGCATTTTTGACATTGCTAAATGTCTATAATGACTCCAGGTTGACATTAATTAAAAGTTCTATATGAAAATTGAAATTTTATATCAGAATACGATTTCAGGTAAAATATAATACAAAACTCGTCAGTAAAATGACATTACTTGACTCGGAAATTAAACTACTCTGCCCCAAAGGGGCCTCGTACTTCAATATTTCCTCGCCAGTAATGTGTCAATTTCCTGACTTTTATGTAAATAACCTGGTAAATAACTATTAAAATCGCTTTTGGCTTCTAGATTTTCTTCACTTCAAATCCGGCAATTTTGTTTATTGATTCAATAAAAAATAAGCCTGATCTCTGAATACAATTTTGTGGTGAAATGGAGGATCAAGAGCAATTTCGTTTTCACCCCATTAATCGAATTTTGAAAGCGTTGTTCTGGCGTAAGTCTACTGATGGTGAAATGGCAAATCTTCTGAACACAAATCAGCTAGCAGCTGTCAGATTGACTGTTACTAGGAACAGTATTGCCTATTCGAAAAACAACCCTCTAAAAAGACCCTTTGGTTTTAGGACTTGTGTAATAAAAAATTCAAAAACTCTGTACTTTCAGCGTCAAGCAGAACTTATTCCATTTGGCGCGGGGATTATAAGCTTGCCTGCGTAGGCCATTCGAATTTCGTGGCTCGCGGGCATAGGGTTGAGCAATGAGGAGTCCTGATTTGATGCTTACAGTGTTGCCACAAAATAAAGGGCTGGAAATATTATGTTGTAAAATATTGCATCACGTATTATAATCGCCGCCGTGTATAAAAAAATTATATAAGTTTCAAGTAATTGCAAATATATCAATTTTTAAACTACAAATTATCAATTTAATGTCAGTTTTGAGTAATGCTAAATTATCTAAAATAATGTCATTCCTATTCTGGTTTCATGTTTGCAGTATTGAATATTGATATACATGTGTAGCTATTACGAAATTACGAAACTGATGGAAACATCGATCGTGTTTATGTATGGCACTATTATTCCAGATATAAAACTAACACGAAAGTATGTGTCTATATGTGCAACCACATGCCTTAGAAAGTGGCAATTGAATTAGTAAAAGTAAAACTATTATATTTCATAGAGTACAAGTGCTTTTATGTTATGAACAATTACAATTAGAATAATGTCATGACTTGAATAATATAAGCCCTACTAGGTCAAGTTCATTGGATAGGAGAGTGGTTTATTAGTAATGAAATTAAAAATATTACCACAGTATCGTTAAAGCGACATACCAAGTTAATAATTGATCGAAAAAGGCGTGATACCGTTTAAATTTTGCATTTTTCGTACGGTATGGGGACATTATTATTCATATTCATATGTAAGTCTTTCAATGTCATTAGGTCATCATTGCCATTACAGAACGTCCCACTTAATTTCTTACGACACCCACAGCAACTACTGTAATTCCACTGGAAACCTAGATAACAGCGGGCCATCCAACTGTACTAAATTGTTATTAGCATTAAACCGACCAAACAAGAAGCAATATGGGATAAGGTACCTCATCTTCATTTATTACACTTTAACACCTTCCCACTGAAATATATGAATGACTTTCTTTTCGCTTTTTCAGCATTATACAACTTTGTAGTATTTTCGTACATGGATAATTTCCAATTTCCGCAAAATAACGTTGCATGACCGTGAATTATTGGTTCCCAATTTCAATAGCTTTCAGATTTATAAGCGGCTACTAGGGAAAGATCGTAATTAACCCACAGCGACCCATACCTACGTAATTATATAATCGATAAACTTAATACCTGGGGCTTTATAAGCAATCTTCGTTTCCAAAGATTTCAACGCAAGTAAAAAGTTTTGAGAGCATTTAAGCTCCTACAATGTTTTTCAATTAAAATACGGATATTACGTATAGAAAATAAAGGCATTTCAGGGATTTGTGTTATTTGTTATTCCAGTCAGTCCTGATGCTAAAATACTACATTAGGTACTAAATACAAGTGAAAAAGAGAAATTCCCTAAACTGCGGTAGGACCTGAGAGATGTAATTCATACATCGTTCGTAAAAGAAATTAAATTCAAGATCATCCAGATCCAGTATAGTTACTGTTCTTCGAAGTTCATTCTTTCTTACAGGATAAAACTTTTATCTAGATCTCCTCCTACAAATTTGAGTGGCTATACATTTGCTTATAATTCTCGCCATTGTTACGTCTAAGCATTTGAAACAGTCGTTTAAAGAAATTTATTTAATAAAAAGTAAAGAAATAGTTATTTACATTACAGGCAGAAAAATGACACATTACTGTCCAGGAGATATTGAAGTACGAGGGCCGAGTACTTTAATTTCCGAGTCAGGTAATGTCATTTTACTGATGAGTTTTGTATTAAATTTTACCCGAAATGGTATTTTAATATAAAATTTTTATATAGAACTTTTGATTAATGTCAATCTGTCAGCGATGGCAGGGGTCATTAGGCATTTAGCATTGTTACAGATGCGGCCGGTCAAGTGACGGTGCGACCGATATGTTGGCAAAGAAAGCCATCAAATCAGATATATATTTCGAAAACAAAATTGCAAAATCTGATTATATAGGTGTGGTAAAGTCCGATATTTTAAAGACCCAATGGACAGTACATTGGAAAAATGCTTATAGCATAAAACCCACACAGTATGCCTTAATTCATCCGGAAGTAACACTTCGTCCGTGGAGTAACTCCAAAAACGTTGTTTCTCGCAGATATGACGTCATAATAGCCAGATTGAAGTTTGGCCACGGAAGATTTCCCGCGCACCTGCACAAGATCAAAGTGTTGGATAGCCCGCAATGTGCTTGCGGTGAACCTGTTGCAGACCTTAATCACATTTTTTTTAACTGTCCCTTGAATAAAACACATACATATAAATTGTACGAAGGACTGCAGAACAAGGGAATTGTGTACCCATTAAATATAGTCACCGTATTAAGAAGTAACGACCGAGGGGTGTTTGATCTGCTAGTGGATTTTATTCATAAAATCAAACTAAATATTTGACCGTATATAAATTCATATAAAATTCTGTTTTCCGTTGTCTTATCCTCTGTGCCACCCTATTCCTCGTTAACCATGGTCGTGTACAGTATTGTCATTGAAAAGCCTTGATAGACCTCTGGGCGAGAAGCGAGTGTCCTTGTTTCTTCCCATAGTATGTTACCGTGGCTAAATGTAGATCCCCGAAAAAAGCCTTATATATATAAAAAAAAGTGACAGGTGCGATCAGTAAAGTGACAAACGGCAGGTCATGGAAACTAAAATTTCCGAAAGTTGGCATGAAAATGAAGGTTTCAGGACGATTTTGGGTAAAATAACCAATTAAACAAATTATATCGCTCGTTAACCTAATTTGTATAGACTCCTTGCGGCACATATATTTTATACAGGGTGGTCATTTGAAAACGAAACAGAGCCTATTTTGGGAACCTCAAAACACTTACAAAAAAATCCTCGGACCCGTCAATTTTTGATTCAAGGGGGAACCATTTTTTTGCTAGTTTCGCCCCGTGACGACCGCCCTCAAAATTTTAAATCGAATGGGGGGTCGAGTGATACCTTATTTTGAAGGTATTTTTATGTGGATTATAACCCTTAAGTTTTAAATCGCTACTAATGTGCCTAGCCGATACAGGGGCTAATAAAAGTTACAAAAACGTGTCAACATTTTCTTATGAAAAAAATGCTTGTAAATGAATTAGTTAAATAACAAAAATTAATACAACAATAAATACAAAAAATGTTGTTCTCCTACATTCTGAACCGTGCTTTTTGTTGTTGTTTTTTTTTCTTTTTAATACCTGTGGGTGGCTATGCCAATTCTGCAACGGAAATCTTGGTTATTGTTGAGAGCGTCACTATTGCAACATTTTGAAGTTTAATAGTGCTTGTCATTTGTTGTTGTCAAATCATAGTAGTGACAAATAGCTATTTAGTTGCAAAATCGGTACATTGAACAGTGATAATGGTTTATTCCTGGAGTTATTAGAAAATACGATTCATCCAGCATTAGTGGAGATACTAGAAAATAACAACGAGTACTTGGAAAATCATCTAGTATTTCAGCAAGATGGTGCGCCACCCCACTATGCTGCAAGGGTTCGTCAATATTTGGACCAAACGTTTCCAGGACAATGGATTCGAAGAAGAGGAGCTATTGAATGGCCTCTTCGTTCCCCAGACTTAAGTCCGTTAGATTTTTTTCTATGGGGACATTTAAAAACTAAAATTTATGCTAGTCAGCCAACATCGCTAGAGAACTTGCGACAAAGAATAATTGATGAATGTCGTCAAATCACCCCAGAAGTTTTGCAAAATGTACGGGAAAGGTTTGAACAAAACCTGTATTATTGTATGGAAGTAGGAGGCCAACATTTTCAACATTTACTTGATTGATATTAGCTTTAAGCACTTAAAACTGATTTAAATCTTAAGAGTTATGACCTACATAAAAATACTTTCAAAATAAGGTATCACTCGACCCCCCATTCGATTTAAAATTTTGGGGGCACTTGTCACCCCCGCTATGGCTTTGCCCCCAGGGGGGGCGAAATTAGCAAAAAAATGGTTCCCCCTTGGATCAAAAATTGACGGGTCCGAGGATTTTTTCGCAAATGTTTTGAGGTCCCCGAAATAGGCTCTGTTTCGTTTTCAAAAGGCCACCCTGTATTTATATCACGGTGTGATTATATCGCGCACAGGCAATGCCAATAGTACTGTTGTTTTTAGGATGTGAGCCATTATCTTTTTCGTCAAAACATTTCCAGAAACATATGGTAAACATGGTACTGCACCGTGGCCTACGCCACATAGTTTAGATGCCATGCTATGTGAAAATTTAGCTTCTAACATATTTTAGGTACCTAGTGGAACAAATTTATCTCAGTAGGACATCGCATTTCTTAGATGTGATAAGATAACTGCTCTTAAATAATAATGATAATAATAATGAAATGGTGTGAGAAAAATGTAAATCTTATGTAAGTGCTGTTTCCAAAGAATTTGTAATGAAATAACACTAATTGACCTAGTGAAGTTAGCCATGTGCTAGCAATAACAATTAGATAATTGGGTAACCGATACAATCTTATAAATTACATTTATAAATCATATCAAACACAAAAACTTAACTGTTTGAGATACCTCGGAGTTCTAAGATAAATGTACCGTGAAAAAGAACAGAAGCAACTTAGGTATATATAAATCATGAGGATTGGAAAGCCGTTAGATGCCTATTAATTCTTTAGCAAAAAGAAGAACGATCAACACGCATTAAACAATAACGTAATCAACGTCCCGCTATTTCTCAAATTTGTTTCGATTCTAATATAATTTTAAACGGAAAGGTGAATCTTAAGATAGTTGGCCAGTACCTACGGTCATCTTCCAAATACTGTTCGGTTAACATTATAAGGTACGAAAGGGTAGGTATTTGTTCAATTTTACTTAACCGAGGAATCCATCAAGTGGTACACGGTACATGCGAGTGAAAAATTAAAATAACATAATCATCCTAGAAGGTACCTAACCGACGATGAAATTCATTGTAGTATGATTATATACATCAAAATGGAATGTAACTGTATTTCTTCTTTAAGCCGTGCAAATCTGATACCATCAAATATTCGGTCTCACACCTACATTTTAATCCTATTATTATTCACCTTGACCTGCAATTACGTATTGCGTGGGTAACATGCAGAATACATCTCTATTTTTAGCGTTCATTAACTTTATACATACGCGTCGTGTTTGAAGGCAGCGACAAGTTCATCGTTTTTGTGTACGCGTTTTAAATTATTAATTTCATGCTTGTTAACTATGGTAATTAATGGTAGGTTTTGATCATTTATTCAAAGCTTTATAATATTCTTATTACAAAATGGCTGCTGAAATGTTTAATAATTTCAGTGAAATGGTTTCCTTTTGAATCTCATTTTATAGTTTTATTTGTGCTAATTGGGAGTTGGGAGGCATTACTTCTCTTCGAAAGGTTTTATACTCGGATAAAAGTGCCGACGTTTATGGGTAGAAAGGAATGCGGCATTATGGATTTTGTTATAAACCCCTGACATTTGAGGGGGTTGCTTTGTCAAAGTTGGCACTCACCATTGTCGCATATATCGCTTCTAAATGCAAGCGTAAAGTTCGTCAGACAATTTCCCCTAAATAGTGTAAATGTCGTGTTTGATATTCTGATCTCGTATGTTAATGCTTGCTGAATGCTGCCACACTTCAATTCTACCCTAGGCACATTTTTCAAAAGCAAGTTGAACTTAACGAGTTAGCGCCAGCTAGTCTCGTATACAGTGATATTTATTAAGACGTAGACATAGAGATTTACTGTATTGTTTTTCTCTATGTCTACTTTTAAATGACAAAATCCTTCTGCAGGACGCCTAATTTTATGCAACCAAAATAACTTCTTAAATCCAAGATCTGACTGTCAGATTAATTAATTTGAATATTGTTGCTTTGACTTACGTATTCTGATTTTCGTTCGTGTGCGATTCAACTGAAGAAAAAGTTGAAAGTTGGTAGGTATTAATTTCTTTTCGAGTCCCCTATTGTGCACTTAGATGTTTATATAACCGTAATTGTTGCACTTATAACATTTCACTTTGTCATCAAAACCAAAAATCATATGATCTTCATTTTCAAATTTTATAACAATTGATGGTGGTAAACAACCAGTGTCTTAAGGGTTGTTGCATTCCACGTGAGCGTACGCTTCCAGACCAATTCAAAACATTATAATTATAACAGTAAACAACTTAGTTATAATATCACGGATTCCAAGTACACGTTTTTGTAGAAATTACGGAACAACTATCGGGTGTGGAAACGGCGACGATCCTTGAAGACTTCTTCCTATAGTACTGCAAAAATAGAGTCCAATGTGGCAGTGGTGAACGTTTTAAAAAGTTTCTCAACACGCTTGTAAGCTGTTTTGTCGCAGGTGAAGGGGGCCCAAGTACGCTGGGGGATGTCCACGCTATATAAGAGGTAGTTCTACGTTATAGAAATTCACTTCAGAGTGAATAATTAAAATTTCTCACAATTCCAATAAGTTGACCAATGATAAAATAGATGCAATTTTCCTTGACCATTTTCTACAATGCAATATAATTTACGACGACATTACAAAGACGATGATTCGGAAAAATCACACAAAGTTTGGAACTTTCCGTCGGCAAACTCTTCAATGAATTCTTCGGTGCATCGATGTTCTCCGGACCTAATCTTTTCAAACAATTAAGCTCTGTGGTTAATATTTGCGGGCATACAAATAATTTTATCACCACGAATGCTTGTTAACGGGTTTTATAAATGAATCTGAACTTTTTCCGCCAAAAAAGGACAAGTACCGGAGGCTATGGCATTTTTATGATGACGAATTCCAACAACAAAGTTCTTTTCCCTTTGGTTTCACTAGCAGAAAAAAAACTTTACACTGAAGATTACTAATAGTTCTTTTGATTTGTCCTCGATCTATAACAGTTGTCTTTGGTTATTTACACGATTAAACACGCAATTTTGGATTCAATTTTATTTCTTTTTCAGTGGAATAAATAATTTCTTGAGTTGTAAGTTCAAATAGCATGTTTCAATACTTTCCGACGGGAAACGTTCGCTCGTCTACAATTTAACCGGAGAAATATCACCCGCTTCCGATGTTTCGCCCTTTTTAAGTGTAAGCTTTTCGGAAAACTTGCGTGAAATTACCGTTACAAATCAATGCCCGAAATAAAATTTGATTAGAGACCGAATTTTTCTAATATTTTTATTCGTAGTTAGCACTCGAAAAAAAAATAACAACCTTCTCTGGTAATTTTGGAATAAAATTTATCGCGACAACCTTCTTCATTCAAAACCCAAAATAGTATATTAAGTATGGAGAACGGTAAGGGATTTTTACCGTTCGAAGACAATTGTTTGGAGGAGGAGCGAAGCGACGACTCCAATTATTGTCTGAGAACGGTAACCCTTAACGTTCGACGTGCTTATAACATTTTTTGCGCGATCGAAATTAAAATTATGCAACCAATATAAATATGCACTAAGAAATTAACGAGCAGAATAAATCGAAATGATCGAAGTGGTATGGTGTCAATCTCTAGGTAACCAGTTTATTTGTCAAAATTGAAATTAATAATTTCATAAAATGGTGCATGTGTCTGATGTAGTTTACTAGCTTTGTACTTCCTTTATGACTTTATGAGCGTCTTGCTATAGGAAACAACAGCACAAATTGTACGTTTAATGTACCTAACAATAATTAAAGATTAAATCTCGGATTAAATGTAATGTAAGACTGTTGATTTTTAAAAAGGCGTCGGTAAGTATTTTTGCTGTTCTGTTTTTAGATCGGTAAGTAATTTTGGCGTCGTCGTAATCATAGCAACTGGTAAAATCTACGTACTGTCATGGAAACACCCATGGTAAATAGTCAGAAATGACCGATCGCGCAAAAAAATATTTTGAGCAGTACGAATAATGCTCCCGTAACTCAAATTCGAAGGCTCATAAAATTTTCTTTTGGACCACAACTAGCTGGTAGCCCAACAACGAATCTCTCTACTATCCCAGACTAACCCCTACCAATTCTTTGTTAAAAAGACCAATCGGAATCGCTTTACCACCCAGAGTTCAGTAAAACTGGGCTGTTCCTTAAGAAATCGTTCTGACTGATTTTTCTAATATCTATTGATTTCAACCTGTGACGATAAGCATCACTTCATCAGGTAGTGCCGAGGTTCAACTCTCATGGTTTTTGGCGCTATAACCTAAAAATTTAAAATCTATCGTCCTGAATAGAAACGGGAATTTACTTATCCCTTCAAACGCTCGCGCATGTTCGAGAATGGTTTGAGTTCTTCCTTTTTCCGCTACAAATGGTCTCGCACTTTTTTCTTCTCATATCAGTCTTGTAATGGGTGTGATTATTTTCATTTACACATCATGCTTTCTGACCTGGGAGTAAAGTAATACAATTTTGTAATCCACTGTATATAATGTAGATTAAGTGACCGTAGGTATAATTTGTTGTAGGTTTAAATTTAGAATAGAGGGAAAGTACTTTGACCGGAGACAGACGGTAAATTCTTAATGCGGAGTGCGATTGAAGTCGTTGAGAAGCTTGCATGCTAATCGCAGATTTTTAACGCGCACCATTTACAACATTGCGAAATATTTAAATGGTGCCTAAAACTTTTATCGTTTTGGGTAATAATACCCAGTAAAAGGAAGCTGGGACGACTTAAATACAAATCAAGTTATTGGAGTCCATTTATCCAAGGAGACTGACGGCATAGGAGAGTGGTAGATTTCCCAATAACCAGGAGGTGGCCATCTACGACGTCAATAATTGGCGAGTCTCAGAAAAATTGCAAGGTTCGAGATCGACCGAACCATGTTCAACAAACTCCCGCTGAATCAAGAGGCTTCATTCATAAGGTAAAAGACAATATTCCTTTATACGGATTAAATTTTAATTTAAAAACTCGCGGTTATTTTGCGTGAGAATTAATGACAATTTATTTAAATTAAATGTAATCAAGTACTTGCGAAGATCAAAATTGACTTAATTAGCCTTATTACCTACCCATTTATTTACCTGAGCTAGCTGGGAGTATAAAAGTAAAATTAAAGTAAGTTCTAAAATACTTCACACCGAGATCGACATCGAGAAACGAAGGATAAGAAGAATATACACGGCGAATCATAGATAATTTGTAACCGTCCGTTACAGTCTACTTCGTGGTGATGGTTGGGTGATTGATATATGCGTTGATACTAATTTTCTCTGTTAGCGGTTGTATATGTCTTATTTTAGTTAGACTACGTCGCACTGGAACGCCAAGAGGTAGCTTCTTCTAGAGCGCACTCAACCTGCATCTTTTTCGGGGTTAAACTATACGGCCTCCTTGATCATGTTTTCTTATATCGCATGTCGGTTAGAGATGCAACAATAGCTACCTAAATACCAAAATGCAACTTTTCACAGATTTGTTGGTCTTTCATAACCGGTAGTTTTACTAACATTCGTCTATAAAGAGGTTTCTGATAAAATATTGCAAAAACCGAAATAATATCTACCTGAAAGGATGTACTTCGCTAATAGGCTTCCTTTTACAAAGTGTAATAATACGCTGCGCGTTTTATGTAAGGAGATCACGCAATGAAAAATTAAAGCGTTTTTTTTCCATTGCTTCATTAAAATTATAAGACATGCTGTAAAGTGTCTACTAATTACGACTGCAAAACTGCGATGAGCTACTAACACTGAAACATTCAAGTTGGAATTGTTCGTGCTTGTGGGGTATGAACACCGTTAAGTGACTTGAAATGAATCTGATGTACAAAAAAAGTGTGAACAATAATCTCAGTCTGAGCATGAGTTTTTAATTGATATACCCGACTAGTCGTAAATAATAAGGATAAACAACAAAGTATTATTAACTAAATGCGTTGCATGTGGTGGTTGGGCGTTTATTTATGCAGTTCTGTCTTCTCAAAGAAAGTAACATAATGCATAATTATTTAAAGTAAGCATTAGTTAAAGATAGAATATTCCACTAATGATAAAAAGCACCCAAATTTCTATTAATCTTTATTTAATTTTATTTGTGTCAAGTCAAGAATGTTCTAGTAGGACTTTGTGTAATAAGGAACAGTGCATATAAAAACTCTTCAAGAAGATTTTTGCCATAAATGAACTGTTGAATAGAAGAAAAGAGTTAAGTTCATTAGTGAATATATCTTTCGTTATAACCTAGATAATGAACAATTGCAGTGCAAATTCCAAACGTCTACGGTTAAATAATACCTAACTAATTGATAATGTTGTGGTTTTGTTGTGGATGAAGGCGGTAAATTCAACAGAATTCTTTGATCTCTGTTAAATCGGAAAATTCGTCAAATTGAAATTCTCTCTTCTTAGTAACACTGGAGATGGCTATCCGTAGGGTGATGTACTTGTTTATTTGTAACAGCGAAGGGATATTAATTTCTTTTCGAGTCCTCCCTCGTGCACTTAGATGGTTATGTAACCGTAATTGTTGCATTTATAACATTTCACTTTGTCATCAAAAACAAAAATCATATGATCTTCATTTCCAAATTGTATAACAATTGATGGTGGTAAACAACCAGTGTCTGCAATCCACAAAATCCTTGTCTGAAACTATACACGTGAGCGTACGCTTCCAGTTCAATTCCAGCTCCAATCGAAATTCTCCCTTCTATAGTTTTTTCGAGAACCTCTTTGATGTACTTACCTTAAAACCTTTGAATATAGACTATCAAAGCTTAAAACAGTGAATATTCATGCTTGCTTTTTGCAACTTTTTTGTTTCAATAGGTTTACAGTTTAATAATCCCCACGCCACAATTTTGAGGCTTACTAGAACACGACAAATTGATAACCAGGGTATAAGCAAACAACAGTACCATTTATTGCTGCTCAAGGACTGATTAAACGTGCGTTCAGTTTTCTACTACCTTTACAATTATACTAGTACATACCTACTTTCTACTTCTACACTCGTTAGCTAGTACAGGGGATATTGATATGCGGTACCTACATAAATATAAGCAACTGTACGATTATGTACTTCCTAGGTACTAAATGTAAATACAAGTAGATGTAGTTGTGTGATAAGTTTAAAGATGTATTAAACGAATATGTAAGTATACAGGGTGTCCCAACGAAAATTTGACCCTCCTTATCTTGAAAAGCACGCATTTCTTGAAGACTTTCTAAAACAGTGGAAATTTTTGTTGAGGGGGAAGAAATATCATATAAACAATACACTGTGTAACTCTCAGTGGTTGCCGCAGCAACCCCCTCAAGAATTTTAAATGGCATGTGAGGTGCACATCAAATTAAAGGAATTTTTATCCTCTATTCAACGACATTATATTTTTTGCATTAAATAATTTACAAGCACAACGACAAACGGAATAACTCAGAGTACTGTTTGCAGGGAACCACAATGTTAAGATAGGTTTCATGTTTCAAGGATCTAACATTATTTACAATGATCTGATGTGATAGGTATCTTCCTTCTATTGTTCAAAGTCTCATCCAAAACATATATTTTCCTGTTTTGTTGGGTGCGTAATATATTTTACTTGTTCTTGTCTTCGCTTACGCACAAAATTCTATGCGGACGAAATTTATAACACGAGAATAAAGAACTAGGTAAAAGAATTCTACTACAAGAAGAATAACTACCTTAAACTGAATTATAAAGACACCTTGATGGCGTAAGGATATCGAATATATATATATATATATATATATACATAAGAGCACAATTCAAACAGAGTTTCATAAGCGGGATATCAATCCGGAATATTCAATCGGTAAAAAAATAGCGTTACCTGTCCGTGCCTAACTCAGTCTCATCTAAGGCCGATTCAGAGTTCCGTAACGGTAAGCGGTAAGAGGTAACTATAAGAAATAAGAAAATTAAACATTCAAATTATAATGGTGACATTCAGAGTTTTTCCGTAAGATGCAAGACGTAAGTATTAAGAGGTAAGAAATGGATTATTTCATTTCATACCTTATCTCTTACGGAATCATGTTTTGTTTATTAAGATGAGAATGTATTCGACCGGTTGGGCCTCTTCTGTTTATCGTTTTCATCTCTGACTTACCATCAGTAACTACTCCCGATTGTAAATTACTTCAATATGCTGACGACACTCAGCTGTACGCCTCTTCCTCTCCACATAAAATTAATGAAGCTATACAATCTATCAACCTCAATCTCCAACGGATATCTGATTGGTCGACTGCTAACGGACTGATAATCAATCCTTCAAAAACAATAGCTATGTGTGTTGGTTCTAGTGCTATGCGCGTACGTGCTTTTGAACATCTCACTGTGCGGATATCTATAAACAATATCGAAATAGAATTCTCTGAAGAGGCAAAGAATCTAGGTGTATGGTTTGACAGTAACTTGAACTTTGAAAAACATACTAAAATGATGTTACAATCATCATTTGTTAAATTTAAGCACTTTTATAGTTTTAAGAAGATTTTGCCAGCTACTATAAAATGGTCTCTTGTTCGAAATTTAATATTAACTCGCTTTTACTATTGTTGTGCTGTATACTACCCTTTCCTAACTGGTGAATTAAAGTACAAAATTCAGCTCCTGCAAAACTCTTGCTTACGTTTTTCTTTTAATGTTAACTTTAGATACCATGTAACTCCGTTTTATTATAGATACTCTATCCTTAAAATGAAAGAATCACTCACGTCTCAATATATCATGCTTCTATATAATGTAGTACGTCATAAAAATCCAAATTACCTGTACGACTTACTACAATTAAGGTCCGATTTGCACTGTGTGAATACTAGGCATAAGTATTTCTATAATATACTTACCCCCATACCGTACTTCTAAGTACCAATGTGCATTTGCCATTTTAGCGCCTCGCTTAATAAATGAGTTTATGTCCATATTAGAAAGTGGAAATAGTGTACCTACAATTAGAAACAAATTAAAAAGTCGTTTGCTACAACTATATGCTGTATAGATATAGGTAGGCATAATAAGTAACCTCTTGTCTAATTACTATTTGTTGTAACAGTTGCTTTTGGTGGAGTGGAAGAACAGCTATAAGCTGAACTCCTACCTTTTGTGTATAGCTTTCTGCACAATAAATATTATTATTATTATTATTATTATTAAACATTTGTGTTGAACGTGTATTAACACTAGAAGCGCTATGATTATGATGTCACTATCCATATTCGTTTACCTACGTCTATGAAAACCTTTAGTACTACAATCTCAAACGTCAGTTTGCAAACATATGACGCAAAAGAGAAAATCAAATTGCGCATATAAAAGGTACCAGTTGTTTTACGGTCTTCCCTTACCTCTTACGGACCTACGTTACCGCATATTTCTTATTTCGTACCTCATACCGTTACGGAACTTTGAATCGGCCTTAAAAGGCCCACAATTTATTCGAGAAAAAATGGACTTTTAATACGGAAAACTCAATCATTCCAAATCGTAAGTGTTTTCTTGTGCACAAATTGAGGGTACCGATGTTCTTTTTTTCTATTGTAGGGGAACAAATACCGACCATATTGTATTTTGAAGTCATTTGGGACGTATCCAGTTCTTTTCATTTGTGTACTCTCTGACTAAGAGAGTCTTTGCAAGGGGGTTAATATTCAGCTGAATCCGGGGAAATAAACGACCTACTGCAGATGAGTGTGCTGTAAAACATCCCGTAGAATCATTAAGATCTTAAGGGCAGCCGAACGTAGATCGTGGAAAATATACCTGCAGCACAAGCTTTGTTACCTCCGTAGGAGTTATTTTTGGTTACACCAGGAACCTGTGGAATTGCCGACACAAGTTATCGTTAGCGGTGGCGTACCTTCAATTTTTCTTTTTTGTTAAAACCTGTGAACAGTTTATTTGACCAACATATGTAAGTGGAAATTTTAACGTGTAATTAATATGCTTGATCTTTAGGACTATCAAATACGAATTACTCTAGAGAAGTAATCACTTGTAAGCTAAAGAGCACGTTACTACGATTAACTTCAACACCTCAAGCTACCGATTATAGTATATCATTTCAATTTTAATTTTAATTATATTTGTCATTGCTTAGCGGTACGAGGTGTCACATAACTTCAGGGGTTGTTGGTGGGTTAATTTTTGTGTTAAGAGTTCATGGGAAGATTTCATTTTTTTTTATTTTGCATACTCTTTGATTAATAAACGATAATTTTTCTTGTGGGTCAATTGCTGACTCTTTCCAAATTCCGGTGGCTGCAGATAAAATTGTTAGTGGAATTAGGTGGCGCCCGAAAGAGTTGAATCGTAGCACCAGTAAGTATTAGTGGCGGAGATTTACTTGGAACCTTTTATAATAATTTGTGGTCAAAGTTAACTATTTGGCTAACGGACCTAGCTGGCCGATCAGCGGCGTGTGTTGATTTCAAACTGCACATGGTATTTTATAGTGCCCTGCATTCTAAGCTTGCGCGTTATAAATATAAAAAAATACATAAAATATTAAATCTATTTGTTACTATAACGAACTCAAGAGAGCTGTTAAAAAGGTATTGATAAAAAATTCGTTAAGCCACTTGTAAGCAAGAGGTAAAGAGTGCACTTTCAAATTTATTTTTTCGATTATAATAGCCCTCATGGACCTTTTATGTCTTAACGAAAATACAAACATGAAATAATTTTAATATCTGATCGAATGATCCAACACCAATTCAGTAAGTGGGGTAGTTCAGGAGCCTTTGTAACTCAGACAGACAGACAGACAAACATGAAGAGCGCAACAGTTCACTTTTTATTTTTTGAAATACAAGAATATTTTAATAGCGACCACAGCCAATAATATTATAACTTGTATTTATATGCAAGAACATTTGTACAATTTGACAGTCCTATGCTCGTGTTTAAGAGTCTATCTACATGAATGAAACAATAAAAACATTGACAAAAAATCAAAAAGTGAACAGGGTTCAATCTAGAGGGCAAGTGATAACATGTAAAAGTATACAGGTTGTTTGGACAGTAGCCAGTACAAGGCAATCCTTATAGGTATCAAAAAAATGATTGTGTATGCATTCAGTACCCAAGAGGTACTAAATAATACTGTTGTATATTACTGCGCTGGT
This sequence comes from Photinus pyralis, assembly GCF_008802855.1. Classification (NCBI taxonomy): domain Eukaryota; kingdom Metazoa; phylum Arthropoda; class Insecta; order Coleoptera; family Lampyridae; genus Photinus; species Photinus pyralis. The sequence continues at coordinate 27,069,058 of NW_022170510.1, forward strand.
ACACTGATTCAGTGTACTAGCTAGCCTCCAAATACCGCCAGTCAGTACCTCAAAATATCGGCATTTTCTTGTCATTTTAAGATACTTATAGTACTCAAATGGTACTATAGATGTGTAGAGTACTGATGTACTTGCGCGTACTTGGCTGCTTCAAATTCAGTTCCCTAGCGCGCCTAGTTTGAAAATTACATCACGTAGCTGGGTTTCTGTGCAATGTTAAAAGTGGAATATCGACAAGTAACAAGGTTTGGGAAATGGAATAACGTTTGGATGCGGTTACGGGGACGCTTCACGTTCATAATATGGTACCAGGTACAGTAAAGAACTGTTTGCGAAGGTTTAGGTTTTTTAAAAGAAAAAGTTATCAGTGCGGAGTGAGGAAGACGTTTAACCCACTCTCCCGCAATCTAAGTGCAACCAAATCCTAGTACAATTGCGATCCGTTCAATTCAAGAAGAGGATTCGCAAAATCCACTTCCCCACAGATTCGAGATATTTTCGAGAAGGCAACCTTTTGCCTCCCCTGATTTTGCGCATAGATAAGGGAATTGTATGGTTTACTGTTATGCATTGTAGATGGAGATTTGGTTAAATGCTTTTTTGCAGTTTTCTGTGATCACTAAAATTCCATTAAAAAAATCGGAAAATTCGGGTCGCATCAAAAGTTATCTAAAAAAACTAACACGCAAACATCTACAATCGGTAAAGTTATGACAAACGGTTTAATGTGCAATTCTCACATTTTGAGGCGATGTAGCAAACTCATTTTATGCTACATTTTGGAATATAATCTGATTGCAAAGAATTGTCACACAAAGCTACTGCTTCAAACCCGAGCATTCTACGATGATTCCTTCGACAAAAACCTTTGCAGCCGACCGATCGACCGACCGAACAACCGAACAGCCAACATAATAGTTATTTATGTATTAAGGGCATAATAGTGATGTTTATATTTTCGAGGCCGACGAGTTAAAAAGCTCGAAGGCCTATGGCCCGAGAGCTTTTTAGTCGCCCGAGAGTATAAACATCAGTTGTTGCCCGTGGTACATACACAAAGTTATGTTTTACAAATAGTTTTCTTCGTCAAAATTCGTTTACAAAATAATTCATTATGTTTGATCGAGTATGCGTGGTTCGAATTTGCTAATGTGATTGAAACCATCCAAACGTCAAACGTAATTTTAAATAATTCAATTCATCGTGAATGAGCAAGAAGTTCCAGAAACTATACGAAATAAGGCCAATCTTGTGATTTAGTAGGAATTGACGATTAATAATTGACGTTTCTAATTTTCAATGACCTGCAAATATTTGTTTGTTTTGTCATTAAGTATAAATGAGTTACTAAATGGTGATACTTAATGCCCTAGGGCATAAAGTGGTACTTTATGCCCGCGTATCACAGATATAAAATGTGCTATGATAGGTTAGTAAGACATAAATATATAAGCGTTACTTATTTTCAAAGAGGGATGCAGGGTACGGAAATTAATAGCAATTATTAGCACCATAACTTTATAATCTAAGCATTTGCTAATATGAATCTTATGATTACAGAGATAACATACAATTTCGGAATCTTCAAAATAAAGACAACTTTGAAGCTCTATATCTTTTGAAATAAAAAATTTATAAAAAAGAAGTATATAAGAAATTTGTGTATAATTTGATGGTCTATAATTTCTAATAACAATATTTTTTTGTAAAGAGAACCTACAAAAAGATATGATTGAAAAACTAAAAAAACAACCAAATTTCTTTAGTTTTATGGGTGGTACGGGGGAAGCACAAGGGGTGGGAGGTCCAAAGCTTGGTTTGTCAGATGTTCTTCCATGACATGCAAAAAAATTGGAACTACTTCTCGTTTTGCATGAAATGGTCCATTTTCAGTTTCTATTTCCCGGACTACTACGGCTACCGTCAAAAAATAACAGTAAAAGTAAAGATTTCTACTAAATAGGTGCTTATTAAAAATTTTGAATTCTTCAAATGTGATTTCCGCTCGGTAAAAAAAGCTAGAAAATAGCCGGCTTAGTAATCAATTTTTTAGAAGTTAGCATCGAGTTTGGTAATATTTAATCATAACTTTTTCCAGAAGGAACGCAAATAATTGCTGCGTAACAAAAAGTATACGTTGGTTTAATTAAAGTCTCATCCGCAAATCGTGCCTTTCTCTGAAATTATTCATAAATGGCTTTGGATCATGAGAATTGAAATATATTAAGTACTTTTTATTTTACTCTAGCAATAATAATCTTCCAGTTCGCGCAAAACATCTAGTTGTAAATATGAACAGTCCGTAATGATCAAAAAATACCCATTTTGGAAAATAACGAGAATATGCAGATCAACGCAATAATTGCTTAGGGCGAACAAATTTATGTAGAAGTTAATTATTTGCCATTACACACACATTTTAATAAGACAGGTAAGAAATTCAATGTACCAAAGTGTACGAGCAGCTATTCCGAACCACGTGAAAAGAAATCTTAAAAAGTTTAGGTGCAAGCTTGTGAGAAATATTTGATTAAAACTCACATACCTTATCGCCATATCTCCTAATGAATTTTAATTTAAAACAAAGAAAAACTGTAAGTAATTGTGCATAATTTGATGTTAACAGTTATGGTTTCATTAAAATGGAATCACCGTTATTACCCGCAGTTCTCAGCGAAACATTGATTGTTAGTATCCGATTTCCCACATTTTTTTTTGCTAACATGTCATTATTAATCGACACTAGCTGCTTGTTACCATTTCTAATTTAGTAGGTATATGTTGATGTGGGGCCAATTTAATTATACTTAGTACCTGTAAAATGAACTATATTTTAGTGAATGGGGAAAAATTAAATTATCGATTGTGGATTGATGATTATTTAGGTATTGGCGCCTCTCCTGCAATCTCAAATCGGGGGTTTTGCGCAAAAAATGATATCACCGGTACATTGACCACATGTAATTTCTAAGTAGGCAATGAAGGAATCGTATGCGATGTCTCCGTTAGGTTTGTTAATGCGAATTGAAATTCTATTCATTAATTACATACTACACTACTACACACTAGGCGAAACGAAAATTAAATGATGGATTATTCTTTGAAAATGACAATACCACCTTTAATGAATACATGCTAATTTATGTATTTTTTGGTTAGAACTGTTAGGAAATTGTTCCAAAAGGGCAACAATGTGTACGATTATGTTAGTAGATTGAGTGAAATTAGTAAGTAATAATGTTCTACTTAAAGGTAATGGTGCATTTCCCTCAGGGCAAAATTTGGCGGAAGTCTAAAAGGAGGTGAAGACGAATTGGCAGTATCTCAGTTGTCTAGTAGAGCGTAAAAAAGATCGCCTGTTAATTGTACAGGATGTTTCGTATTTGCATCCAATAAACATGAAATGTAGAGTAAATAGAAAACATTTTTTTGACAAATTTAAAGAAATCTTATAACGGCTCTTAAATTTAATATTATAACCTTTACACTTACGCAGAAGGTTTTTAGGTTTTAATTTAGTATCATAGCATATCAACAACAATTTCCTTCGTGACCCCATCATAAACTTCCCTTTTCGATTTAATCAATTTTCCTAGGTAGGTACCATTTAGAATAGTCATCAATAGATTCTACGAAGTATCGCGCCTTATTTAACGATTTGACCGCATCAGTCTTCTCAAATATAATAATAATAACTCACAGTACAGTACAGAAAGAGAAGTAAGATCTTCGGATGTGAAGAGACAGCGAAGATCAGAATTACTGCACCTTTTGCGGACTGAACTCTGAATGGAAAATGAATGAAGAATAAGAAGCATCTTGATATATGGATGAATGGGCTTCAGAAGTCAGAGTTTGTTTGGCTGGTAGCGTTAGCGATTTGCATGTTGCAGATTCATGGGAATAAATGCAGTTGATGCCGCAAAATGTAAGTGTGAAGAAAGGGAAGTGCTTGATGTATCATCTCACCACATAGTAAGTGTCTTCTTGATCGATAAAGAACGCATCTGGAACTCTGTGGAACTTTACAAAAATTTATACTGATGATGGAGGATGCATACTAATCCGGTTGAATTTCATGAAAATCCTAAAAAAAACCAGTTAAGTGATCTTATAGTGCTTTCTTCACCAGGATTTGCCAGTGTCATAACTTGCTCGAATAAATCAGCATTAGTTCTTAAGACTTACGCTTGAGTATGGCGCCGGTGGTATAAATGCAGCTGTAAAGAAAGTAGCAAAGCACGTAAAACGCGAAGCTACTGAAATAGTAAAAAACAACGATAACGGTATAAATTGCAAGTAAATCTGGACAATGTGTTGCAAGAAAGCAGATTACTGCCCATAACTGCCGACCTGTGTGGCGCAGTGGCGTGGAAGCGCGACTACGGTGCTAACGGTCCCTGGTTCGAATCCGGGTTCGGACATGGACATTTGTAAATGTATAGTGGGTTGGGTTGATAGAGGCGCAGGTTTGGAAGAAACCGCGCGCACATAAAAATAAAGTCCAAAAATAAACAAAAATTATCTGAAAACATAGAGGCACCATTGCCTTATGTCATGAAACTGATTAAATGTTATCAAAGATTAAGAAAATCGGCATTCTCGATGAATTGCTCCATTATTAGAATTACAAGGATGCATTAATAAAACGTTGAATGTTGCTGTATACCTATTCTTATAATTGTTATTAAGTTTTTCTATAGGTTATCGATTTCGGCACTAGGACGCAAGGTCTGACGATGGCCTAGTGCCGAAATCGATAACCTAATAAAACGTTGAATGTTGCTGTATACCTATTCTTATAATTGTTATTAAGTTTTTCTATAGGTTATCGATTTCGGCACTAGGACGCAAGGTCTGACGATGGCCTAGTGCCGAAATCGATAACCTATAGAAAAACTTAATAACAATTATAAGAATACAGCAACATTCAACGTTTCATTAAGAAAATCGGATCTCAAAGCCTTCCCCATACATTTATTTATTTATTTTATTATATATTTATTTAAATGTATGGAGAAGGCCTTGAGATCCGATTTTCTTAATCTTTGATATCACTCAACCCCATTTAGAGGAACGATGGATCATGTTCAAAAATGATTCTTGTAAAAACACGATCCTGTACAAATCTAAAAGATGTGGCTGTAAAAATGCAGTCTTTCCTTGCACCAGATTTGGTTTACGCATACTGGCTGCAGTATAGGATGCTGATCAGGATAAAGATGAAAACTATGTTGATGACTAATACACCTCCAAAGTAGTCTTTTGTAGATCGATTAAACTTTAAACAATAAATTTACTTTTCTGGAAGTTAGTATTTTGCTTTTTAACCTTCAACTTTCAAATACTCAGTAATAATATAGTCATGATTTCACTATGTCTTACGTGATTGAAAACCGAGTGTATCTCAAGTTGCAGTTGGTCATCAGTCAGTTATTCTAAAATGGTTATTTATTATACAAGGGAAAAAAGTATTAGATTTTAGTTCGAAGTAAGAGTTAAAATGTAATATTTTTCCCGTGTATAATACACTATTTTTTTCTGTGACGGGGAAAACGATATATTGAAGTCGTATCGATTTATAGAAATTTGAAGTTTTAAACTGCAAATAGGCTGATGTTGTACTCACTTTTTCCCGGGGAAAATAGTATATTATATACCGCGGGACTGAAGTAGCACTTTTAATCCCGAAGGTAAAGTTATAATATAATTTACCTGAGGGATTAAGACCACTACTTCAGTCGCAAGGTATATACGATATTTTTCGTACTTCCGAAACCGAAACACTTAATATGTATGGAGTTAGAGAACGCGTTCTTTCAAAAAATCGCTGCTTAACAAGTTACCATAGGAACGTTGCGTTGGTATGACAATCCCTATGCTATGGTAACAAAAATAATTTGGAAACTGTCATTGCTAGTGTCATAATTTTGGTGGTGGGTGACAATGGTGTATTTGATATTGATAAAAAGCAGCCAAACTAGGTATAGAATTGATACCACCGAAATCCAAAAAACTATATGAACAGCAGTACGATGCGTTTAAGAAGCCTTGTTAGTAATTTCATCCTTCCGGGATTTTCGTCTAAATTTAATCCCGGCGGGACAAAAAGTGACACTTCAGTACTTGTCATAATGGAGTGAAGTTCTTACTTTAGTCCCGGAAGTACGAAAAAGTATTTTCATAAAAAGTGACATTTTGTTACCTGCCAACAGAGATAAAATGTCAAACGTTTTTCCCGTCACAGAAAAAATTTCATTTAAATGCTTTCATGAATTTGAAAGTTGTTACTGGGCATGGGCAAAGTTAAATTTTGAAACTGACGTTAGATTGGCCTTCCAAGTGCCTACGTATCAAATTTCATTTAAATACTTCCATAAATAAGAAAGTTGGCACTGTGCATCACCAAATTTTGAAACTGGCATTAGATTTCGCTTCCCCACTCTAGCCTTTTAACATTTGAGCGTTTCGTATAAACTTTACATATAAACTTCGAAGATAATAGCATCGAATAAGTGTTTTCAAGACTAAAAATTAATATAAAATTTTAGGGGTTCTTCACCTGTTGTGGCCAGCAAAAAGATTTTGAGCAAATGTATCACGGTTGGAAGCTCGATATGGAGATAAAAAATTACAGCACACTTAGTATAATTATATAATTAATATGATTGAATCGATGTTTTGCTACGAAGCAAATGAAACGGTTAAGAGGAAAGCTCATTTCGTACGCCATGCACAAAGACACTTCAAAATACCAGGTTTCTAACCGAGTAGCGTTTGTGATCCAGTGCATTGCTACTGAAAATTTCATTAAACTGAAATTGAATATTTCTAGAAATTGCCATGAACTATTTACACGTCCGGAATGACTTCTACAGAAATCAATTTGCATAATCCATTTTCTGATAAATTGAATCTTTTTAGGTAGATACGTAGGTATATTGGAAATTGCATTACATCGTCAATATAATTAATAAGCTTTCAGAATTCTTTAGCTCGCTTCAGGGATCGGTAGCTAAATTTAGAAGTTCAGCTTTATCTCAAGAAAGCAGGGACTATAAAGGCTACTCAAGTGTGTTAAAATAGATGGTTTCCAACCATAATCGGAAATAGAAAATACCAAACCTTCTGCCAGAATCGACCGAAACAAATCCGGTATACAATGCAGGGATTATAAAAGTTTTCATGTTGTGTCAATAGGGGTTTATCGAGGTTAAATAAGCTGAAGTTAAATCCGATTGAAAATAACAAACATAAATGCTTCTTTGTTGTTCGCGATCACCGTTATTCTAAATTTTGATAAATAATTTAGATTAAAAATGCAAGGATTCAATTAGTTTCCACTATGTACAGTTAACATTCGCCGTAAATAATCGTCGTCGTTGTATCGCATATTAAAGATATGTTATCGTTTCTATATCACCAATATTGATCTTGTGCAATCATAGCAATAGCCGCTGTGCACAAATAAATAGATTGTAGAGGTTTATAAATCAACCTATTGTGAATATGAATTTTATGTCAACTAATTACATTTATTTTGATAACGGGTATACTGAAGACTTGACACAAACATTTCAAGAGAAATACGATCAGTTTAGGAAATAAAAGAACTTCCGACCGCTCGTAAGGTATACAGACAGAAAACCAATCATTTTATTATTTGTTGCAATAGGTGTCGTATAACAAAGGGAAGTTTACTACCGTTGTATAAATCGTTTTGTCAAGTTCGTATTTTATTTAAAAGAATCCCTTCTCGAGAGACCAATATTTCCCAACTCTGACTTCTCACGGCATTTAGATGTGAAAATAAACCAGAGCTTAACCTCTAGTAGATATATTTTCTTTACAAAAATCCAATCAGTTAGTTGTGGTTGTGGGATCGACCCCGTACACCTTTAGGTGACTTTGCTTTAATATTTTTATTTTTTTTTATTTTGCCTTTTTTTTATTGTTTCGTCCTTCTAATCTTCCTTCTGCCGTGTTACTTTCATACATATTTAAATTAAAAGTACATATTTGATGTAACGAAATTTTATTCAGGCATTGCCAGGAATATCTTAAGCTAACTTATTTTATTTTATTTTGGTAGTTTTTGTGCACTGAACTGAAGGTGTAGGGTGAAGGTGTACTTACTGGGATTGATCAACTAGATAACCATTTATTGTATTATTATAATAAACTAGCTGCCCGACCCGGCTTCGCACGGGTGTTTATATATATATATATTTTTTATTTGTAGGTGGGGAAAATGCACCTTATGCATACTCCATAACGGAGTAGTGTGGGGTTCTCCCGTTACCCAGGCATACCCACTAAAACCCCACCTAAGGCTTCGGCTTCAAAGGCCATTTGCCTGTTTTCTGGCTAAGGGTTTATATATCACAGTTTATAAATATCACATGCACAGTGCAGTAACTTATATATAGGACATATCACAGACATTTTACATTCAAACATTCTTTACAATATATCACAGTCTATGTATCACATTGATAGTATGCATGAATCGCAGTACATTTAGACACTTGCCTATGTTGTTGAAATTTTCTTGCCATATAGCACTGATTTGGTGGAGGTTGCGCGCATTTCGGTACTCCGGACAATCACAGAGCATATGATCCAGTGTTAGGTCTACTCCACAATATAAGCACTGAGGTCGGCCTTCACCGGTCAATAGGTAGCTATGTGTTAAGGCAGTATGTCCAATCCGAAGCCTATATGATTTTGTCGAGGCAAAACGACTCGCACCTACAAGAAAGAGTGATCCCAAATTGGGTTTGACTCTCTTTAAGAAAACATTCGACACCGACCACTGTTCATTCCAACGCTCATATATTTGAGCTTTTACAAGTGCACTTCTCGCTTTAACGGACATATTTTCAAAATTAGTGTCTTCTAGATGTAAATATCTAAGTTCCTCTGTAGCTCTTATGTCCATTGCTCTACATCTATTCAAACGCGTACTTGTAGTGTCTTCTGTAAGTAGGTGGTTATTCGGGTGATTGTCATTTAGCAATACCTTTAGATAGTAGTTTACTAATATCTGTTTTTGGCGAAGAGCTAGAGGAAGGATATTTGCTTCTACATGAAGTGAGGCGATTGGACTTGTAGGGTATGCCCCAAGGGAGTACCTTATAGCAAGATTCTGAATTTTTTCCAAGTTTCCCAATTAAAGATTTATTGTTACATGTAAAATAGACAGAACACCCATAATCAAATTTAGATAAGATCAGTGTCTTGTAGATGTCAAGTAGTGTTTTGGCGTGTGCTCCCCATTTTTGATGGGCTAAAACTCTGATTACATTCAGGGATTTTCTGCTTGCAGTTACAATGTTCTGTATATGTTTACACCATCTTAATTCTCTGTCAAATGTTAACCCCAGAAACTTGACCTCTTGGGGTACACATACTACACGGCCATTCATGAATAAGACTGGGTCATAGTGTGGCTTGCGAAGTCGACAAAAATGTAAGTCCTTTGTCTTCTCTTCTGACAGCACAAACCCAACATTGTTGGCGTTTTCCCAGATTTTGTTTATTGCGCCTTGTAGTTTGCGGGTTATGACCCCGACTGTTTTTCCTGAGTAGCAAATCATCAGGTCATCGACGTATAGACATTTATCTACTTCCTCATCAACGCCTAAAGCTATTTCATTTATGGCAATGCCAAACAGGGAACAGCTTAGTGTTGATCCTTGTGGCACTCCATTTTCCAAAACATGCTCTTTTGAATAGGCGTCACCGACTCTTACGACAAATGTTCTGTCTTCTAAAAATGACTGTACAAATTTTGGTAGGCGCCCACGTAGGTTACACTTGAACATGTTTTTCAATATCCCGTCATATCAAATGCACCTTTGATGTCAAAAAAGACTCCAATTAGGTGTTCCCTATTGTCAAACGTCCTGAGAATTCGGTCACATAACCTGACGAGATGGTCAGTCGTTGATCGCCCCTTTCGAAATCCAGCTTGATATGAGACGTATATGTTGTTGCTTTCCATGAACGTTTGCAACCTCTTATTCACCATTTTTTCCAATAATTTACCCAGACACGAGGTCAAACTTATTGGACGGTAGTGTTGTGCTAACAACGGGTCTTTACCTGGCTTACCGCTTAGGTATAGGGACGACAATGGCTCGTTTCCATTCTGGAGGGTAAGTAGATTTACTCCAACACACATTGAAGAATTTTAAAATGATTTCTTTCATTTCAGCGCTACAATGGCGTAGCATCTGATTATGGATACCATCTTGGCCTGGCGAGCAGGATTTGGTACTGAAGATTGCTGTCTCTAATTCTTCCAGAGTAAAAGGTAAGTTATAATTTAGATTTTCTTCTGTGTTAAAGTTGATATGTATAGACTCTTTTTCAGGTTTAGTGCCCAAAAATGTGGGAGGATAGTTAGAGGAGCTACTAACCTTATAGAATTGATCAGCAATAGTGTTAGTTATATCTTGCAGATTATTTATAACTTTTTCCTCAGTGTTTCGCAAAAACGTCGGGTAATTGGAACTGATTTTGCCAGATATAGCTCCCACTTTCTTCCACACTTCACTATTGGTAGTCTCCGGGGTCATGGTGGATACGTACTGTTGCCATGAATTTCTCTGGGCTTCCAGTATTGCCCGGCGACACTGTGACCTTTGTTTTTTGAATTCTATAAGATTATCCATTGTGGGATTACGCCGAAGTTTGTTCAAAGATTTTTTCTTTAATGAGATTTTTTCTTTAATTTCAGTTGACCACCATGGAACTATCTTTCTTATTTTGCCAGGTTTTGATTTTGGAATGCTGGCCTCGGCAGCATTTATAATAGAGGAGGTAAAAGTTTCAAGAGTTATATTTTCCTGACTAGGCGGGATGAGCTGTTTTGTAAAATGTTCCCAATTTGCTAGTTTGATTTTGTACTTAGCTACCGTTCGAATAGCAGGATTGTGACCTCGAACTGTAATAATTATGGGAAAGTGGTCACTATGATATAAATCATTTTCCACCTCCCATTTTAAATTTGTATGTATAGCTGGTGAACACACTGATATATTAATGAAATCAAATGTTCCTGACTTCACATTGAAGAACGTAGCTGAGTTGTCATTTAGCAAGCTTAAGTTTTTATTTTCAATGAGATCCAATAACTCTTTGCCTCGGGCATCATTTGAACCAGAGCTCCAGACAGTGTTGTGAGAATTGAAATCTCCAACAAGAACAAAGGGCGTTGGATGCTGATTTATAATTGGTCCAATTTCTTCTACAGCATATGTTGTATTTGGAACGTATATGTTACAAAGAGTAAAAGTTTTGTCAATTTCAAGTTGGACTGCTACAGCTTGGTAAGTTGTATTTAATTGAACCGGTTCATATTATATTTTGACCTTGGTTTCAGGTGAGTTTCCTGTAGAGCAATACAAATTTTCGTAATCGTAGTTACATGTTGGGATGGATGTGTATGATGTTGGTTACAGAAGAAATAATACCTTAAAATTTGGATTGAAACCCCTTTCCCGAATTATATTTGCACCAAAAAATGATGTCATTTGGAATCAGCTTATAACTGTTGAATATTCTGCAAGAAATGCTTCGATATAGGGTTTTGCCCTGAAAGAAGTAATGAATTGAGTGGTTCAGGTGGCGTTGTAAGTTGAGGTAATTTGACCTTTCTACTGGCACAATATAATCCTGCTGGTTCTAGTCGAAACCTCAAAAGCGGAAAGAATTCTGAGGAGTATTGGACTCGATCATCAACTTTTTGAAGACACTCGAGTTTACATTAGAACCTAGAACTGCCGTTTTCTTGTTCCCAAAAAATACTTTTTCATTACCCCTTTTTGAGCACCGTTGGAAGACTCTTAATACAACGTTTTGTTTCGGAGAAATTATCACAAACTATACTTTTTTACATGGGCCGTGGAAGTACACACTGTATTGTATTTAGTAGCACTTTTTAGTTTTTATTACGAATACAACTATGTACGTCACACAAATAAAAACAAAAGTTGGAAATTGTTGGTTTCAACAGGATGGTGCATCTACGCACAATATTTTGATCGTGCAAGTATACGTATGTAACATTTTTTCTATTTTCCAGGAGTTTATCCGATAGGTATCCTCGCAAGTTGTGCGCGGGTGCTGTCTTGTAGATTTCAAAAAGTGGCAATGAGAAAATGTCTTTTGTTTTTCTTGTTGTATCTGTTCCAATAACACCAGCAAAAAATAAACCCATAAAGAGCGTTTAAAAAAGCGACAGAGCACATCGGTGTGACCCCACGGAGTCATTGGATTTGACCCATTTTTAATTGGCTTGTTTCATGTGGTATATATGTTAACTGTGCAAAGTTTGAACCGAATAGGTTCAAGCGTTTGCCAGAGATAGAGAGGCGTGACGCTAAGGGGTCATTGGATTTGACCCATTTTCAATAGGCTTATTACTTGTGGTATATATGCTAATGTTAACTGTGCAAAGTTTGAACCAAATCGGTTCAAGCGTTTGACAGTTATCGTGTTCACGGAGAAACGGACACCATCGACTCACCTATAAACTTTGCATCGCTTTGCTCTGCCGCTTAATAAACATAAAAGCGGCAATTTTCGGTTTTTCTGTCGTATCTTCGGAAGTAATTGGAATTTTTTTGTTTACTCTAAAGCACGATAATAATGGTTTAATTGCGCATCTTTTCTCTAATTTGACCATCATCGTATCTTCTATGGTTTCGATCTCCATGATAGACAGCCTTATCTTGGACACTATTTCCAAGCGAGAGAAAGCCCGTACCAATGAGTACCTCGTCGTACCCACTGTAGTTTATAGTAAATCTTAAATGCTAAATTTAATCTCTTTATGGCTTAATTGTATGTTGGGTCCTGTAATTTTATATCTTGGCGATTATTTTCCTAAATTAATTAGGCTCTTCTTTGCTTTCATTTTTAAGAAAAGAGTTTCCTATTTGCTTGCCTTAGAAAGTCACATGTTTCGATAATGCAAGCACAACAAAAAAAACTATCTAATTTGATGCTCTTTCATACAAACTCTAATTTGGTTCATACAAAATCTAATTATATCTAATACTAGTTTATTTTTTGTTTTGCACGATAATTACTAACCCAAATGCCAACTATCTATCATTGTGATTCCCCCTCCGAATTACCGAAACGGATTTTGATTTTTTAAAATATCTCGTTTATTTAGTAAGACATGGGGAGGGTGGTAAGTTTTCAAATTGCCACCCTGTATAACTGTCAGCACAATTTAGTTGGTTTGTGACAGGTAGAATGGGTGCTTGGTAACATTTAAAAAATGGCAAGGCTCGGCAGCTCAGTCAAAGTAGGAAGATTTGATCGAATAACCAATTAAATTAGATCTGTAAATTGACTTGGAGTAATTACAACCTTAAACCATAAAGCAATTTCAAAACCTGACAACATACAGTTCAAGGTTCAAGTTCAATTAAATATGATTGAATCGCGTAAATGTTACGTATAGTTTAATACGTGAGATAAGAGAGATAAATTGGAGAGATTTCACAAAATGGCGGCCGGATGTCATGACGTCACATCTGGTGGTTGATCAACTGGCGGCAGCGAGGGATAAGGCGGATAATTTTCCATGTTACACCGTCCAAATTTACAGGAACAGATTATCTTCAGAGACCCAGTTATAATGGCTTCGCAGCTGATTACGTTAGCTGTACGGTTGAAAACCAAAACCCACCATAGCAGCTAAAGAAAGCACGGCATTACAAGATAGAATATATTCGAAGTAATCCACAAAGATTAACTAGAAAGTGTGTTCACCGTTTAATGTAGGGCAATGAACAATCCTCTAGATCACGAACAAACGGAAATTATATCAAATATACGTTTCTGTATTCTTATTATAGATAGTATCCGATATAGCCAAATACTCGGTTAAACCCAAATCCGGTGGATGACTGTCAATAGAAAAGGTAATTGATTTAACATAACATTTAAAGTTAATGATGTATCGTCAGCCACTTACGGCCGCTTAAAACGAATTAACTTCGCACGCTAACGAATCACGTTATAAACATCATCTAAAGTACAGGGTATGATCGAAAATTAAATTTACGCAAACTGTAACAAAGGTTACATATGAAGAATATGTTAGCATTTTTTAGTAATTCAAATTTAAATTCACCATGTGTTTACGGTTGCAATAGGGAATTTTTGGACTGATAGATATATATTTGAATTTTAATGTAGTAGTTTTGAGATAATGGATAATTTTTGTATTAATTGGGGAAATTTATATTTGAATTTATTTAAGTAAAGTTTGATGGTTGTTAAGGAATCATTCCCTTAGCCAATTTTATTATTACATCCCTCATTATCTTTTCAGCTTTATACAGGGAGTTTGAAACTGAGTGGCGTTTAACTTTAGGTTAAGCAAGCGACGAACGAATTAAACGCTGTTAAGTTTATCATACAAACAGTACCGAAATTTAGACGGCTGTGAAATTGCGCACGCAATACGTATTTATTTGATTCGGCTTATTTGTCACCAACTGTCATATTAACAGTGCTCTATTATTGAAACCGTCCTGAAAATGGTTCTCACCGAGCCACACAGCTATACGCGCTCCCTAGCCTTACTTCACGAACATTTTGAAAACAAAATAATATCTCGTGGAACAGACTTCGAGTACCCAGCTCACTCACCTGATCTTGACAACACCTGATGCATAAAATTGAGACATGCTGAAGGACTTAGTGTTTGACTCAGAAATTCCACCAGCAGGTATTGGAGAACTACGACAAAAGATAATAACTTGTTTTCAACAATTGTAGCAGCCACTCTTTATAAATATGTTGGACAATGTGCAAAATCGTTATGAACCGTGTTTGCGCCGCAATTGAGCACATTTTGAACATATAATTTAAAAAATCAATAAGTACAATGTTCACTTTCGGTACTGTTTATTTTGGCGAATACTGTACTTTTTATTGTACCATTATTGAGCTAGCTGGCCGTTCGAGGTTTTTAGAAACGCAGTGCCACTGCTCACGTCATATTAAAATGGCGCTCAACGTGGGGCGCATGTCTACGTTGGAGGGGAGAGTCTTTAAAAAGGTTTTAAAGCGTAAAGCATTCCCCTTACTGACCAAATGTGACACCTTTTGGATCACTCCCAAAATGAAAAGTGTAGTGAAAAGGCGCCGATTTATGACTTCAGAAGTTTTTTTAAGCAATGGCAGCATCGTCTAATAAAGTGCATCACGGCCCATTGTAATAATAAAGTTTGTAAATACGGCTGTTATGAGTACAACCAAGAATTTTATGTTCACACCCCGTATACTTCCTCGTACCAGTTCTATTTAAGGTTCTCACTCACTTATACCTTCCTTGTGGGTAATTAATGATGAATCGTTAGAGTAGGATTTGGTTTGGTACAGCTGTTAAGCTAGGCTATGTTTATTTTTAAAGAAAAATCTGGTAATATATGACCCAAATACAGTAAATTGACAATAAAATAATATATAAGATCATTGTATTCACAAAATTGAATGGAGATAATTTATTACGTCTGTAAAAAAGGAATGTTCCTATACAAACACTTCAAATTATGACATAAATTTCCTATTCAATTTACAAAAGAAATACCCTTCAATGAAATATATGGAACAGGATTTGCGTGGATTTTCCGATCGTTTTTACTTAACCGTCTATTTTACATTCGAACGACGTTTACGCAGAAGAAGCTGTAATTATGCTCTTAAACATGCTGTAACTGTTTTAAATTATATTACTTTAAATGACCGCTATTATTTCGCTAACCAGTTAGTTTCTAGTTATAATTTTACAAGGAGATAATCGTACGTATCACGGATGTCTATGAATGTAAGACAAATTCATCTAATAATAGTAGAAATCTTATTAAAGTCACGAACATGCAAGAAAGTATGGGAAAATGAAGTGGTTGTTAATGTCAAGCTTAAAAAATTTTCAATTTGTTTTCAAGAAAAATGCTAATTTGATGCTTAAGAAATGTTTGGACATTAGTTTTGAGAGATAAGAAATTCAGCTGAAAAGGTAGGCTTGATAATAACTTAATCTCTGCGCATAATAATATATTGCGAGGTTTATTCTTCTTGGGCCAGTACTTGCATTTAAGTTTACTAGGGATGTAGCTTTATGATGTGTAATACTGTTCCATATTTTAGAGATATTATTGTGAATATTGTGTACTGTGAAGCTGACGTAACTAGAACTCGAACCCAGCAAATGTTTCATTTTTGACGGAAAATATGTACTTAACTAAACGTAAATTTTTGAGAAATTCGGCAACCTTAACCGCCTTCCAAATTCCAAAGAACTAATTAACAAATTTAAATTAAAAACTAGTTAATTTAAAAATTAGTTGAAAAAAATTGGCGCTTAGGACCAGATACCACACACCACGCAACAAGCGATCGATTAAAGAAATTAAATTCAAATAAAGTTCTAATTAGCTTAAGTCCTTTTCATTCAATTCCAATTGCATTTGTCAACAAACAAACGCACTGAAATAACACAAAACTAAACTGCTGATGCTTCGGAACCTCACAGCAGTCCGACTAAACTTTTTCGTTAACGCGAACACGCTTCCTCTTAACTGGACTTAACGCTCACTTTTATCACGACGTAAAAATTATATAAACACTATCTAGGTTTCTGCACAACTTTACAATTAAACAAGACAGACTGTCTTTTCAAATACATTCAAATACGGCAGTACCCCAAACACCCAGGCGAACGGCTACGCTTCAACATCCACTACCCAAAAAGCCCCATTAAACGTCCAGTACGCTTATTAAAAACCGTTTCCCTTTCTTTTCCACTTCCGTTTCTCCTTCCCTAACAAAATACTGCGTCTTGACATCCCCTTACCTCGGGAAGAACACGTACTTATCTCAAAACTAATTAATTTACTCTTTTAACACGTAAATCAAACTTTACAATAAAAAAAAAACAAATTAACAACACTAAATAAAATAGCCCTCAAATATAAATAATCTAATCGGATTTGCGTTTAATCTAAAAATTAATTACTGTCAGTGCGAAGCCAAATAAAACGTCCGCCTAACGTAGTTTATTAATGGTTTTATTTTCTAATAACTATGCGCATCTTCTGTTCCCTTCTCTCAAAATCCAAATTATTTAACAGAAAGTGTGGTATTGAAGACGTATAATATAATTATTTCCAGGATAGGACCGTGTCAATGTTGAACGAAAAAAGTTTCACCCACTTTCCTAAGGGACTTCATCAGAACAAGAAAAGAAGCAAAATAACAGTAAAAAAAAGTATGGCTATTTCAATCTAATCCGTCAGCCGAAATTGGAGAACGTGACACATCAGTCAATGAGATAAAATATTTCCAAAGTGGAGAAAGTGACCATCGCATACGAGAGCTCATAGAAAAAAGTTGGATGCTCATCATCAGCTATTGACTTTCTTCGCCCTCTTTAGAAGGACTACTGATTAGAATGTTTGACCAATTTTCAGCATGATTGAAGCGGTGACATAAGCAATAATTTTGATACCGAAATATTTCAGCAAACAACCTTGAATCTAATTTTTATGATTTTCTGTGTCCACATATTCTTTACTATATAGCTCACACACATGAAAAGGGCGAACTAAATTGGTTCCTCAAGCTCTATCAGTTTATTTAGGGTAGATTGCTCTACACTTAAACGGTCACACAACTCGACTTAATTCTTTACTACATCAGTCTCTATAGAATATTATCCGTAACGGTTAGATTAAGTACCTACGCTATAGTCACTTTCATGAAACATCCCCATTACATAATAGGCTCATTATGTGTTTGTTACACGTGGTTTCTCTTTGGATGTTAATTCTGGCTAGGGGCCATAGTAAGCCATTGTGCTGGAATCTAAACTTTTTTCATTCCGGTATTTTCCATTTTTGGTTTACAGATACAGCGAGTTTAATACCGAGAGCAACAAGTTGCAAATCACAGTTAGCTTATTTTCCCAGACCACCTAACATATTGTTCCATTCGAACAGGGGAATAATAGAGAGAGGGCGAGAATTTGGCAAATTCATCTTTCTTGTTGATGCAGGGAAGTAGATGGATCGTAAAGCAAACCTCAACAAATTGCGATAGCGGCTTGGGAGAATCACAGCACAAGCAGATTTCTGCCCGCTAGATCTGCAAATATGTATTTAGTTTTCGATTTGTGTAGGTATTTATGCTAGGAGCTTCACGAAATTGCGAACAAATATATTATCTAGAGAATAGACTTTAGTTTTAGATGAATTTCTACCTATATTGAATCATGGGAAAATATTGTTTTTTTCAGGGTTTTTTAGAAAATCGAGCATATTGACCATTTAATCCTGTTCATCATTTAATTTTGCATGAGTATCACAGATTTCTACGTAAATAAATGCACACCAACAAAAGGGATTGTACTAATAAAGAGCTACCTCTACACTATGTAATGCTTTCTCTTGTAAATTAAAAATAATAATGCATAAAACTTTTGTTTCACATCATGTGCAGTGCGAGTGATCAGGAAAAGATGCAATTGGAATTTACAATCGCGTACCCGTGCACGGTACGCATTTCAAAAGAGCTTGAAGTTTATAAGTGCAAAGAGTATATTTAGATAAACAAAATGTCTGTATTCTAAAAATCTAAATCGTTTGTATAAGAAATCCACACAAACTCGACACAACTCCTTCAAATGATGCTACAATAAACTATGAACTGTGGGTTCGTGGGAAACATTTGAAATTTGAACAGCCTTACCAGTAAATCACCACTTTCCATCTAGATCTAGTGCAGCACTCCATTATATTAATCAAAATGCAATAGTGAAACCGCCGATTGAGAAAATCGTTCTCAACGTAAGCAAGTCAAAGATTAATACCCATTTAGTTTAAAGAACATCCCCCGCAGCTTTCAGTGCGTAATGGTAACATTTTGAGTAACTAGATAGATAGCTTTCGCTTTGTAGACATATGGGTGACGTGGTTATTACATATAATTTAGTGCAGGTAGGCACATCGGAATGTTCACAATGCGATCATTAATTATTGCCTGTGCCGCTCTTATGAAATTTGATTTTAGTAACCATTTGCCGCAACGAGTGTGATGCTGAACCAATACTAAACATAACCTCTCGCTGACGTCACCGTACAGGCAACGTAACGTAAAGTATTCTCGTTGAGAAATCTTGACGGTAAGGGCCGTGGCGTGACGATGTAGTCTATAGCTTTCAATGTAAGGATATTTGACGTGTCTTTGACTGTACGGTGACGGTATGAATCGCGCTTAAATCTAATCCTCCTGTCACTTCCCGTTTGATCCATTTATTTCCACAGCCATTTGTCCGTATTATTACCTTTTCGTTTTACAAAACAGTCTTTGTCAAGGCTATCAATTTGCAACGAATAATTACAAGATGGGTAAATTACATTTTAAATCAGAAATTCGTCTTTTATCGTTTTAGATTGTAATATTCTGCAACTGCGAGATACCTTTTACTTTGGAAGAAAATAAGCTGCTTTTGTAGTCCTATTTCCGTAATGGAGTGAAGACGGAAACGGAGTTTGGGACTCGTCTGTGCATGGAGGAATGTCGAGAGACATATCCTGAACATGTTATTGATTACGAGAACATACTCCGACACATTCTTTTTTTTGTTAAGCGATTTGACGTTACAGGAAGTTTTGTTTGTTTGTTTGTTTGTTTGTTTGTGGAAATTGCTCTGGTCGCCCAACAGTTGTTAACGAGGCGGTAGTTGAAGATGTGCGTGCTCGCCTTAAACAAAGCCCGCAAAAGTCACTCCGACAGCTGTTCCAACAAACTGGTTTGCCATACGGGACCTGTCAGAAAATAACGAGAAAAAAGTTGCATGTCTACCCGTACAAAGTAACCGTGCTACAAGAACTTATCGTCCCGACTTTCAAAAATGTGTAAATTATTGCAATTGGTTTAATGAAACTCTGTGAGACGACAACTTATTAGACAAAGGTTATTTCTCTGATGAGTCTTGTTTGGAATACGGCCAGATTTCCATTTTTGTCTAATTTTCAACCATTTTCTGCAATTTTGCACAATTTTGTAGGTATTTTAGACGCATTCTGTTGACTTCAAACAGTCATGTTTTCATACAAAAATGCTAATGGATCTTACTTAGTACGAGTAAGACCGTCTCTGAGAATCACTAGTGCGACTTTTCAAACTTTCATTAATAAAATTGTCATATTTCAATTGGATTCTGTAAATTTTCCATAGCTGGGATTTTTGGGGACTTTGTTCCCTGTTAAAATCACTGTCTGAGGAACCAAGATCAATCATCAGATGTTATGAATGATTTTTTTTAGTTCCTGTTCTTATCCGTGACCATCCATTTTGTATTGAAAGCATTGGGCAAATAGCAGTTCATGTACTGTATGGTCTAAGGGGGCACTGTAACCGTGGGTATGTGAATCTCAGGGTAAACTAAAGCCGTGTAATCGTTTTTAAGTGCAAGACGTCTGTCATTAATCACGCATAAGACCGTAGTGAATGTCTGTGTCATTGTTTCATTATGCTATTTGTATTGCGCTCTTATCATACATACATACATAAGGCGTAACTGGACTGGATAACTTTTTAAAGAGGTACGTGGCATAGCAGATGCAAAACGTGTTGTCTGTTACTTAAGGAAACCGAAACTGTGTTTCCTATTTGTCAAGCCAAAATGAAAACATTGTAAAAATGACAATGATGTATAGTTGAAAGGAAGCTTTAACGTATCTCCTGGACGTATTATATTGCAAATAATTTTCCTCTTTGTATATTAAAAAAGAGTTTCAGTTATTTTCTGCAACAAAGAGGTTCGTATTAAATTTTATTTTCGATACCTACTGGCTAGTAATGTAATAAACTGTTTGCAGTTACAAAAAACAATGTTAAAAACTGTTATTGTTTTGCGAGTTTGTTTAAATCAAAAGAAAAAATAAATGCCATCTTACAAAGTCACAAATTCAATGAGCTTAAAGAAAATAGATTAACTTCAGCATACTCCCTTATCCCACAAGAATAGACTACCTACACCTGGCGGTACGATTTCATTTCGGCCTAAGTGCATTGATATATGCTACACTCTCGTAGTTAGTTCCATTACTAACTTGCTCGAAGTATTAAGTATTCAGTGCCTACAAAGCTCTAACTGCCTTACTCATTTGTATAGAGGATTATCTAGATCCAAGTCTATTAATTTTAAAAGATTTCGTTTGCACGTATTACTTGGGTATTCATATAAACCTATCTGAAAATGCAGCCCTATGTAATGCTGTTTACTTTTTAAGTTTAGGTTTGGTACATTTGCCTACCGATAAAAGGTATCTTCACACACAATCCAAATTATCAATGTAAAAGGGTACGAGGCCGTATGCTACGTGCTCGATCTAGAGATAGTCACTATCTACAACGAAACTAAAGCTTGGTAGCTTGTTTCGGTCGATTAGAATCCGTGAGGGTAGAAAGTATAAGCTATACGAGCCTCGTAGAATTCAGCAAGCTTACAAGTATAACTAGTAAATCAGGAGAAGACGGCCGTTGAGCTCTGTAGACTCCTTTGTTATTTATTGTTTGGTGCGTTACTTCCATTTGTCTTCATGAGTGAGGCGTTATTAATAATTGGTTACAGTTTCCAATCTTAATGTTTAGGTGAACAGTTCCTGATACCATTACTAAAATGCTAAAGCACTGTGAGCGTATATCTTAATATAGGTGTACCTACGCTAGGATGCGTCCCACGACGTGTACTAAATTCCCAGAATTGCTGTTGGCATTTATAGGTAATTTAAAGTCCTTCTCCATGATTCGTTGTTCTAATTTACCCAGTTGATGTGTCACAATGAGATTATTGGCGTTTTAATTTAGACCGGGAAACAATTAGCCGTAGCAGGTATTATTATGGATTTCTTCTTATATTATTATACAGGGTGTGTTTCATAATTGAATGTGAATATTTAAGAGAGCGATTTTTGAATCCGTTTTAAAAAGAAAACTTCATATGAACCTATGTCCTAAACGTCTTCACTTTTGAGATACAGGGTGGTAGCTTTCAAAAATAAATCATTTATTAATACCACTTTAGATATTTTAATGAAATTTTGCATGAATGTACTATGTATCTAGAGGCGTTTTTTACTTAACCACATTTTTTTAAATTTCCCAGTGGCGTGTGTACGAAATTTCACATGCCCCTGAAAATAAAAATTATTCTTGAAATCCCCAATCATTTCTAAGCAAATTTGACCCCTTTGTTTTTTTCAATCCGATGCACGGTTTTCGCTTAAAAAAATTTAAACCGTTTCTCTGCATGATCAAGACAATATCGTTAATATGACAATATCGCCGTGCAGAGAAAAAAATATTTTCTTTTTTTACGTGAAAGCCGTGGGTCGGATTGAAAAAAATCATATGATCAAATCTGTTCACAAATGAAAATATTTTTTCTCTGTTGGTTCTCAATTAGGTTTTTAAAAAGCGCGGGCTTAAACATTGTTTCTAAACTTTCTGAATTCCGTGATCTCGAATAACACAAGATGTTGTCTTCCCCAAATAGATTTATATTTCTGCTATGGTATTCACAGTTGTTGCAGAGTAAGATGTACAAAAGCTGAGATATGTTTCGGTCTGATTATCAGCAGGCCATTATCAAAGCAATAAATTCTTAAATCGACGATAGGTTAACAATATTAATTAATTAAACGGCAAAAGCCGAAGTTAAAGCCAAACTAGGACACTGAAGGCTATGTCTGCTAGTCCGCAGTTAGTAGGGAAACCAATTCAAAAAATTTTACATGTGGTCGATGACATTAAAACAAAATTAAGGACAAAAAGCCGGATTGAGCCAAACTATGGACGCTTAAGGCATGTCACACAGCCGCTCTTCAATGTTAAATCAAGACTACTGCGCCACTGTGAGATGCCTTGTCGTGTTTATATTTTACAAAAGTTTGCGATTAAATTACATTATTAATTATTGTAATAAAATATTTGGTTGCTTCATTTATGTCGTGATTTACTAAACTATTAGACCAATTAAAATTGTTCAATATACTATTAATTTTTTTTACGTTTATAATTCTAATTTTCCTCTTGAAGCGAATGCCTGAGCACCTTGTGGAATTTTTTTGAACACCTGTTGCGAATTAGATAAGATAACGTCATTCTGGTTCCCCCTCGATACTCCCGAAACGGTTTTGCGCGATTATCAATATCTTCTTTAGTTTGGAAAATATGGGCCACTGCAAGTTTTAAAATTTACACCCTGTATAAAATTATATTTGACAAATTTTTCGGATCTCACCAAATAAAAGAGATACTGAGGTGACCCTCTTATCTCGAACGCACTGTATACAAACAACGATTTTGGTGGCACGTAGTAATGTATCAAGCATCTCTACAAATGTTTACGATGTTTTTGGTAGGCGAAAGTCATAAGCGGAAGGATTTTGCAATAAGTTATTTTTAGACTTTCTTAGTAGGTATGTTCAAAAACTTAATAACTTTCAGTGAAGGACATTTAATACCTACAAAATCTCTTTCTGGACTGAATTTTCAGATTTCTGTTTAATAAAGACGAACTCTTTCAGTGTTATCATTACCATTGGAAATGATAACAGAATGGTTGCTAATTTCCAGGTATGAATAAATTAGAGCACTCTATAGTTCGCAAATAGACCTAAGTTTTGTATTCAACTTCTCAATGTGGTGTTTGTGGTTAAAACGAAGACGCAATTCATGGCACCTGCTGTATTATTGATTACCGATAAGAGGATACAAACAATATGAAATTACACTCTAAACATCGTCCCACTAACTAAATTAGGACTTTCAGTTTTATATTAAAATGAACACACTATTGCCCCTATAAGACACATATGCCGCTGAGTTTTCTTAATGATGATATTTCGTGAACCGTTGAAATATCTCTATTATCTTCTACCCGAAAATATTGTTATACATTCGTCTTTGTCTGTCATTTCCAATGCTGACCTTAACACATGTTCGGTGTAATATTTGCAAATCGCTTGCTGTCGAGCGTTGGCACATTTGTTTCTTGTGAAAAATGTTCCACACTTTGTGGAAAGCGTGCTAAGTGAAGTAAAATATATAAGTAGGCATCCTCTCTCAAGAATTTCCTAAGAAATTGACGTTAAATTTTGATAAAGTGGAAAAGTCGTTCCGCTTTCATTGATTTATTGATTCAAAACAAAATGGCTTGAATTGTGAACGTTTCTTACATGCATACTCCCTGAAATGTAATCACTTTAGTTAAAATATGTTAACGTTGTATCCCGGCCAAAAAGTATCAAATTCGGAGTGTTTCCGTACTTTCAAATTTTTAATAACTGCCACTTGAATGTTAAACATGACACTCTAATTCAATACTCAAGTCGTAATGGTGGTATGAACATTTGTTGTGAAGGCCTTCAGAAAATTTGCCTATGGTGAATGTTAAATTTTATCTTCCAACGTCGCAGTGACGCGCGTAGATGTTAAAGTAGGTAAAGTTGCTTTTATCTGACACGTCATTTTGATTTTAATATCGCGGTCGTATTGAAATATGTAATGGGAAATATTTTCTGGCGACCAAAAATTAATTATGAAAACGTCATTAATGAAATCGATGGGACGTATGAATTTAATTACATTTGTATATAGTGATATTCATATCGAAGTAAACATAAGGGTTTTCCTCTACGTCTACTTTTAAATGGCAAAAACTCTTCTGAAGGGTGCCTAATTTTATGCAACCAAAATAACTTCTTAAAACAAATGAAGATTTTGCTGTAATAGTGTCATATTAATTAATTGGAATATTATTTCTTTGGCTTTCTTGTTGTTATTTTGGTTCGTGTGCGATGTATTCGACTGAAGAAAAAGTTGATATTTTCAATTGGTATCGTGCCCGTAATAGTGGATATTTATACACATAGGACACCGAAAACAACTCTCACTTTTAACGGAGGATATGAAACTGAATGTTTTAATTTTTGTATACTGTCTTTTTTATTAAAATCTAGAATGATAATGCAAAATGCGTGCGCGTGTTATT
The DNA here is from genome assembly GCF_008802855.1 of Photinus pyralis. NCBI lineage: Eukaryota > Metazoa > Arthropoda > Insecta > Coleoptera > Lampyridae > Photinus > Photinus pyralis. Next base: position 27,094,151 of record NW_022170510.1, read on the forward strand.
TCGGTTGCATAACCTTAGGCGTCTTTCAGAAGCACTTTTGTTATTTAAAAGTAGACATCTCTATGTCTACTTCTAAATGAATAACACTGTATAAGGAAACCAATGTACTACTGTTGCGAAACTAAACGCTTTTAGTAAAGGACAACAAAAGAAATCTTGCTAGGGGGACGGGTCCATTCCTGAAACCCTCTTCCATAATATCTTGAATAGAAAGGGATTATCGAATTGATTAATCATACATACGCGCGTAACACTTTTCAATTAGGTACCACCGCAAAAATCTTAATTAATTTTTTTGGAGAATCTTTTCCATCTATGTAAATAAGACATTCGATTTACCGTTACAAAAAAAGTATCTTTCCATCATTTCTGAAATTCTTGTCATCTTTTCACCTTGGAGTACTGTAGTAGGCAGCTGGTAGGCTTAGAAAGATTTAGTTTTGAATTTACAAATTTGGCAGTATGGGAAATTTTATACGTGTACCGCTTCATAGTGAAAGAGAACGAAATTAAAATACAATAAAATGAAGCGCTATCAGATAAGACGTGAGTGTGTAAGCAGATAACACTCAAAATCTTACAGTGTTACCGGTTCTAAAGATCGTTCTTACGAAACATAGGAACGGACTTTCTGCCGTATCTTTGCATGTAAAATGTGGCCGAAGCCTTGTCTGCATCGGGTCCGTTTCGGTTTTTTTTTGACTCGGCGACTTCATTAGGAAACATTGGGTGGGACTGGGAAGAAATATGAAAACCTTCAAGGTGACCCTACGTAAGTCGTGCGCGGTATTTTAGATTGCATTTATTTTCAACTGAAATTTTTAAGACGAATTCGTATAATAGAAATACACCTACGGAAGAATTAACCGCCGCGTAATTATACGTGAGAGTTTTATTGCGAACGTTGAAGGTATTTCCGAATTATAAGAGAAAGCTGTGTCGTCAATTCGACGAAATTATTGTCGCGTATGCTTTTAAATTCTTTGCGAGTTGCCATCACAAGTAACACTAGATAATATAAAATGATGCATTCACGTGAAAGAACATGTGCTTTTGTTGCACTATTTGATCACCGTGATAACGTTTAAATTAATTTTTACCACGAAAGCATTGTGGTCAAAAATACAGAACGTTTAATTGCGTTTGCTTGAGAATGTCGCAATACAGTTGGCGTCTGTAACAGGGGTTTTATAATGGGGTTGATGTTTTAAAAATTTGTTAGGGTTGTGTAGATTTAGGTATTGAGGAGTATACGGTGTAAGGTAATTAAGAGACGTTTACTTTTTATTGATGGCAGCTTCTGGAGAGTTTATAGGATTCTCAAGCACACTATTTTTTCGATTATGTGCCAATAGTGCAATAATAAAAGAGTTGTTGACCTTCACTTCCGGCTTACTTTTATATTCATTATTGCCTACCGGATTGTGCTTTCTACATCGATATTCCTGAGTAGAAACCATCGAATTTAGGATTTTCGCAATATTGCGCAAGGAAGATTCATTTGGGGAGGTCTACCAGTCATCTTATCAATTGAAGAACGCCATAGATAAGTTTCTACCTTACAGGCACAAATTAGATTACTGGGTAATTTAATGAAATTAATCATAAAAATATTGTAATTACAACAAAATCTTCAAGCCTTTGCCAAACGGATTTATTAAAACACTTAATGTATCTTAAAAACTTGGATTTACCAAATAATCTCTAATTACAAAACTTGTTTGCCTTCAAAGAATCAGTAAAACTTTCTTTAAAAAATCAAAATTGAACCATTATGTGAGGATATATACTTAAACAAAGAATCTAGCCACGTGGTGGACATTTTTAAATATGCCGATTAAACGACCATGATTTGGACTATGTGACCAAATTTTTTCAATAATCCCATAGATGCTTAACAAATCCGCGCAAAAAAACTTAGGGGACGTACAACTGCACACGTGACATGGGCTAGCTTCTAGACTATATGGACGATTTCATTAATAAACCCTCATTTTGGGTCCTGAAAGATTTAGAAAAGCAAGTAGGGATGCGTCAGGGAGAATGGGAGTTCTTCGATTATTCATCGAGCGAGCAAATTTTCCCAATATTGCGCAAACAAACCAAATCAAACCTAACGTTTCAATCTAAAATCAGCTCCAGTTACTCAGTAAAGTTTAAGAAATTATGCATTTCAAAATCAGCTTAAATCGCTTTGGTGTGCAATTAGTATTCTCCCAATCAGGTCGGTCATTGTGCATTCAGTGGGAGTTTGAAAACAAGTCTACTTCCGTTACAAGCTTTTGGTTAAATTTTTAGGAGCCAATTTCCATTTCCTTGAATCCTAATTAGAGGACAAATCAGTATTTCCAACGTTGGACGACTAGGATGGTATTGGTTATGTTTATATTCAGTTGTTTGAATTGTAAAAGAGATATTCTTGATTGATTCGATCTAATTATTTTGTATCTGCTTGGATATTATTACAAACAAAAAATTTTCCATTGTAAATAACATTCGAGATAACATTCGTGTAAGGACCCGGTTCGGAGAATTTAATCCAGTTTCCTTTTGTTTATTAAAGCTCAAATTAAATAACGGAAGTCTTCTAATTGAGTAACGTATGCGTATTACAAATTTTCAATTGTTGTGTAAAGAGGACTCCGATGTTCGGTAAAGGCTATAAATGAAGGTTTAATGGATCAGCGTTTCAGGTTTCAAGTTAAGAAACAGATGAGTCCATTTTTATTAAGGGAAGGGTAGCTAGTTGTGGATACAATTTTAAAGTTAACGAAACAGATAAATGAAATGATCTAATTGAATTTAATTAAATGGAATATTACGATCAGGGATTTTCCCACCATGAAATGTAAAACCTCTGTTACACGGTTGTCATATCAAATAAAGGTATTGTTGTCCTCAATAGGTATTCTAAAGGATTATACAATCAATGTTAACCATTACAGATGCCTTAAACAAATTGATTTTTAACAATTTTTAACGAAATGTACCCAAAGGAAATATTTGTCAACTTTATCATTTTATAAAGTCTAATTTAAATAAAAGTAATAAGTTCGCATTTTTACCTAATAGTCGTCGACGTTTAATATCAAAGACGTATTATCCGTCGGATAAGCCCTGCTCAATAAAGATAAAATAATTACGCAAACCGAAATTATGCGTGGTATCATAATAATAACTTATAGGAGTTACAGTGAATGACAGTGATCGTTTAGAACACGCAGTAATTCCGTTAAAACCTCTGAAAAACTTCTGTAAATCAAAATCATCGAATGAGGTGGTACGATTACTTATTAATTAACAACTGTTTCATCGGGCTACAAATCAATACAAAATTAAACTGCATTGAAGTGCTCGGAGATTAAACTGCAACAGTTGACCGAGTGCTGCAGGGCGCTTAATGAAATTATAGCATCGATGTGTAAATATGCATATATAATTAGGCGTTTGCCTGCTAGTAAATTCATCTGAGATTATTTTGTGGTCAGCACCATCTGCATATATTGTTAGTAATATTAGCAGATTTGTAGATTTGACAGAAGGGTTTCAGATCAGAAAGATACAAATGTATACGGAAGAACCAGTGCCATAAACTTTATTTATCATTTTTAATAATACGTATCTAATCTATGTACTTTACACAAAAGTCGTAAGACCGTTCAGCACTAAGTAATTCTTCGTGTGATTAAGTAGTAAAGGGGATTAATTTGTTTCTACCTCACCTACAAAATGAAATGCACTCATGGATAGATAAGTTCATAACAGGATTAAACTAATTAAAGGTTGTGCGGTGCGCAAATATCCTGTAAAGTAAATTCATCCCTAAACAAGTGAAATGTCATATTCGTACAGATCTTGCAAAACTGTTAATGTCTTAAGGTGGTCATGAAATCAACGACATCAAAGAAATTGGTCTAGACTCTAGAGGAGTAAAGTACCCAATTGTTGTAATTTTATTCAAATGGTGTACCACAGTACATGATCGCAAGTTATACGTTGGCAAACGTCACAAAAACTTATATTGCATATTAAATTAATAATCTCCCTATAATCGAAGAAGTTGTAAACTTAATTTTAATTCCCTGTTTTTGTGTGTTTACTCGTACCGACATAATGAACTGTGAAATTAAACAATACACCTGATGCAGAATAACGACCTTGTGGTTGTAGTATGAATTGAAGAAGAAATGGCCTTGTCCTCTCTTCTGATTCCATTTAGCTAACTAACGTAAGAAAAGCAATTTACGGCTACTTAGTTTTTCATATCGTGTAACGGCATTTTTTTAAATTTTAACTAATTGTGACAACGCATATTTGCGCTTAATGGGTAATGAAATGTATTTTTTGTTCACATTCTTAAATCTCTACACCAAATTGTTTTGTTTCTTATTGATGAACGCAATAGATAGCCATGTTATTCACCACATCGCCTAAACATCTGCGCTAAACTCAATTTCATAAATTTAATGGAAGGTATGTATTTGATGGTATATCGGTCTCAGTAGCACAAAGTTTTTGTGCCAGTGTTAATAACGAGAACAAGACCCGCTTTTATTGTAAGATAAATCATAAAACCGCATTACCTAGTTTTTAAAACTTACTCGCACGCTAATTTGTGCAATACAGTTACTTGTGGTCCTTTACCAAGTGCCGAATCAATCAAATGGTTAGAATTACATTCCATAGTCAAAGATGCCCTGAAAGTAGCAGAACAGCGATTTTGGTGAAATCTTTTATATTTTCAGCTAAATTGGTTCTCTTAGGCATATTCTTGGATTATATACCTGAAAACTGTGGAAACAACTTTGCCGAAAACAGGTTTGAAAAAACCATATTAGGTGGAGTTTTAAATGCTTTACCACATACTGTTGGAGGTGTATCACACATTTTTTAAAAGGAATTTACCAATTCCCAAATGCATGTGCGAAGTCGTTGCTTCCAAACAATGCACCTTGCCTTATATGAAAAACAAATTTTAGTCCCACCGTATGTTACACCCTGTGTATAACTACTACTTATTTGAGTGCAGCTTAATTTTGGCCGATGGACGGTTAAATAATCCCTCGGAATTCATATATTTTTTTTATTTTCGTCCATTTTACTCAGGGACATTTATCTAAATTTGTGGTAAACCGCTTTTAACTCGTATGAGCATTAGCTGATGAGTTAAAATTTGCTATGAGGGATGTAGTTCAGTCAATTTGTACTTTATGGTTACAAAACGTCCGGTAGAAGATTTTATTTTTCCGACTTGTTTAAATGGCAAAAAGAGAGAAAAATCCAAGTTTGCCAGCCAATTCGACTGGCGTACGTCGGGAGAAATTTCTGTGGTCAAAAATCTATAAAAATGTTTGACTTTTCGGTTTTTCTAAAATAACTCGCCAACGGCAATACTTGGGTAAAATCATGTTTTATTCAAAATTGTAGTGTATGAAAGTACCTTTAATTTGATATTTCATTTGGCCCCCTAAAATGTATAGTTTAGGGGATACACTAATTTAAAGTTTCAGGTTTTTAGTCATTTTTGAAAATAAACCATCTTGTACGACTTTCTGCGACTTAGAATCGCCAAAACACGCATCTTAAACTTTGCATTCTTGACAAGTAAAACTAAGGTTATAGTAGGCAGATGCATACACGTTTGAAATAAAATGCAAAGATGTGGCATCTGTTGCACGACACACTTGAGTCGACTCGAAAATAAAGAGATTAGTGGCGTTCGATTATCGATAGTATTAACTATTACTTGGATTCACTTGCAGTACTTACACTAACAATACTTCGACCACATATTTTTGTTCTATTCTTAAACATGAAACCGCAACATTGTTTTAAGGTATGGTTTTTTATCCGAAAACTATTGCCACTAATGTTAGGCTATTCCTATTGCATATCGGATATTTTATCTATGTTGAAAGTAGTAAAAGGTGATGCCCAAATGAAATGTGACGTAAAATCTAAGACTGATGCTTACGTAAGAAACATATACTGACTTTAGTTTAAAATTAATAATTCATAACACAAACACTTTCATTCTTTGAAGTTGAAGGGCGCTCCCTTAAAAGTGATCGTTGGATGTTCGAGTGACTAGCAACCCCGTTGGTAGGGAGTTTGACAATAATTTGCGAAGATTATATCATCAATTTTTAGTAATTAACATACTACGCTGCTAATCGCATTTTTTTGTAGATAATTCGTTTTCCAATCGAGTGTTGAATAGAATTAATGATCATAAATCACTATCAAACTGTATTATCTCTAAGTACCTAAGCTTTCTGAAAGTCTGGAAACAATCTCTTTCCTTTATTGATTAGTTTGATTCCTAGGGGACCGAACGCGAATATATCTGATGATAAAATACTTACGTGCCTCTTATTTTTCCGCTTGACCCAAATTTAGTTTAAATTAAATTTTATTTGTGTTTAATCATAGGTATATAGTATAATACTATTGTACTTAACTTAGTTATATGTGGTACCTAATACTTTAGATTTCTTTCGTCTGTCTGCTTGGAATAAAATTTTAACGTAAGATATTACCACTACAGCCATACCTTACTTCTTCTGATGGACAAAATATGTAAAATAGAGTAGTATTAGTGTGTACAATGAACGTATACATACCCCCTAGCTTGGGCCGATGACTGTATCAGTAGTTGACACAACTCTTTTGTTTTCCATAGATACAGAAAAATCCAATTATTAAGGCAACTAGATTCCATTTACTTTTTGCTTCTAGCTTAATTTCTTAGTTATATAAGACTTTAAAGTATACCCCTTACTTTATGATGACCCCATACTTAAAAAACATTCCAGGACCGGATAGTGTGCATAGGTTTAAGCATTGAATAAAAACACTATTGTTTTTAATCAATGGTTTAAGCATTGGTTTAAGTCAATGGCTAATATCAAACCATCTCTCCAACTAACTGAAAGTTCAAAATCTATCGTTTGAGACCTAGATTAAAAAAAAGGTTGATTTGGATTGATATGATGACTATAATATCCGATGAATGTACAACCTCCACTACTGGTAAACGAAGAGCCCAACGTGCTAAACGTACTTGGAGGTCTTTCAGAGAATGTAATCATAACAAAGAGTGATGATCAGTTACTACGGTGAAGGTAATCGCTTCAAGATAATGTCGAAGTTGTTCTACCGCCCAAATGACTGCAAAGTACTCACGTTCCGTCGTGCTATAATTTTGTTCCGCTCGGAATTATGACCTAGATAAATAACAAACTACTCGCTCAGCATCTGGAAAAGTTTGGCTTAAAACGGCTCCTAGCCCATGTACAGATGCATCAGTCTGCAGGACAAAAGGCTTTGAAAAATCCGGGCAATTGAGTACCGGCCGGCACAGTAGATAAAAGATAAATTTTACCAAAGATTCCTCGCACTCACATGTGCATTCAAATTTAACGTTTTTCCTAAGAAGCTTTGTTAAAGGTGCAAAAACTGTGGAAAAGTCAGGAAAGAACCTACGGTACAAACCGCAGATTTATAAGAAAAGTAGGTAGTATATCTTCGGAGAATATCTAAGATAGTCTTGACTTTGTGAGAATTTGGAACATAACCTAAATATTTACGTTCTGAATAATAAAAATGACATTTGGTTTATTTTAAGATTAACCCAGCAGCAATTAATGTATCAAAAACAGTTTTTAAAGTTTGTAAATGTTAGTTAAATCCTGGGATATGATCACAACATTGTCTAGGTAAACCAAAACATTAGGTTGCAATTCAGGTCTTAAAATGGTGTCGATTATGCGATGAAAAATTGCAGGACCATTATTTAAGTCAAAGGGCATGCGTCGAACTGAAAAAGAGACCACGACCAAGTATAGTAAACGCTGTGTAGGGGCGTGATTCCTCAGCAACTTCGATTTGTCAATAAGATGACTTAATATCAAAGGGAACTAAGATACTTGGCATCTCTCGATTTTTCTAAGATGGTGCTAATATAAGGTAAAGGAAAGGCGTCTCGCTCAGACAAAATCTGTAGGTTTTTTGTCTTTGTTCGGAATGCCAATCCGCTGTTCGATGGTTCGATATCTCGATCCCAAAGCATTTCGTCGATATGGTCGTTGATGATCTTTTGTTTAATTGGTTTGACTGGAGAGTACCGTTGCTTGATCTAAGAGGGTTTGTAACTGGTTTTTTGACTAGTAAGACGAGACTACTCGTGTTATATTCCATTATAGCGACACTCGGTTGCGTTGGCGTGGAAGAAGTAGAATTCCAGCAGTCATCGCTAATATTCGGAATAATTCCCGTCATATCCCAAAAATCTACTCCCAGAATTAAATTAGTCGTAAATTAGGAATCACCAATAGATCCAAAAGGACAGTGCGATCCTTTAGGGTAATTGACACAGACACAGTAATGTAACAATAGAATGTGCATCGTAAGTTTGCTACCATACAAGTCGTTTGTCAAATAAATGTACATAAAACTAAGATTTTGTAATTGGGTTGAAATATCTGAATTTATGAAAGAGCGTGAAGCGCCAGAATCTAAAAGTGCCAGAAAAGAAATATGTAAAATTTAATTTGGACATGAGGTCGCAAATCATTTCCTACGTGTAACAAAAAGTAAAATTGGTTTTCGACGAAATGTTTAGAATTTTAGTCTCCTCGATAAACCTCGTGACGACTTAAAGAGCGTTTCTCGGGTCATTTCCCCTAACAAAAACCGCAGCTGCGTACCGTAACACCCTTGCGCCCCACTTCCAGCAGAACGATTGACTTGGTTCGGGGCATTCATCTCGATTATAGCCTAATCTCTGACAATTGAAGCAAGGAGAATTAGCAGTTTCCATCGCATGGAAAAATGAATTTAAAGTTTCACCCCCACTATCACCAGAACATTTCAAACCCCATTTATGTACCCGAGTATTTTGAACTGATAATCTAGGTTGAACTTCTGTAGTGCGTCCATATTGAAAATTATTAAATACGTGCCTCAAAACTCTTCGTAAATTAAATAATATTTAAGTAAAATTCCCAAAAGCAAAATAAAATAGCATCAATAATTGTTTCGATACTGAAAGCATTAGTATTCACAGATAATCGTAACAATCAATGCAACTACCGAGTTCAGGTGGATCATGCATCGGTAGGAATTATGGTAAATTATTGACCATGTTACGTTAACAGTACAATGCAAAATTAATCCCTTTAAGAGGTAGGTACTTAACGATACACTTTATAACACATAGAAGTAAAGGAAGGTCTCCCCTAAATGTTTCGGATGCTTATCTCATAGCCCAAGTGTCCTCACTACATGGTCAGTACAATCAATACAATGGCTTCAAAGTGGTCGTTATCTCTAGATGGAGCCATCTATCAAATCGCTTCAAATGTTACCGTAAACAATAATAATGCTTCGTAATGGAGAAAATAAATCGTTGCAATATATGTCCGATTTTTAGGGAGCTGCGAATAGAAACGTTGAAAATTATCGCTTACCCAAACTTGGCGTCCCGCGCTTCATATCCTAAAACAACGTCCTTTTTGGTAGTTAAATATTGTGACATGTCAAGTATAAGGTTCTTGAAAGTTAAGATCCATTATTGGATTTGCATTTATGTGTGCTCCTACAAAACCTAAAAAATCCGATTTTTTCAAAATATTTCAAAAACCAAAAAAATTGTTCAGGCATTTACTTCTTAAACGCTATCTTCTTAGATTTTTGCTTTTGACCTTTCTCCCATTTAACCAAATTTGTACCTTTCACCCTTTCTAAAATGCGCAAAGTGGCACCCCTTATCTCGGACACTGTATTTTAATACATATTATCAAACTGCTGATGCATTTCGAAATTAGTTTAATTTCAATTACCTATTTGTCACTATTTCATTTCATTAAATGAGGAATTACCCTGAGGATAGATTTATAAATGGGATAGCTAGCAAATCCTAACCCTTTAATTACTATTCTACTCACGTCAGATGCTTCCAAATCAATTTCTTACCACCTGACCTTATAGGTCACGTAGAGCCAATACCTTGGGACAGATATTGTGCAAAAGTAGTTACGTTAACATAAATTGGGAATATAGGTAGTTCCTCTGACTAATCACTCTTACTTTTTATTGTGCAAAAATGAACGATCGGGAAATGAAAAAAAAGCAATAAATGTTTTTTTTCAAATATCCATTTATTTATATAATACTCTTATTTAAATGAGACGCTTCGGTGTTAGTAGATGAATGAAACCGAAATCACTTGCTTGATAAAGTATCAACTGTAAACTGTCAGTTACACACTTGAAGAAAGTGTTACGTAAAATCTCGGATAAAGAGCTTAGTGTACACGATTCAAAGACAAACCGATCATTATCACTGCCTTTAATTGGGAATGTTTAGAAGTTTATCTTGCCGCTGACTCTGAATGTAAATGGTGGACGTATTTAAGCAAAGCAGTTCAATTCCCTTGTAGAGTTATTAATACCCACTAAATAGATTACCTCTGCCTATGGAAGTAAATAGTTAGCTGTAGAAGCCGAGACTTAAGGTTAATCCCCTTTGGAAGAGAATATAGGGGTTTAGTCGATACATCACCGGGTTCAAGCCAAAATTAACAGATCGTAACTTTGTGTTTCCAGCTCGAAAATTCCATTGCCATTATTGAATGTAAACAACCAGGAGCTCTGGAGGTGAGCGGTGTCATAGTGGTAAACTGTGGGGTAATTTGAGTTTGATTGAATTTCTATTTTAAGGATGTTATGTTTCTGACTTCCGGGTTCGACAGTTCATAAATAAATAACACTTCAGATCCAAACTAACATTTATTCTGCGAGAAAACTAAACTTGTATACAGACAAATTGTAAGTATAAACGACATTGTTGGACTTCCCGATCTTGCCAACCTCTATACACTAAAAATTCCTGAAATAGGTACATAACATTCCCTCCTTCTAAATCAAACTTACAAATTTAATCTATCCGGAGCTCTTATAGTTCTAGTTGAACGTCTCAATGGTATCTCAGGTGTGCCAGTGTAATCTGTATCAGTATTTACTTTAATTTCATTTTGTATTTCTTCGCTTACATTAGGTTTTATTTTTTTATTAGGTTCTGTGATTTCTGGAAGATCCGAGTTACCATTTTGGACATTCTCACATGGTTTACTTAGTTGTATAACCTTAGGTATATTTAATTCAATAGTTTCGGGCATACTGGTCATTTCTGAGTTCACGTTTCTCTTTCTCAAATCATCCGCGTGATACACCTTGAATAATCCCCCAACATCCACCAAGTATGTAACCAAACTTAATATCTTTATAATAGAACCTTCAATCCAATTTGGAGAGCCTTTATTATTTTTGATATACACCTTCTCTCCTTCGCAAAACAATTTAGTTATAGGGGATGTTGTTTTATTTGAGGTTTTTGGGTTTCTCCAATTTCCTGGTTTAATGAAATCTAATCGGGTACGTGGTTTTTGTTTAAAAATACACTCTGATGGAGTCATACCAGTAACAGTACTAGGAGTGTTTCTATATGCAAATAGTAAATTTGTCAATTGCTGATTAATTGTCAATTTCGATTTATTATTGTCAAACAACTGTTTCGACAGTAATTTTTTTACAGTTTGCACATTTCTCTCTGCCGCGCCGTTAGATTGTGGATGGTACGGTGGAGTTTTAACTGGCTGGATACCATTTGCAAGACAAAACTTACTAAACTCAGAAGAATTGAAGGGAGGACCATTATCACTAACTAATTGTAAGGGTAATCCCAACATAGAAAAAGTTACCTTCAATTTTTCGATGGTTTGTAGAACATTTGTACTAGACATGAGATGAATGTCTAAAAATTTTGATTTACTATCCACAATAATTAAGAATGTTAGTCCATTTTTGTGAAAAAAATCTATATGAACACGCTGCCACACATTATCTGTTGTTGGCCAAGAGTGCAACGTACGCTCAGATCCACTATTTTGAAACGCTTGACATACCGCACAAGAGCTGATTACCTTAGTGATATCGTCAGATAACCCAGGCCACCACAATGCAGATCTCAACAACATTTTTGTTTTTACGATACCAATATGTTGTTCGTGAACCAACTCTAAAACCTTAGATCTCAGCAATTCTGGAATAACAACTCTAATACCCCATAAAATACAGTCATTGTTAATGGATAGTTCATTTCGCCTAACCCAAAATGGTTTAAACTGTGGACTTGATTCCAGACTTGGCCATCCGTTTTTAATATAATCAAGGATTTTTATCAATGTTTGATCTTTCCTTGTCGCATTTGCAATATCATTAGCGGACATAGGAATTTCATCAACTAAATTGAATGAATTTACTCCTAGATCAATATTAGTGCCATTGGGTAGCGGCAAACGTGATAAGGCATCTGCGTCAACTAAATCTTTACCCTTCCGATACTCAATTTCATAATCGTAAGCTGATAATATTAGTGACCAACGTACCATTCTAGCTGATGCAGTAATTTGAATTCCTTTCTTAGCATTGAATATACTTAGTAAAGGCTGATGATCAGTAACGAGAGTGAATTTCCGCCCATATAAATATTTATGAAATCTTTTCACTGCAAATATAATGGCTAGAGCTTCTCTTTCGACTTGAGCATAATTTCGCTCTGCCTCAGAAAGAGTAGCGGATGCATACATGATAGGTCGCTCGGAACTATTTACACGGTGACACATAACTGCGCCCACACCATACTGACTCGCATCACAAGTAACATAGATAGGTTTAGTCGCATCGTAATGCACGAGAATATTATTATCTAGAATCAATTTCTTACTTAGTTCAAACGCTTGTTTACACTTGATACCCCACAAAAAAGAAACCTGTTTTTCTAATAACTGATAAAGTGGACGTAGCTGCGTAGATAACATAGGTAAAAATTTATTGTAAAAATTTAATAAACCCAGATACGACCGTAATTGTGTTATATCTTTGGGCTCAGGAGCGTTTATGATAGCTAAAACCTTTTCCTGTGTAGGATGAATACCCTCGGCATCTAACACATGCCCTAAATAATTTACAGTGTCTACAAAAAACATACATTTGTTGAGGTTTACTTTTACATTATACTTTTCTAATCTTGATAAAACTTCAGCCACTTTTTCATAACAGGAACTCATGGTATCCCCATAAATTAAAATATCATCAATATAACAGTGTACATTTGACAATCCCGACAATATGCAGTCCATTACGGATTGAAATACTGCAGGTGCTGTAGATATACCATACGTAAGTCTGTTAAACCGGAAAAGCCCCAAATGAGTGCTTATAGTTAGTAGCTCCTTAGATGTATCGTCTACTTTTAATTGTTGAAAAGCACCAGTAAGATCTAAGACTGTAAAAACTTTACCTCCTGCCAAGGATGCAAATATATCCTCCGGATTTGGTAAGGGGTGATGATTTGTTTCCAAAACACGATTTACTGTGACGCTAAAATCACCACAAATTCAAAATTCACCATCCTTTTTTGGAACCACCACAATAGGTGATGCCCAATTGCTAAATTCTACACGCTCTAAAATACCTGTGCTGACCATTGCTTTTAATTTAGCTTCTACCTTAGGTTTTAGTGCATATGGCATCGAGTATGCTTTTCTAAATATAGGCTGACTAACCTTAAGTATTAAACTAACACAAACATCATTGATACACGACAATAAATTTCCATCAAAGACCTTTTCAAACCGTTTCTTAATAAGTGTTTCATAACTTCCTCTAGTTGCTAATGTACTTTTATCACATTTAACCTGATTTACGACACAAAATTTTCTTTGCCACTCAGGCCATAACACATCTAACCAATTTCGGCCTAACAAAGGAATAAAAATTTTCTCTGAATTAATTACAGTTATAGGCAACAATAACATTTTTTTCTTAAATACTGCATTAACCTGAATTTCACCTAAAGCTGTTACTTCCTGACCTGTGACTACATTTAATCTATAACCAGCTTTTCTCAATTTCAAGTCTTTAAATTTTGTATCAAAAATACTAACGGGTATTATTGTTTTGCATGCTCCCGTGTCAATTTCAAATTTCATGCTTTTACCTTCTACTAATAAAGTAGTTATGCACGGACACTCGACTTTATGTAATTCTTGTACATGCGCTAAAGGATATAAATCGCCTGACAGTAGTTCCTCTTCGGACTGTACCTCTTCCGTAGAGTTTTCCTCGATGGCTTTGGCTCCATAAGTTTTATTTCGACACACGGTGGATGTGTGCCCCTTCCTTTTACAAGCATAACATTCCCAATTGACAGCTGGGCAATTGACTGGGTTGTGAAATCGACCACACCTAAAACATGACTTACTTGTCGCTTGAGACTGACTAGGCTGCGACTGGTGTTTAATGCGAGACTGACTTGACGATCCACTTGACGACCCACTTGACTGGTATTTATTTCTAGTGGTATCCCGACTCTTCTGATTAAATTTATTGACAAATCCATGATCCATAGACTTCGCTTGCTGCTCGGCCAGTTCCATTGCTAATGCATCGGTACATGCCATTTCAAACGTAAGACTTTTCGTCGATAACAACTTCTTTTGAATGTCCTTTCGCCGCAATCCACAGACTAATTTATCCCTACATGCGTCATCCCAGAATGTACCAAAACTGCACGTACTTGCGAGATTTCGAATTCGTACGATGAATTCTCCCACGGATTCTGCTTCGTTTTGATTTGCGGAGTGAAATTTATATCTTTCCGCGATCGTTATCCTCACCGGACTGAAATGCTGTGATAATTTATCCACCATTTCTTTATATGACAAATTTGCTGGTGATGTTGGTGCTGAGAGATCTTTCAGGATACTATAGGTTTGACCTCCAATTAAGGTTAGGAACAGGGGAACTTTTCTATCATCCGGGACATCATTGCATAAAAAATATTGTTCCATTCTCTCTTTATATTCCTCAAAGTTGCCTGTTTTAGGATTGTACTGCTCAATTGTACCTACTAACGAAATCATTTCTTTGTTTTCCCGCCACGCGACTTGACCGACACTTATGACCTTTGACGTATTTGGACCTACGACTGTTCACTATTACAATTTACCACTATCTCGTCGCCAATTCTGTTATGTTTCTGACTTCCGGGTTCGACAGTTCATAAATAAATAACACTTCAGATCCAAACTAACATTTATTCTGCGAGAAAACTAAACTTGTATACAGACAAATTGTAAGTATAAACGACATTGTTGGACTTCCCGATCTTGCCAACCTCTATACACTAAAAATCCCTGAAATAGGTACATACATGCAATATTTACTTTATTACTCAAATGTGATCATTGTTCATAATTAGTTTAAATCTTGCACTGTTGTTTACAATGGACTGTGTCACGTTCATCGGTGAATGGCAGAAATTAGTGTCACAATGAATTCAAAATGAATACCTTTCTCACAGTTTCGGATAGAAATACAATTACCCTTCGTACATTGCATGTAACAGGTGGCAAGCAAAGTATTCTCCTTGCCCAGAAGTTGTCGAAAATGAATATTCGGGATTGACTGATCTCTGTTACAACGGTTTCATATTTACACCTACATATGTGTAACCGTTTAAATTAATTTGAAATGTTTGGGGTATTTCATAATCTTTATAAGAATCGGTGAAATTCTCTAATTCTAATCGTCGCACAAAAATGTAAAACCTTGCCCACTTAATTATAGACAATAATACAAAGCTAATCATGCAAAGCCACTTGCACTGGAATAGTCCGTATAAGCATTGAATAAAAATAGTGTTTTTTATTCAATGGTATAAGCGATCATGTTGGGTAACCTCGAATCAAATTCATTAAAACCAAAGGAAGAGATAGTGGGATGCACATAAATAGATAAGGTAATACATAAGTTGAGCAAGATAAAACCAGCGTTTGAGGAACTGAATTAAAAGGAGTAAAGGGGTTTTATGTTCACCTTCCAAGCATAGATGAACGTTCCAAATGTTGAATTCTTCCGCAGATTGCTACCGAAACTAAACAAGTAGGTGCATTTAAAAGTGACGTTAATCCCTTTTAATGTCGACATTAGGGGAGCTTTTTACAGAATGACTGTCATTAAATTAACGACGGCGCGTCTCACATAATTTAAATGAATGGGTAGGAAACTGTGATAATGAACCATTTTACTGTGTAGAGAAATTATGCAATTCCAAAATTAAAACTCATTAACACTCCACTCCAGTCCTGATAACTAGAATCTGCAGTTCAGCGAGTTACACGTTATGACATCCTAAAAAAGAGATTTGCTGCGATGTATGCAAAATATCGACGCGAACAGGCTGAAAATACTCGTTTGAAGTCATTTGCAAGGCTTTTTGTGTAGTTTTTTGTATGTGAAACATTAATAACGTTGCACGCACGTAGATTGTAATCTTAACACAGTGTTTTTACAATTCCTATTTGAATTATTGTAAATGCAAAGATCCTTTAGGGTCATTACCGATGATTCTCACGGTGATTACCTAACCGCTTCATAAATTATTAAATTGACAAGGCAGCAGAGCGAATTCGAATTTCTATTCACGAAATGTCAATTGATCATTGTTTAGAGATCAATGAGATGTAAAATTTAAACACGCACGATTTGTAGTGAACAAATTTCATTCTAGTAGCTGTGGTGTCTAATTGCTTATTCCTTTGCTATATCCACTAAAGCGCTTGCTTCAAAGGATAGACAAAAGGCCACTAGTGGAGAATTCAGTTGAACCGTATTACAGTCTTATTTCATTTACTATAAAGCGCCTAAATGAGGGCACTTCCACAATATTTAACATTTTTTCTGAATGAGAGCAAAGCAACTAATATTTTGAGCAAATGAAAATATTCCCGATTCCTTTTGTTACATATGCCGAGCTCTTTCAAATAAAATAAAACGGTGAGCTGATTTCGTTCGGTGCCGCAATGTTCAAGGCGTTTTATATCTCAACAGATAAAATGTAATATTACCTACTGTTTGAACGAAATCGCAATTTCATCCTAAAAATTAACACGCAAAAGCTACCAGGTTACAGAATTATGTTTGATAATTGTATTAAAAGTAATTAATGGACAAGTCGCAAGTTTACAACTACGTATTCTACAGGTGACCAGATGAAACGCTGTAATTATCACAATTTCTTTAAGGCAGCGCAGCATTCGTGAACCGATGGAATCCTCATCTAGGTTTTTATAAGTAATTACGAGCACCTGCAGCAAAGAAACAAACAATCGAGATGTAGGTGAAGTAATCAAAACGAAAAAGAAGGGGAGAACCCTAAAATTGAAATGTTAGTGGCTAGACCCGTGACACGTAAAACTCTTCGAAAGAGTGGAAGAGAATCGTAGCTTCAATCTATTTTTTACTTTTCCTTTATCATTAACGGCGATCGCAATTAGTAGTATTCTGTCAGATGTTATAGTTTTTAGACGATTGAACAATTTTTTAAAAGTCTTCATCGCCTTTTACAGGACTTTTTCACAACAGACATTATAACAATGCCGAAGATGAGAGCGAGTCACCTTGTAGTATAAAAATACATGTTGTTAACGTAATTTCTATCTGAATAGGAAATAGCAGACAGGACAGCCTGTATGTAACATAATCCAAGTTATTTCATAATACCTAGGAATTTTTTTTCAATTGGACATTTCAAATAGACACAGAATTGGAAACTTTGTTGAACTGTCATTTTAATATTAGTTTTTTTCGATAATTATTTAATTCATTTAATTCCATTTGTTGTACGAGTATTTAGTTTGTCTGATAAATTTAAAACGGGTAATTAAGGGACTATTAATCAAAATGTTTATGTTTTTACCTGGTCAGGTGTTGTTACCGGGCAAGAACTAATTATTTTTTTACAAACTATGTCACATGCTAGATAAGCGATACAGGTGTTCTATCAGTTCTGGTGGCAAAGAGGAATGTCGTGCGTGTCGCTTGGTAAATAAAGTTGTTGAATTTGTTAGCGGGGGTGGTTTTTGCTTAAATAGGGAGAATGAAGAGTAAACGAAGTTGTATTGGGTTATTTTGAAAGACAGCGTAAATCTCTGTGACGCTAATTTTGTTACCGGTAGTCCATCTGGATACGCTGTTTTAAAAAATAAACGCAATCGTCCTCGTGTTAATCTGCGGAAACAGGTTTAATGTTCTGCAAGAGGTTTCTACGCATGGAATTTCGAGTTTAAAAAGTTGGTGTTATAAAGAATGAAGAAATAATTGGTGTAATACAAGAGAAATCTTACCACCCGAGCAGCCACAAAAGTTAACTGTTTTTGTCTTCGAGCCAGTTGTGATGTATTAAAATTTTTTTGTTTCTGTAGAAACGGTCAGATTAGTGATAAAGTGTGCATTTCGATCAACATTGCATAATGCATATTTCTTGTACTGGTCAGTTTATTTGATTATGATTAACAGAACTGTAAGAAATTTTTCAGAACACTTAATTTGTTTTTAGGTCGACCGTTAGAAACGAGGTGTGTTGTATTCAAAAGGCACCGGTGACCCTCCAATGTTTCTTACAGGGTTCTTTTGTATTTCATTTTCTTTTCATGATGTGTGTTAAAATAAATTCTTGCAATTTTGTTTTATGTGTCAATTTGAAATCAATACCTCTAGGAGGTATCAGGTAAAGGAAGTATCAGAAGCCTTCTCCACCAATTATATTTCAGGTGCTCTTCAGCAAAGAAATAACCCGACCTGGGTTGACTTGAACAGGAATTAATAGCTCCCAAATAAGGTCGGCAAGGATTTACCTGGCGACGGCCCTTACAGAGGAACTTCCACCCGGTTCTAACAACCTCTACTCAAAGTCGGTGGAATCAGACGGCAAACACGGAAGGGAAGATCTTTGGATTCCAGTCCGGTCGACCGACCGAAGCCAAGAATACAAAGAACTAGTTCTGTGTCCGGTTTTATAAGCCCGCAAGGATTTACCCTACCAGGATTATCTTCCCAGTACCTCTCTGGAAGTCGTTCCAGATACGGCAAATCCTAAACTGGAATTATGACATGTGTAGCTTAAAGGTTAATTTGAGATCAAACTTGTATTTTTGTAACTCGAAAACTAAGATTTAAGATTTCTTGATGTTTGTTTAATTTGTAATCGAACGATTTGTGGTCACAGAAGTCGTGTGTTTATCCGATCTCTTTAACGATTCAGAGAAAAGTCTCATGCACAATTACGATTAATTTTGTTGTTCCGCGTCCGAATTTCACTTTAAGTGCTTTCAAAATTTTGGGTAAGTGACGTTTTTGGAGATTCTGATTTTCGGACTAAGACCGTCTATTACAATCTAAAAGACTCACAGAGTTCAAAACAAAATGTTTGTAAAGAATATTTTTGAGTACTCTGGGCTACGAAACAAAAAGAGTAAGAGATGCACTGAATACAACCCTTACTTAAACAAGGTCTCACTACCAAACCTGGCAAAAGGAACATAAGAGGTTGAAATTTGATAGGAGTATAATTAAGAAACAACAATTTCCAATTACAGACGGAATCAGTACACTCAGGTTATGTTTAAAAGAGAATACCTATCAAACTGTGTTTGAAGATGAAAGCATGGACTTCTTAAATGCAATATTAGCATTTATTTATTTTATGTATATATTTATTTTTCAAAAAAACGTTTTTCCGTCCGTCCATCCGTGTGATGGATGAGATCTCGACACTGGAAACTTGTACAAAGTTCGTTAATGTCTCGTTTGATAGACATTAGTGCAGTAAGACAGGTTTTTGTTCCTAATCATTTTGAAACGATGCACACATTTGTACAAAATGTTTAATTATTCACCAATTTCGTCGGGGGATACCTGTATGACAGAAAAATGTATAAACAGATTTATTATTATTATTTATTTATTCATTTTTGGTCTTTATTGTTGGGTGGGCTCTTAGTCGAAACACTTGAATAGCCATCACGTAACAAATACGAGTATTTTTTATGTTTAATCAAAAAGCGAAATATTTGGATCGGAAAGAAGCTTATTTTGAAATATATTCCTCTTTTGCAATAATTGTGGCCTGAAACGATAAATCATTTGCTGTAAGCAGTGTAATAATATGATTACATGTTTGTAATAAAACGCAAATGTTAAAACCAATTTGTTTTGTTCCTTATAATGGATTATTGTAATCAAGAAAATAAGCAGAGCAGGTACATTTTCGTTGCTTGGAGCGGACGCACATCGTATTAAACCGCTAAATAAGTACATGATAAGAACGCAGATACAATAACGTTTTTATCGACTGAAAATGCTACATTGGAGTGCAATTTCCTCCGATATCGGGAAAGCATTTTGCGCAGTATATGTAACTACTGCCATAAATGATTTATCTCAAATAGGGAGTTATGAAAAGCCAACATTTAATAAACACAAATTATATACTTTCAAATGCACATTCTGATGGATTAAAGTGTGTGCGATAATATTTTTTAGGTTTTCTCTTTTTCCAATCAATATTTGAAGTTTTACTGCAAGAAATGGTCGATCGTCGGCACTCAGCAATATGTAAATTAAAGCATGCGGAAGAAACCAATAGATTAAATTCTGTCACTTAAATTGATGGGGGAGAGGAGAGGTAAGACATTTATTTAATGGGCACTTTCCACTTCAGCAGGTGTAATTTAATTATAGGTCGTTCCAGAGGGATAACTTCAGCAATCGTCATGCAGATTAGTTTAATTTTAATGTGATTTCACAAGTGGGGTGGTTGGTAATTTTGTTTAGAAATACAGTTTTCCTTAGGCTAGCGAAAAAGGGTCGTTTTGAACGTACCTTGCAAACTGAAAATGTATTGCTATATAATTACAAAGAAGAGCATCTGAGAACGTTCTAATTATGTTTAGTTTTGACAATAATTTCAAGTAGGTACCTAACCGTATTAGTGCTCAATAAAAATTAGTTAGGTTATCAACTAGATTGTTTCTATTAAAACTCCCACAAAATACAATTGCTAGCTATGTAAACAATTTAATTACAGAAGTCATAGACGGATACGGCAAGAAAATAACGTTATATAATTTCAGTAAATTATGGTAAATTTGATTATACTGTAGATAATACACACGTATTAAATTTGGCAACGGTTTGTGGCAAATTATATTCATATGAGACGATTGTTTTAAGCCAAAACATGGGTTACAGTTATGTTCTTCGAGGGGTATACAACTTCCTTGCAATGAAAGGCTATAGGAGTAACCATTTTTACTTTAATAAATTGGATTTTATGAACACTAAGCTTATAGGGAAACATGTACATCATGTTTACCTCGATAATTACCTAAATCATTGCAGGGGAGGCTGATGAGCTTAATAGTTGTAATTATGTTCTATTAAAGATACTTAACTACCGAAGGTTCGGTAAGACTGCTCATTGGTTATACTTACTTACGCGTATAATACCTCTTGAAAATAATAAGTTAAACTCCTATAAACTGCGAGGCAGAGAATAGGTCACTATTCTTTAATGTCCATTATTTACTTCCGCATTTCTCGGTAAGAGTTATTAAAAAAATTAACTACCTATTAGTCTTTTTTATACAAAGTGCAGAATTTGAAACTTTTGTTATTACTGATTTTCGAAAATTGTGTGAAGGAAAAGTTATACCTGGAATTTTTCTTAAATGTATACATATAGCCTATTAAGTATTATACTTAAACAAGTAAAAAGGTTCTTGCCCTAAGGCGAGTAACTTCAGCGTATTTTCCATGAATGATCAGTACTTTCCAAAAGGCCATAGCTATGTGCGCTGTGATTTTCTTTACTAGAGGCATATATAGTTAAAATTTCAAAGAAATATCTTGATAAATGAAGAAGTTGGCACTGACTGTGCATGCGCATACCTAATTTTTGCAATATCAGGTATGTTTGCCTTTAACAGAAGCATCTGTGATTAAAATTTCAAAAAGATATCTCGATAAATAACAGTTGATATTGCGCATCCTTATCTCGATAAAATACAGTTGATATTACCCATCCAGCGCATGCGAACATTAAACTGATGTTTACAATATGCAATACGTTTGCTTACACTAAAAGCAACTTTGGTTAAAATTTCAAAGACATATCTCCATAAATAAGAAAGTTGCCATTGCGCAGTCTAATTTTTACTATATGTCATATTTTTGAAACTTTGTCAACGGTATACAATGCGAATAAGTTACTTTCTTAATACTTACGTGAACTCCGCACGAAGTGCCATTTTCGGAATTTTTTTCAAAATGAATTAGTTGACATTATTAATGGTAAAATAAGTCAAAAATATTGGACAAAATCTTACGAAAAAGAAAATGTGAGAAAAACTCTCACGCTTGAAATCTCAAGAAATACCTTAATGACCGATTACTGCAAGGTACGGAGAAAATATTTAACACGGTTTGAAAAAATTCCTAAATTTCGCAACTTTTGCACCATGAGTGATAATATAATCAATAACATTATTTGTGAAACACAAAAATTTGGTTATTATAATTACGAGTATACACAAAGTGAAGCTATAGTATGGTCAATACATACTTATGCAAAGTAATTTTTATCGTGCCAGTACAGACATATAATAGGAATGGATAAATGGTGCGCAAGTAGAAATATACATTGTGCCTGTGCGTAACTACTAAATATGAAAAAGTAATATGCCAAGATGAAAATAGCTATGTAGGTAGGTCTAAAAACCTAATTTACAGAAGCCGTATAGCGCAGTTTGTGATAGCACCCTAAAGACTGAGCAGCAGCATTGAATCTTATTTTCTTTGCATCAGACACTCGTACGCTGAATTAAAGTTACACTACAATGGACTTTTCTCGAACGTGCCTTGATGTAGGCTGTTGTATTCATAATTTAAAAATGGAGGGTAACAAAGGGATGTATAGCGAGGACGAGAGTCTTAAGTCATCTTAGTTTAGATAATGTGGTGCAATACTACTGGAGTACCGCCTGTTTTATTAAAAAAAAAGGTATTGAAGACCTAAAAGTCAACAGGGTAGGACTATTTAGTTGGTAACCTCGCCAGAAACCACTCCTATGGGATTGATTTTTATTTCCGCTTCATTTTTTCTTGTATATTAGTGAAAGCTGGAATGCAGAAGTGAATTAAATTGTAGTATATACCTACCGGTTGAGGGGAAATGATTGTGGATAGTTCGAATTTCCCGCAAAACAAATAGTTATTTACATAAAATCCGGAAAATAACACATTACTGGCGAGGAAATAATGAAGTACGAGGCCCCTTTGGGGCCGAGTACTTTAGTTTCCGAGTCAAGTAATGTCATTTTACTGACGAGTTTTGTATTAAATTTTACTCGAAATCGCATTTTATTTATATAGATCTTTTGATTAATGTCAATCGGTCAGTGATGACAGGAGTCATTATAGACGTTTAGCAATGTCACAGATGCGGCCGGTAAAGTGACGTTGCTGCCGGTAAAGTGACAGGTGCGGCCAGTAAAGTGACAAGCTGCAAGAAACGTAGTCTGCTCTGCCGCTCTCATGGAAACTAAAATTTCATGACAGGAAGTAGGCATGAAAATGAAGGTTTCATGACGATTTTGGGTAATTAAAGTTGATAACATGTCATATGTTATTTATTTAAAAGCAGCGGTGGATAAATTTAACGGATAACTAAATAATACCTAATCAATATTAAATAATTAAAGAAAATTAATTTGTGTGACCTATACTTTTCGATATAAATCCTGTAAATTTTATTGTTATCGGATGCAGAATAAAAAGTTGCATATGAACCCTACTAAAAAACTGAAGGTTTTATTCGAAAAGTTAAAAAAAAATTACAATAAAAATACTTGATACGACGTTAAAAAATTCTACATTTGTGAATACCGACACAACCCTAAGCCTGGTTACAATGAAATAAAAATAATGGGGGGTGTTATCAAATAAATTTAAATAGCAAACGTGTCGCCCAAATCTGAGATTTTATTGGAAATAGTTTTTGTTTAAATATATTCTATTTGGCTTTTTTCCGTATTTATCTGTAAATGTAAACAGTGAAAACAACTGCGGACATATAAATATACATAAGTTAATTACGCGTGTAGATCAAAATAAAAAAAATTTGCTGCGGAAGGAAAAAAATAATGTTTAAAGGAGTGCTTAAGAAAAAAGACTACAAAAAGTTACTGGAAAAGTAAGAAAAAGGATTAAATTTAAATTTGTAGTATAAATCAAATTAAACTAAATTGAATAGCGACATAAAAAAACTTAATTTTCTAAGCTTGTAGCATAAATTTTAATTAGTTTAATAGTTTAAGATATTAGTCCATTATTTTCTTTTTTTCGGTTCCTGCAGAACACTAGGCTGTTGACCAAAGTAGTTCTTCATAATATCATCGACTACTTTATCTCTCATACCGTACGCTGTATACATCAATTCCTTCGATTGATTTCTACAACCTTTAAAAAATGAAAAATATTAGTACTTACTCAACGCGCAAAATATAATATAAATATATTGCTGTGTGCCCCACGTTGGGCGCCAATTAAGAATGCTGTGTACACTGATCTGTAGGCTAGAAAGAGCGTACACAAAACACCACAGCAAAAACCTAGCTACCTCTTTACCTTTACTTATTAACACGGCACAAAACTTCGCCCTAGTACAGAGGAGAGATTCGACTCTGCTCTCAGTTAACTTGTTAACTTCTAACAGATAGTGGGTCAAACCAAATACCTTAAACTCCAAATTAAACTGCAAAATTTTGAATAATTAAAATCGAGCTTGGGCAAGCATCCAAAAAAAAAAACAACAGGTAAATTAGGAAAGACGTCGTTGTGAATGAAACACACGGAAATTAATGTGAAAATTACAAAAGTGCGATTTAATCTTAACACAAAAAGGAAAATGGTACAAAAACAAACAATTATTACAAATTGATTAAAATTAAGACTTAACTACTTACATTACTCGTCCGAGAATTGTAATTCAAATAAAAAGTATCCATACATAGTACACGAAAACAATTTTCAATGAACACACTTTATACTAACGACCAGGTAATCGCAGCATCTTCTCTTCGGGTAGACAAGGACGTTCCAAATAAAAAAAATCTCAACTTCAAACTGAGTCATGTTGACAACACACTTATGGGACGCCGACAAACACCTCTCCTTGCAGCACCTTAGATGGCCAAAACTTCAAAATGTAGAACAAACAATTAGCCGCGAATTTGGCTTCCGGCTTCACACACGAAACTTTTTCAAACTTTACACTCACATTAGACGAAACCTTTTAATACTGGTTGTGGCTTCAAAGCAAATAATCATCGATGGAACTTGCAAGAAGCGAGTAACTGATAACTCGGTACTGAACGTAGCAAAAAACCGAATTGAAAACTTCAACGAAACGTAGTACGGCGTAAACTGGCAAAAAGCTGATTTCAAAACTTCAACGAAACGTAGGTAACGCTGCTCTGAACGTAGTAAAAAAACTGATATAAATTTTCAAAGAAATGTAGTTCCGCGTTGACTATGGCAAAAAGCCACGCTTTTCTTGTTTACGTCCTATTTACGACGAGACCCTTCTTCCGAAAATCAAAATTATAACAACCAATCATACACACAAACCACCAGAAAATTATATAAATTAACCAGAATTTTTAGCTGATTCACAATACAGAAATAGTAAAATCTATTTTTATTCCAGAATTATTTTACTATCCTGAACTAAATTAACCAAAGACACACTTAATTTAATACACACTTAAGTTAATAATTTTCTTGTGGTTTGTTCTTTGGCGAGAAACCTTGTACACTTTATAGACTAACTGGATAGTATACAAGCTAACCAATATTCGTAGCTATTTTAGTGAAACGATGATTTCCCATTAAAATAACTATACAGTTGGATAGTTTACATACTATCAGCTAGTCTATAACATATTATGTATTGTAAATATAAAAATGTTAATGTTGTTCTTGTCACTACTTTACTTTATCTCGTATGTATGAATATTTTTACTGTTATTACGAAATACTTCTTCTTGCCGGTATTCCCAAATAGCAAATAGTTTATATTATTCCTTAGTAAATAAATAATTTGTGATGTTTCGCCGCGCCCAACTTCATGCAAACCGCATAGCGGTGGTGACGCACATGTAATAACCATAAGTGTACTTCGGTGAAATAACGTATCAACTGGTGTATCAAAAACTAATTCCATCATTGTTTACATCAATCTATTTAAAAACGTTTTCCGCCAATCGTTTGTTTATAGACTTATTAATGCATGAATGCATAATTTGTCCTGAAAAATTTTTGAATTTTTACAACTATTTTTGTATAGGCAACCAACCTATCACATCTGTCAGTTCTCAATAAGAAATGAATGTGAATGAATGCAATCAAATAATGCAAAGTACATAAATTCTTAAAGAAGCAGATTTATATTTTATTATTCGTTGGATTTATTAGCATTTGTTTATTTAAACGTGAAAATCAAAAGTAACTGAGAGTACAATAAAATATGTATATCAATTGCATTTGTTTTCTTAGGTAACCTTATACCATAATATCTGTATTATACTATGCTTATACTATGCGATCAAAAATGAGTTGCTGTCGAGTCACCTTTGGAATGTCTGTTTCCATGGGAAATCGTACTTAACTTGAACTTCCAAAGGCGACTCGACAGCAACTCATTTTTGATCGCCCGTTATAGAACATAGAAGCGCTTTTTAATTTAGGGACAATAACTTAGAATACTCATTTTCATTTTATTTTTCAATTTCCACATACAATTGACGGAAAAATATTGTAACCATCTCGTGCGTTAATTGGCGGCTCGACTGATTAATTAATTAAACTTGCAGTTTCAATTGTTAATCGCCCTTATTAACGCACTTATTGGTTAAATAACTATTATAAACAAGTGCTAACTGACTCGATCAACATTGGTTAATTAATATAAAGTGTGTTATATATTAAACCAAAGAGTATTATAATACTCTTTGATTAAACTTAACTAAATTGGAGTAGTCGGTTTCACATTTTTAGGAATGAGTAAAGGTTCACTTAAATCACGTTGTTTTAACCCATACATAAGTTGTCTTATGTATGTTTTAACTTGTACCATTGATTATACAGTTAGTGTGTATAATCAATGCCCGTACCAAAACATTATTTGTACTCAATACCCTTACTAATACCACCGACAACATAGTATATGTTGTCTGTGCTAATGCGAATGGGGCGTTATTTTGTACTCAGTTTGTACTTATTTATACAGCCAATCAGCCCTGTGAGGTATCAAAACCGTCAAAATTAACTTGCAGGTTATCTGCCAAAAAACGTTAAAATGCGTTATTTAGTATAGGCAAAATTACATTTTTGACAGATAACATGCGCGTTAAGATGACGTTAGTAATACATCACAGGATTGAATTTATCCAATTTTGTACAAGTATATGCATACATACAGATTCATATAAATTCGTGTACCGTCAAGTTATACCTACTCATCTTGTACTGATATAATCAATACTTAACAGATTTAGTACCGCTGCATTTCAGAAATTAGCAGTAAACTTCTTTTGAAGCTTAACATCACAACATCAATATGTCTAATTCATAAAAATTGGATGCCATAATTCGGTTATCGGTGAATAAAAGGTATGCTGCAAGCCGCAACACCAAGAATTTAACATCATGAAATACTTACCTTGTACCCTCAGAAGGTATTAGTTTGGTAGTAATTACAATTCTAAAATCGCCCTTTTCTTTTGCTGACACCACGGGAAGCATTGATGAAGATTGCTTAAAGTAGTGATTCCCAAAGTATTTTGGCTCAGAGTCCTCGTTTCCAAAATGAACGCCCCCCAGATCACCATTACCATATTCCTTTAAAAATCCGAGCACGAGTTTTCCATCTGGTACGAACTTGTGTAGGTACGCTTATCGACTTGTTGAGTTTTTTCAAAAGACAACGCCGATTGGGTCCCAGATGTTTTGCGGTCAACAATTCCGGAAGTGATCAATTGAAAAGGTATAATTTTTCGAATTAATATCGTCAATTTTACACTTTCAAATAAACTTTTTATGAAAACAGAACTTTTCTCTAATG
Organism: Photinus pyralis; assembly: GCF_008802855.1. NCBI lineage: Eukaryota > Metazoa > Arthropoda > Insecta > Coleoptera > Lampyridae > Photinus > Photinus pyralis. The sequence goes on from NW_022170510.1 coordinate 27,122,237, forward strand.
TATAATAAGATAACCACAAGTAACCATAACGAAATAACCATCCTATTATCATACCATTATTTTCAGAACGGCCACGTTATTATTTCAAAACTAAATACTTATATAGCTAAATATTTAAATGCCCGCCATTTCGAAAAAAAGTCAAGTCACTGGTTATATTTTATACTTTTATCTTTGCATTATAAACATTTTTGCAAATTGCATTGAAATAACAAAGCTATAAATTTTTAAATGAAAAATACAACTTTCAAGTGCCATCTCGGGTTTGGACTGATTTCCTGGACCGCGATTAATGGGGATTTTAAATATGTTAAAATAGACACTTTTCACATTAAAATGCAAAAAGAATCATTTGTGTTGCAATTTTGCCCAAGTCATAGGAATTTTTACACCATTTTGCTATACTACAAATTGTAAATGCAAGCAGTTAGTTTTCAATGTTTATCGGTTGTAGGCGGTATAATCGTCCTTAAATTGTCAAAAAGTTCGCTTGTAAACAACATCTTAACCACATTGATATATAAAATGACAAGTGAGTATGTTAATATGACAAATGAGTAGTGTAATATTTTACCATACCATTAAACAATACTATAGTTATAACGTTATTAGAAATGGTTCTGTTTCGTATGTTGTGGTCTCAAACCCATATATTTTTTGACGATTTCCACATAATTAATGGAGTCCTGTGGGATGACAATGAAAAATCGAGGTTTAGGTATAGGTTTTTGATTTGTTAATTGTAACAATAAGGACATCTTCACTTTTAACGTCATTTGCGCCCAAATTGTGAATTTCATCGCATAGTGTAGCCCCAAATAAACCAAAAACGGCTGCTACCTAGAAAAAAGCATTACAAGTCAAGCATATGCGTTAGTTTCTGACATGTTTGTACCTTGCACATGAGAAATCGTCTTTTCCCCAGTCCTGAAAATCGGCATAATATTTTTCATATCGAACTTTCAATTTAGATGGAATTAGAGACTTAAAAGCTTCGTTAGCACTTTCTCGTACGTTTTCAGGCAAATGTACAGTACCTACTCATTTTCTGATTAATCAGATGTAAAATTGGGTTTTGTTGTCTAAAACTAGGGGATTGTGCGCCCGCAACCGATAAACTTTTGAACAACCCGCTGATGTTATGGCAATCATAACAGCCTTAGATATCTTAAAATCCTCGCTACGCTCGGATTTTAACCTGACATCTGCGGCTGTTATGATAGTCATAACATACCTTGGTATGTTAATAGCTATAAGTATTTGTCCAACACATCACTAACTAATTAGCAAAACTTACAATGGTAATAGGATTGGCAATAAATTGACAAATTGACCCCTTATACCCGTGTACTGCTATCTGAATGTGAATTCCACTATAGGTACAAACATTTGTATTGCTGTGTAAACAACGTTCGTTAGGACGCTTTAATTTGGAATTGGGACATTAGAATGGACTTGGGTGTTTGATGTTTGATTATCACTCGATACTCGCATTCTTAGTGTGCTAATAGTCTACAGAACATCAACATACCTGCATAAAACTGCTGCAAAAGTTTGTACCTCCCCAACTCCTCATTCAAAAAGTTACACAAATCGTACTTAAACCGCTCATGAGCATCTCCAAAATCAGATATACTTTGTAACCTGTTCAATCTTTCAGCTTGATCTTCCTCGTCGCATTTTACGTGGCTTTAAAAGGCAGACATTTACAATGAAAGTTAATAACAGCATATACCTCAGTACTTTATCTCCCTCTCCTTTCATATAGTCGAGTAAATGCAAAGGAGGGAGGACTTTGTCAGGTGGCACTGGTTTCTCGTTGGTGCGGGTTTCTGAAGCGACAGACAGATTGGAAGCTTCGATAACGCGGTCAGTGGACTTAAGTTTTTCCGAAGACATGGTGGAGGAATAGCGTTCTTCGACAGTGCTATCCAAATGGTCCTCAGATGTTTGGGATCTTTGGAAAGGCAGGTAATGCGATTGTAGGTATTCATCTCTAAAGATAAACACCTTTATGTTATTATGGTTAAAATCATCCTAATATTTTGATTTTTGAAACCATATACGAATACAACCAACCTTAAGAGTTTTGATTTGAAGTAATGTTTTGGATCATCTCCGTACCATTTCTTTTTTATCTCAATCATTTCATTTTCTCTCCTATTGTCGATTTGGGCTGTCACCATATCACTGATTGTAGATATAACCTCTAATGTCCAAAACGGTGATATAGGAAGCAAAGTGGAACTTGTCTTTTTATCTGCGCTACTTAATGATCCGGCCGAATGTGATCTGTAAAAAGTGGTAATATATTTATTAATATTGCGTTTGCTTGCTCACCTTATCTTTTTGAGGGTATTAACGCTACTCGATTTACTAACGCGCGCGTACAATGATTCAATTGATCGTTTTGATTTAATTTCCTCTACAACTTCCCATTCGGTTCTCGTTAAGGGCCAAGAATTGCCAATGACAAATCCTTCGACCAAGTAAGTTGTATCTTTGTACCTCACTTCTTTTGGAGATTCCTGCGACTTACGAGATTCTTTAGAGGTTCGTTTACTTTCACTTAGTTTATCTATACTTCGAACACTTCTTCTGGACCCTTTTGAGTGCATAATAGTTGCACTACTTTTAGACCGAGATATTTTAGGGGAAACACTTACGTCCTCGGTTTCAATAACTGGAACGTACTTTAACATTACGTTAGGTAAAATAACGCTTTGATTTCCAACAATTTCCCCAAATATCTGTCCTAATTCATTTAAACATCGAAAGCGAACGATCACATTGTCGAGGTTTGCGGATAACCTTAGCGTAACGGAAACATCGTGATTGATGTTTATGATACTTCTACACATATAGTCATTCACGTTGGGAAGATAATTGTGCTTTAAAACAAAATTGTACAAAACGGCGTTAGGAATTAGAAGAGAGTAATCACTACTCATCCTAAGTGTGCTAAAATCAAGTTTCCATTTGCATTCGCTCTCATCTTCCGACCATCCGTAACACAATACTGTGTACCCATTCACATTTGGGCAGTATTCGTTTACTAGAACATTGTTAAAGTGCCTCACAATCTCTTTATTGTTGTCATTGTCAAAGACCCGTACCACATACTTGCGAAGATCACAGAAGAGGTTAATTTTGACAATAGCTTCCTTTAATCGAATGCAGTGGAAAACCTGACGCACAATTGCTACCCACGAGCTTCTGGAAACTCTGACTGATCCCATAAATTGTTGTAAATGTGTAGTACAATTTAAATCTTGAATAATACTGTAATACTGGTGCATATTGCTCATCTTTCCATTACCAAGCAGGAATTTCCGAATTAAATCGCAACAGTGAATCATTCTGTTGCTAACATTGAAAATGTCCGCGTATATTCTTTTTAAGCAGTCGAATACCTTTCGATACTCCCTATGTGATTCATTATGTATGCGTTTAAGATTTGAAATCATTTTTTGTCTGAAAAATGCTTGTATTTTCATCGCCGATGTGTTTTTCAATTTTTCTAATGCAATATCTTCAGTGTTACTGATTTCGTCGCCTTCACGTGGGAAATTATACTTGTGTTGATGCTCACAGCGTATATTAGGATTTAAAAACAATACCTTCAACGCAAAGAGTCGATCTTCAATTTCAGATTTTGGTGAACGATCCTGTACCATCTTCAGGAATGTTTCCATAAAACATTCATGAACAGTAATCAAAACCGTCTTCGGCAACAGACACTGTGGAGCGTACGATTTGTAAAACGAACGTAGCTTAGTTCCGAACTCGGGTCTACCAAATTCTTGAACCATTTGACCGTAGCTACTGGAAATTTGGTCACTCAATTGTAGGATTCTTTTAGTTTCGTGACTCATGTACTCCAATACAGATTCCAAAGAGCCACAAACTATTTCAGAATCTGACAGTAGATGAATAATGAATGAAGTGTCGCTTTTTACCCACATTCGAAAAACTCGACGACCAGGAGAGATACTGGCGATTGAAGACCTCGTTCCAAAGGTATTGACGGACACCAATATATCCCCTGCCTTCTCAGTTTGCCATTTGTAATCCTCTATAGTAAGATAAGCAAATGGGTTAAAGGCAATATCCATGTTTTCACTGCCACCGTCGGAAGTATCACTAGTGCGGAATAAAGCCCCTAAATTTCCAACTTGCGCAATATTTACGACAAGAAATTTGGAATCTAAATCGTCGCAAAATAAGTAGAGTGATTCGTTTCTAGATAAACTTATTGCGGACGTCCAAGGTATGAATTTTACACTGTTTCCTTCTGCTTCTTTGCTTTTTTTACCCTTATCAACCTTGGCCTTATCGGAATCTTTAAATAAGACATCCGATATTTTAGTAATGTTTTTAAAGCCGGACAATTTGAAATACACTGACAACTGGCTTAACTGTGGAGCCAATTTGTTGAAATCTATCCAGGCACATCCATCCGTTTGCTCGCCCCTGTGATGCTAAATTCCATTACCACGTTAACATAGCCATACGTACGATGTAGAATAATTGCATCCTTTTGATTTCCCCGTCTTCATAATATCCTCTATTACAGCAACGCTCTCTTTTATATCAAGGCTTCTCTTACTATGGGTACGTAAACCACCCGTGCATTTCCTGAAATCGGTCACAAGTTTCACACATTTAATTGGTTCCAGCTGAGGTGCAGGCCACAATCCCTTGCTGATAGCCCAAGCTAACCAACGAAATCGTTTCCATCGTTCAAGATCTATTTAAATTAATCAGTAAATCAAACCCATATTTCTGAAAAATACCTGGCAGCGGCTCAGGTTGTATTAGCGGTATGTCTCTTGTCTGATCTATGAGAAATTGGTGACTCCAACAGGGAGATAGATCAGGAACTGCATCTTCGTCGACATCCCTGAAATGTATTAATTGACTAAACGATTAGGTAGAGTACTACACGCACCTCATGTCCGAACATACTCCCAGAACGTGATACGAAGAGCATCTACTATCACCCTCGGATACACTGGGTGCAGACTTGGTGCTTTTAGAATCTGATTTATCTGACCAAGAGAAATGATCGGTGTATGCTGCGCACATATCCCAAACCTCATCCATATTCATACCTTCGAGTCATTTTATTGTCGCAATTTGAAGTATTATTATTTATGCAATACCTGATACATTTATTTTGTATGGAAACCACCCAGTTAAACAGTGAACAATGTCAAAATCTAACAATTCGTCATCTTCAGTTTGAATTTGAGATAAGTTAGCTAACTTGAGGAGAGCTTTGCATAGTATAAATGGCCATATCTGAATTTCAGTATTTGGTGAATCGCACTCGTGAAGTGCCGGAAAAAGTAATTCTTGAGAATGATTAATCGGTAGCATATCGTCAACCGTGATTTTCCTCCAGCATCCCATCCAGAATAATCGCACGATGTATTTTCCTAGAGAAACCGCTTCAATTTCTACATATAGTTAATGTTAGAAGTTACCCAGTTGGTTTACTTGTGGATTGTGCTTTTGTCCTTTGCCAGCCTTACACATGGAGTAAATATGGTGCCATGGTTTCCATGGAATTCCATCGGTAGTCGGTTGGTAGGTTGGCGTCACATATTCAATATGCGATGGACGATGCAATCCAAGATAGTTGAGAACACCAACCGCAGAAATGAAACTTCTCGTGAACTCACTGTGCAGTAAATGCTTATTTCCGTTGATCAAATCTGGGCAGTTTGATTCTTTACACATTGTAATCCGTGCCTAACATTTCAATAAAATGTAGGTAATACAACGCTAGGATTTGCTCACGTTTGGGAAAAAGTGATTTGGTCTGCACCACTGTGCACATGGAAGACTCTTGGGCATATGAATAACATGTGGATCGACGAATTGGGCAGTTTCCTCTAGTAGTGAATTCGGTTTGGGCTTTTCCTAAAAGTTAAGTTTGCGTAATATCTATATAAATACATGTTAACTTTGATTGGGCACAAGTCGACTAGCAAAAAGCAGCGGAAGAAAGAGAGAAGCTCATTACACCTTGATGTTAACATAGAGAGCGGACAATATACCTAACCTAAAAATAAGCAGATGAAAAATCCTTAGAGTAGAGTGCAGTCCATTGTCTTCTTGAGTGGAGTTTTATTTTCCCCAACTTGTTACAACTGGGACTTATCTGTAGAATCGGTTACCGACTGGAAACGTTTGGCACCAAGGTGTCAACCACTGATGTGATGAAGAGCGAATGAAATAACTCATTTGGTAGCTCAATACGTAAATATACCCGGCAGTTGTGTTCCATCCCACCGTTCACACACATTTTTAAATTGCTTTTCAGTTTTTACTCTGTACCTCTGTGCACATGAACAACTTCGCAGTAATAAACTTTTCAAAAGCTCGTGCAGACTTCAATTAGAAACACCGCTGATTAATAATTTTGTATCATATTTGGGTTCGCCTCGATTTAATCATAAAAGTTTGAAAAGGAGATGATGGGAATTTAATTTTTAGACGAGAAAATTACGTTTTCAATTATTGATGAATTAAGTAGGTCTTTAAAACTTCGCGTGAAATTTTTATTATGTGAAGTACCAAGCGTGCTAAGAGATACTGGTAAATTTTCAATGCTTAATTTATGAATGTGCTTGTGTATACTACTGTTTACGTATCAGTATATAACTGCTGCATTCTGAGTGTATGCAGGCAAGATGAGATAAATATCATCCGAAATTAGCAGTCACTTAAGTTTGAAGCAGTTACATAATTACCTTCGATTTTGGCACATCCCACTTTTCGAGATTAATTTCTTGATCAGACCATTCGGTAAAAGGTAAACTTGATGGATTTGTTGGGATAGGCACAGGTGTAACTTGCGGGGGATGTTCATAAACTGGTAGCGATGGTGCTTTCCCAGGACCAACTTTTGCGGTTTTACTTGACATTTTAATGACACATTCATCATGTGACGGATCCTTCGTACTTGATCCTTAGACCGTACATTAGGTACATGACTGCTATAAATGTATTCACTCACAACCATCTATATATATTTACAAGCCGTGCTGAGAATTATGGCAACACTGCAGGTAGGTCCGATTTCCGAATTCAACTTTGTAGATTTCAGGCGTGTAAGCATTTTTATTAATTAATTAATTAATCTCATTTTCCCAATATTTGAGGTTAGGAACGAGATTTTGAAAAACGGTTTTCACTGGACTCTTTGGATGTTATTTGGCTACTTTTTCATAAAGAAAAAGTCGTATCATTCCGTTTGATTTTTTTAGGATTTTGGGTCATAGTGTCAAAACTAGCCCCCTGGCGGAGAAGGATTCAACTAAATTGACTATATATTGTTAATTCTCATTGCCCAAGGAATGCTCTTTTCAATCATACCAAATTTGTTAAAGCGGTCAAACGGTTAAGAAGTTAAAGCAGGTTATTGCAAGAACATTGAACGCTCCACACCATCTTTACCCAATAATTTTTTTTACCCCTAAGTCATATGACGAACGGTTCTCGAGATATGGCCGAGGAACAGTCTTATTGGGTCACCCGGTACAAACTTCCGTCGAAAAATAAGCTTGAACCATAATAATGTATGTACTACGCGGCAAATACAAAAACATCCATAGAAAATGCATTAACGCATTACTATAAATTCGAATCTAAAACGAATTCGAAATAGTTGCTCTATGGTTAATTTGAGCCTATGTCGAAATCGTTATTTTAGTGAGTTGCCACAATATCTACCTATACTCTTCGATTTATGATGTTTTAGGTCATATTCATAGGATTTAATCTCGGATTTAATGTACAATTACACTATATTTAATAGCAGCAGCAAAAATACGAAACCTGGAGATTAAAAGTTAAACCTAATTTAGACTCGGCCCATTAAACAATTATGCTGCTAAGTGCTCTTTTAATATTCTTTAATTTTTAATTATATTTCCTTGTAGTAAAAGGTTTCGTCAATCCACTCTGACGTATCCAATAAATCAAAAATGCATTCAATTATTTTATTTGATTGTTCGAAATTATAACTGAACTTAACACATCTGATTTATAAATCATGAAACCAATCAAATTTAACTAAGGAAGTAATGTGTGTATAATTAACTATGCACGAAACAGGCTCGAAATTCTAATACGAAGTTAGTAAGTTCTTGTTAGCGAAGCTCCTGAAGGCGTTTAGCTGTGCAGAAGTTTACGATATACCTACCTACTTGTTATAGTCTTTAATAACCTCACGAAACTTATGTCGGGGCGTTTATGCTGGAAGAAATAGGTTACCATAAAAAATTGGAATCATGACGCTTCTCTGAAAGCGAAAGAAATGACCTCACGGTAACATCTTATATCATACAACAATGAAAAGAAATCTCATTGCGCTTAATGCATTGCTACAATACGGTAGATGTATAGCCACTTGCTCGAGCGAATCGATAGTTTTTGTTGTGTTCTTCTAAACTAAGAGGTACTTTTCTACACAAGTACAATTTACAGAACATCAACCTGACAAATAACAACTCGTGACATTTTTCAAATCAGATTTATGTTTCTTGCGTTTTTTTTTCTTTTTCAACTAAGTAAATCATTTTTTTTTAACTAAATTTATTTCAAGTGGTTGGTAAAAATACTTCGCAATATGGATGCTACATTGAATACACCTAAATCCAAAGTTTTTTCTTTAGAAAAACGGAAACGTTCCACTGCCAAAATACGAAATAAATTTGTGGTGCTAAATATGAAATCAATTTTGGCCACCAACAATAATTTCTGGTCAACAGCTTTGTACGAGTATAATTCCATTCCGAAGGGTGATTGATGAAATAAATTTAATACTTTATTTCTTAGTTTCTCGGGAACAATAATCCTATGAGAGGGTTGAAAGCTCCACTTCCAAAAAAAAAATTTTAAGCTCTACGGCACTGGTATACATTTTACTCTAACAATGAATTATTTTGTAATGAAGTTATTAAATCTACGACTAGCTCAGTAATAAATAGGCTATATGACTTTTACCTTGCGCGAAGTTGGTTCTTTATCTCCCCTTATAATCTGAAAATCAAAAGCTGATGCTCTGATTTGATCACTCTCAAATGAATCTACCTTGTGTGAATATATTGGTGAAAATAATGATCGTTCCAACCTTTCTTTACATTTTTCGTGATTTAAAAAATCATTCAACAAATACAAAATGAAAATTTCGATTCCTGTTTCGTGATCACGTTGCAATAATTTTTTTTAAATATTTGTAATTAATCTAATGCCTGGTACATTTTCCTATTCAAAAAACTTACACAACTTTAAATGGTGAATAAAATTTAACCCACACAAAAGAATGGTATTAATGCACTTGAAATTCCACTTTACAATTAATGAGAAAAAAATTACCAAACTTTTTTGTGTGGGTTCGCTTACCATTCATAGGAAGCATACAAATCTAATCACAGTCGATTTTCTCCTTTTGAAAGGTAGTTAGCATTTCGGAAAAACGTTTGCTCGCGTATTAAGAATGCAACACATTCGCACATGTTCAAAGTTAAAATAAAATCAGCCAACCTGTCGATTCCTTCATACAACGAGGTTTCTCTTTTGTACAAATACGCCACTTTACATTAGTTTTATTAGTAATGACAACTCGCAAAGGGTTTGAAAGTAATGCGGTTTTGAATTTACAAATTTGTAAGTACCGCTTCATAGTTATAGAGAACGAAGAGGGAGAGCCCTTCTCGGATAACTTTACGTGTATAAAAAAACCTTGAAATTTCAACTTTCGCAATAAAAATCTCAGGCACGATCCCGTTGCTGTTTAAGTTTAAAGCTTCTGTTTACCTGGATTATACGAATTCGTATTGAAACCTTCAGTTTAAAATAAATGTTAGGCAATCTAAAATGCCGTGCGCGACTTACATAGGTTCGTTTTAACGGCTCACCCAAGAATCTCTCTCTCCCACCCAATTTTTCCTAATATAGTAGCCAAGACCAAAAACCAAAACGGACCCGACGCAAACCAAGCGTCGCCCACGTTTTTTTATACACGTAAAGTTATCGCAGAAGGGCCGTCCCTCATGCTTCATAAGAACGATCTTTAGAACCGGCAACAGTCTGGGCTTTTAAGCCTAAAGCGACCACCTGTTACACAAAATAACAAATTTTTTTCTCCGCAAGTTCAGATTGATTATTGGTCTGTTATTAAGAAAAATTTTCGCCAAAGCGCATTTTTCTAACTGAGAATAGTTTTTTTTATGTTTCTGTAAGGGTATTTGATGCAAAATAAATAGGCTCAGCGTCTTCCTTGTGGCTTAATACACACCCTACTTCGTAACCACTTGCATCATATGTTACGTACAAATTGTTTTTAGAGTGAAATTATATCGTAAAAGAAGACGCTTACTGTATCCAAAAGCTGACTGGCATTTCTCAAACCAGCTAAAACCTACCTTTCTGTAGTAATTTATACAAAGGAAATAAATTTTCAGACTGTAACTGTTGTATTGAATTTGGATTAGGTGCATTTATGTTGGGCTCGGCTGGACCATGTGTTAGACCATATCTATTAGTTGAATGACCTAAGGTTTGTATTTACTTTTTAGCACACGCACGTTTGTAAGGGAGGTACCTAGTGCATTGGAGTAAAAAATGAATCCCTACTTTTTTGTTTTGAAGCAGCAGGATTCCGAATCAAACAAAATCTCAATGATGTCGGTCTGTCGATCCACCTTTACTCTCATACCCGGCCAAACGCCTAAACCGTTTGGAACCAAATTTGGTACAAATATTCATAGATATAAAAGGAAGAGCTGAAAAGATTTTGAGCAGAATCGTGCATGCGCAAGTGTGTCAAACTCTGATTTGCGACTAAACGGCTGAACCGATTGGAACCAAATTTGGGACACATATTCTTAGACATAAAAGGGCAGAATCGCACATTCGAAGGTGTGTGGGTGCCATTTGTGCTATCCACAACTAATTTTTAAAATCTACTTTTATTAAAATTGTTTCGGAAATTCGGAATAAGTCTTACCTACACACAGTACTGGATATTGGCGAAGGTAAGGAATCGCATTTTATATCACTAACATCATTTACAGTACCCTTATAATCAACACATCGAATGCCATTACCTTGGGATAACAAAATTACCCCGCAATCTAAATTTCCATAATTGTCTGTCACCGCTAGAGTTAGGGTCACAAAATTTTACCGCGCTCATTAAATTTCCGCAGGTGCCTTAGTCACCTCAAATCTCTCCTATAAGCTGCAAAAATTTCACCTCCGCTTGGAATTTTAGCAGTTGTTTTTAGTCACCGCGAATCTTTTATTTAAGGTTAAAAAATTTCAACCTGAGTTTTGAATTTTCGCGCTTGTTGGATCATCGTGAGAGGGTATTAATGTGTAATTAAGAACTATTTGTTATTAAAAAATGATCCGGGTCGAAGGACCATTTTTTAATGTGATTACACATTAATAGAATAAGGGTCCACACTTCTTTAAGTCATGTGGTAAAAATACACTAATTTTGTACTACACTCTTTATTTATTATAACCTCATATTATTTATAGTAACATCAAGGCTGTTTTCTACTTCTTGTGCACGTTTTTGTTACCGAAACCTAGTTATTTTGTTCCCTCCCCTATACACTTCCCCGAAGGGACATGCTAACAACTGCAGAGCACTGTATTGTTATCGATAACAAAACAAATTACAGTTAACCCAGAACTTTAGTGACATTTTCGGGTGAAATTCAGATTTTTTAAATATTATTAAAGTATAATACGTTTCCATTAGATTCAGTATGCCTTATTTAACGTTTGTCTTTAAATCATTTCTTGAAACAAAATTTGAGAACTATATATGTCAAGTGCTCCCACGTATACACTATGAAATCTTATAATTAACCTCATTCATAGAATTTATTCCACGATTGAGCACTCGAATCTCGCATAAAACAGTAGGTATGCTTTTATGTAGCTTAAGTAAACGTGAACAGATTTAAATCTACGTTATGTCGTCAGAACTTAATTTCGACGACTTATGTGACACACACAAACTTTAATTAGGAAATGGCAAATACAACTAATTGAATTGCCGCAGAAGTACCTATAGCTATGAGTTAAAAATACATAAATTCAAACCCGTACCTACTATGTTGTATGTAACTTTGGGAGTGTTAATTACTGCCAATTATGACAGCCGTAATTTATTGCTTAGGCTTTTTAAAAATCTTATGTTGTGAACGACTACGTGTTAAGGTATTCACAATTACCTTATAATACGAATTTCTTTTCATAGAATATCAACTTGAGCCGTTGCATAAACCATAGAGCATTTGAATATTATAAAGCATCATATTCAATAATGTATACTTTTATAAAAGCTGGAGCGACAATAGAAAGCACATTTTCAGCAGTATTTAAATTGGTAGAGGAGATCTATCCATTCTCGATAAAACCCTACTACATTTTCCCGTGACGAATTAATAAAGTAAAACTTCAAAGCTAGCCCAAAGGATGTTATACCCTACCCGTGCAGCCCACATTAACACATATATTACAATTCGTGCCGTACCTGCACTCAATATAAGAAAGACCGGGGTATTTCGCTGAAAAGCAAACGCAATTTCGTAGAATTCATGAGGCAAACATAGTTACAGCTATAATACTTGACACTGTTATTCTCATTTTGCCTTTTACTGATCTTTTCTCATTTTTGGAAAATCCAGACGTATTGTAGAATAAGAAACTGATTGCGTTCCTAACACCTAGTCGTCCGCACATTTTTTTTACAAGCGGAAGTTTTTCATTTTGGATTATTGGAAATTCATACTTGAAAGCATTTGCGATAAGAATCGAGTCTCTAAGATAATCCGAAGTACGCGCGAATTACAATTAGCTATCCCAAAAAATTAGAATAGATGGGAGAGCGCATGAGCTTTTGTCAACAAAGAGGTCGGTATGGTGTAAGCGTGCAAGAAAAAAGGACAGCGCTGGTTTTATACATGAGGCTGCTGCTGAATGAGCTTCCGTAACAGCTCGCAGTTTTGGAGTCAAACAGTGCGCTCCAAGCTTCCGTGACAAATAGTATTGAAAAGCTACTTTAATTATATTTCGTTACATTATTTGTTCGGGTTCAGTCGAAAATATTATACAACTTCTATTTATAGACACTGTGAAACCTTAGTAAAAGTGGGTATCAGAAACGGTTTATTTCAATATAAATAGAACATTTCACTTGAAAAGTTCTGCTTGATTTCCGAGAAAAGGTAGGAATGCTTCTTCTCTATAGGATTCATGCGATTAAGTTTACAAAGGTATTTACGGCCTCTGAATTTCCCTATCTCAAAATAGTATTGTGCGCATTTGGCTTTACATATTATATATGGACCTACCCCAAGCGTTAAAAATATATCCATTGCAAATTTTGATGTAATTTAAATTTAAAAAAAAGGTGTTTTCCAATTACTTCCCAACAGTTCATCAGTTTCTATGAAAGTTGTCAATACTTTACTTTAATCAATAATCCATAATGAAACTTTAATTAAAGATAAACAGTAAAAACTTCCACCACTATGAGTTTTCGGGGACCCACTAGGCACCAGCGCGTTTGGTTACGTCGTTTATCGCGTATTCTTCCTGACAAATTTATCAATTTGCAACGCAAATGTAATGTTAGGTAATTTATTAAAAACTTGGGGTTCAATTCAAGTTACACTTCGAGAATTTTTTTGATGAAGCAGGTATTATTAGATTTAAAAAATAAGACAGGAATTGGGAAAATATAATAATTGTTTTGTGACGCTTTGGGTTGATAAATGTGTTTATTATCCCTACTAAATTCATAGTTCTTTTCTACTGTTTCTCAACACTAATATACTAGATATATGTATAATGCATCAACGTGAAAAGTAACATATGTACTAATGGAGCGGTTGGAAGAAACGAAAATTTGATGGGTGAACTTTTAATGGGGCCCTTGAAGATATTTTTTCAAACAGCGATATTAATCATTCGCTATGCAGTGGGGATGAGGTGTTTGCTTTTAGTGAAATTCCTGAATTCCACAGTGCGCGGAAAATACGCTATATTAGCGAATTAACGGGTTAGGGGACAAAATTATATCGACATTTCACGACAACTGTTGGAAAAATATTTCGCCTTTTCCTGAGTGTACCCCCAAATGCATAATTATTACTATTAATGGATTGGCAAATCGATTCGCTTTTTAAAAAAAATTTCGCATGAGACCGATGAATGCGATGCACGACGACGTCCGTAAATTTAAAATGCTGAACAGTCGGGTACACTTTTTTTCGGTTTTATGCAAATGTAAAGTTTATTTGATGGATGTTGAGCTGGTTTAGCAAAAGAAAAGTTTATTAAAAAAACTTGTTATGAATTCCATTTTCTATACCATTTTCAGATTTTACTTTGTGATTGCAGACAGAATTTTTGGTAACAAAATCAGATTTGCAAATTTTGATATATTTATTTAGATTTGAGCACTGGAATCCTCATTACAATGCAAATTTTGATATAGGGTTTTACTAAAATGATAATAGACCACGCGTTAAAATTGGTTGAGGAATATTTTCTTTCTCACTAAATTTTACGTTTTAAAAAGGGCACCTGGAATGCGACTTGGAAAAGTGCTTAGTTCACTTACATCTACAAAAAAATCCCTGTAGACTAGGATGGTCGCATTTTAATGTCAATTCGACAGTCAAGCTTATCAAGGCATCAATTAAAAATAGTTTTACGCAAAATCGTCATGAAACCTTCATCTTCGTGCCTACTTTATGTCAGGAAATTTTAGTTTCCATGACTTAGGCAGACCAGACCACTTTTGTTGCCGCATTTCACTTTACCGGCCGTACCTGTCACTTTTACGGCCGCACCTGTCACTTTTCCGGCCGTACCTGTCACATTTGCTAAATGCCTATATTGACTCCTGTAATCACTCACAGATTGAGATTAATCACTGACTTTTATGTAAATATCTATTACCTACGAAAAGTATGGGAATTATGGCTTCTAAAATAATCTTAGCTTAGTTAACAAACCCGTAAGGATTATTTTCCAAGAGAAATAGTAAATTTTAATGAATTCCTGCGTTAATTTTATTGATAGTACACTGCTTCAGTGAATAATTTAATTTGATCAGAGCGCTGCCCTTGTCATTTGTCATTTTTTCAGGGATCATTTGACCAAGGTAACAGATTGGCGCGCAAGGTCCTTCAATAGGAATCTGGGGAGTAGCCATTCAAAAGGGCACAGTTTATCAAAACTACCTTGTATTCTTTCAGAACAGACAATTGAAATAATCCATCCGTGGAGGTTACCTGGAAGAAAGCATTAATCAAGTAACGACACTAGGGTTTTTGTCGAGGGCGAAGTTTCTGGCGGGCAAAGAGGCTGATCTCTAAGGCCACAAGCAATAACCTTCCCTGAAAGATAAGTTCGGTTGGTTCCCGACTCATGTTTGAATACGTGGGGATCGCACTTTCTAGGTGTGTCAACTCTGACGAATCCATGTGTGACTTTTCCAAACCTTTGAGCGTTGTTTGACCCTTTTGAAAGTTCTCCGAATTTTTTTTAATAGTGTTGACTCGAATAATTGTCGTCCTTGATGGTCAATCGTGACTTGCAAGGGTACGCCGAATCAAGATATCCATATGTGCACGAATTTGCTGGCGATGGTTTCGCCTTCATTATTTTGAATTTGAGCTGCCTCTTTCCACCGCGTGCATGTAAGTAGACACTTGTGACCTTGGTATTCGAGTAAGGCTCCTACAATGTCCATGTGGACGTGTTCGAATCTTTCAATGTTGGTACGAAATATTACCGCAGGTCGGTTGTATCTTTTGCTACTTGGCATTTGCGACATTGCCTTGCTCACTAACTGCAGTCGTTTCTTATACCAGGTCATATGTATCGACTGGCGACGAGTATGGTTGTGGCTCTATTCCATGGATGTGACAACTGCAGCTGCAAGTTGTCGAAACTTGTTCCCGTTCCCGTTTTAACAACAAATGACATGATTCGTGACCAAAAGTCGCGTCATAAAAAGTGGCAGACATTACTTTGGCACAGGAATTTGCCCGGCAGACATATGTAGTATTAATTGTCAGGGCAGACATTATCTACTTTTTAAAAAAATTTCGCTAAATTCCGTGATGACGTAAGCGCGACTGTTTTTTATACCCCTTTCGCGCCCGGCAGACATGTATTCAGCACGGGGAATCGGCTGGCACACATATGTTTACGTGATGTGCTCGTTGCCAGCAATAATCCCATATATTTTTTTTTCCAATTCCGTCATGACGTAAGTAACCTATTTTTTATGTACACTTAATTAATTAATTAGCAACAATAAGCACAGGATATGCCTGGCAGACATGGCGGTTTTGTTTTTTCCTCTTTCAAATCTACTTATTAATAATATTTTTGTTGAATTCCGCGATGACGTAGGGTTGTGTGTCGCTGGCTCTTAGACTACATGATCACGCTCAATCGTGTGATTTGCGCGAGCCGTTAAAGCGGTCTTTGTTTTCGGATAAATAGTTATTTATTCTACAAGGGAAAAAAAGTATTCTAAATTTTAGTTTGAGGTTGTGTTGTCTCCCGACGCGAAGCGGAGAGAGACAAAAAACCGAGAACTAAAACCTAACATTTTTCCCGTGTATAATACACTATTTTTTTTCTGTGACGGGGAAAACGATATATTGAAATCGTATCGATTTATAGAAATTTGAAGTAACTGCAGATAGGCTATTGTACTTCTCGCGAAAATACGAACCGCGTTCCTAAGGAAACCTTTACTCTAATATCTATCAATTCAGTTTTGTCATTTGATTTGAGCATTTCGAATTGAATGATCGTTTAGTAGTTATATTGAATGATATACAGTAAAATGTCTGATTCTGAATTTTCTCTGGCTTCACCTGAGTTAGTAGACGCAGTGAAAGTAGCCTCACAAAAATTAAATATCTATCTTTACTTATGTGTATATGCGAGTAGGTATATCCGGGAAAAACATACTCGCTTTTTTCCCGGGAAAAAAGTAATTTCATTAAAAGTGACATTTTGATACCTATCAACAGAGATAATTAATGCCAAACGTTTTTCCCGTCACAGAAAGAAAGGTATTTATCAAATTAATTCTATGTTAATTTGTGTTGTAGTTCATTTCTCACGCCATTAATATATTACTTTTTGTGTAAATTGGGCCCGATTAAGGGTGAAGCTGATTTTATAAATCACACTTTTTTTGCTTTGATATCTAATGAGGATTTTACTAAATCGGGTCATATCATCGCAAAAACCTTATCCCAGCATAGGTACACAGGAATTTCACCCCTTCGAAATTATACAGGGGCAAGTTCTAATTAGTACAAACTTCTGCATACCAAAATAACCTTATCTCTTTACAGCAGCTTTCCGTTATAACTGCTCAGCATAAATTTGCTTAATGTATGCGAATCTATATTGAGCAAAATTGTAAGAGAATCGCGGAAAAACTGCGATATTTCACTACAAGTACAAATATGAACTACAACCACCGATATTAAACATTTACAGTGCACTTCTGGAGCGATGTAGTAAATGTGGGCGAAGTTATCATTTAATATACAATGCAATCGATTTCAGGTATCAATGCTATGCTATACCGGCACAAATTGTAACAAACACTAACACTTCCAAATATGTATTTATATAAGGAAAACAGCTCCTAGACTAAGGTACTGGTGTAAATTTACAATTGAAATACGAAATTCGAATAAATGGATTTTGGATTTTAGCATTAGTTCGTTTTATATGTACCCATTTGTCTTAAAATAAGATAAGAATCTATACCGAATATTTTATCCCTTGAGATGTCTTTAAGATACATTTTATTAAAGTTTCCTGATGTGACATTTATATTAAATCATATAAGAGATGGTTAAATTCGTAGAATTTATGAAATAAATTGGAATGATCTATGACAATGGTCACAAACTTATAAGTTTGTGCGCCTTTTGCTGCGAATATCTTCCGCGCATAACGTTAATCCTTTTTAAGTGTATGTTAGAGTAGTCCTTGTGTGCGCGCTTGCGTGTGACACTTATCGAACTGAGTATGAGTGCGTGTAGCGTGCGTCGGTAGTCGACTAGTCGTAGTCTATCCTAGTTATGTAACGTAGGTTCATTAAACGTATTACCCGTGGCTCGTTATCTTGATCACTTGATCCGATCCTCTAACAGGTTATGGGCCCAGTGCGTGTGTGATAAGAAAATAGTGGTGAGTTCTGTGTTATCGTGATTCGCGAAGTTTATCCGTTTAGTGTGTGCAAAAATGAGTGCTGGAAATATGGCGCGAATGGAGACATTAAACAAAAACAACTACGACACGTGGAAGATGCAGATGGAAGCTCTATTGATAAAAAACGACGCGTGGGAATACGTGAATGGGAAGAAGGTGAAACCGACTCCAGTAGTAGACGACGCCGCATCCGCTCAAGCCGTGGAAACTTGGAAAAAGGCTGATAGCAAAGCAAGGTCAGAAATTATCCTAGCTATTAGTCCTGGTGAATTAAAACAAGTTAAGGGTTGCGAAACGGCACGCGATGTGTGGATCAAACTTGAGGGTATCTACCAATCGAAGGGGCCTGCTCGAAAAGCGACACTACTTAAGCAGTTAATGTTGCAACGTATGAGCGAATCCGACGACATACATGATCACATAAATAAATTCTTCGACGCGAAAGACAAACTCGAAGAAATGGAAGTGAACATTAATCCGGACCTATTGGCCATAATGTTGTTGTACAGTCTCCCTGCAAGTTACGAGAATTTCAGGTGTGCCATCGAATCGCGAGACGATCTACCTACTCCGGAAGCCCTAAAGGTGAAGGTAATCGAGGAAAGTAACGCGCGGAAAAGCAACATTCGCCAGTCAATGCACAATGCGCTATTGACGAAGGACGAAAACGCGAGATGGAAACCCAAGAAGAAGAGCGATAATGCACCAAATCGCCCTTCGTATAGTGGAAGCACTGGAAGCGAAGCGCAATTTAAATTTAGATGCCACCGATGCAAGCAAGTGGGCCATAAAGCGGTAAATTGTTACAGTAAAGGGAATGACCGTCGCTCCAACTCGAAAAAGGAGGATGGCGTATGTTTACATACTTCGGAAGCCGCATTGGTTACAAGTTGTGAAAGTAGACAACGATGGTGCTTAGATAGTGGCGCAACATCCCATCTTTGCAACGAAGTCGATTCTTTTTGTGAATTAAGTAGCAAAAAGAGCGAACTTAGCTTGGCTAGTAACGCATCTACAGAAATAATCGGCCAGGGAACCGCGAATTTCGAGACCAGCGTAAACGGCGAGTACGCCAACGTATATTTACGCGACGCTCTGTATGTACCAGATCTTCGTACAAATTTACTATCGGTCGGGAAGATTACGCGGAACGGTTTCGAAGTGACATTTCGTAAAGACGATGCCGTAATTATCGATACTAGCGGGAACGTAAAATTACGGGCGAATCGAATCGGGGAACTTTACTTTATAAACGAAAAGCCGACTGTGAACAGGTGCAACTTAAAGAGGGACTTTGCGTGTTCGGTTACAGAAGGGGCGAAACAGTTCGAAATTTGGCATAGACGCTTAGGCCATTTGAATTTTAAGGATATGAAAAGTGTAATCGGTAATGACATTGTACTCGGTCTCGAAAAGTTAAAAAATGTTAAAGTGGACGCATTGGAATGTAAGGTTTGCATTCAGGGGAAGTTTACCCGCACCCCTTTCCAAAAGAAATCGGATCGGATTTCTGAAATCTTAGAAATTGTACACTCCGACGTATGTGGACCAATGCGTGTCAAATCTTTAAATAGGGCGGGCTACTTTGTGGAATTTATCGACGACCATTCCAAATGGTGCGTGGTGAGATTTATTAGGTCGAAAAGCGAAGTGTATGAGGTCACAAAGGAGGTACTCATTTCGTTTCAAAATAAACAAAACCGAAGGGTGAAGTATTTTCAAACCGATAATGGGACCGAATATACCAGCGGCGAATTCGACAAATTTTTACGCGAATCGGGAATTTCTAGGCGTTTAACCATTCCTTATAATCCTGAACAGAACGGGATCGCCGAAAGGAAGAATAGGACGTTACTCGATACAGCACGTTGCTTGCTAATCCAGTCGGGACTGCCCCCGCAATTTTGGGCGGAAGCTGTCAATACCGCGAATTATATTCGAAACAGATGTCCGTCGAAGAGTCTAGGAGGTAAAACTCCGTATGAAATGTGGACTAAAAGGAAGCCGGACGTCAGTTTTTTTCGCCAATTCGGTTGCAAGGTATTGTGTTTAAACCGCGATCCAAGAAGAGGGAAATTCGAGTCACGCACGAAGGATGGAATATTTTTGGGTTACTCTGAAGAATGTAAAGGGTACCGCATTTGGATCCCAGATGAGAGGAAGGTCGAGATTACGCGCGACGTCAAATTTTTCGAGGAAGCTGAGGTTGTCAGCGACGAGAACGTCGACGTTACCGCAAACGATCTCATCGAGGGGGAATCATCCGACGACGATTTACCTGCTCAATTCATAGAGGTGGAAATCGGGAAAGCCAGCGATCTTGAAGGCAATGTTGAAGAAGACGCAGCTGGAATCAGATCACGGGTTAGGAATCTCCCGGGAAGACCAAGAATTGTTAGAACTGGATCGAGGGGAAGACCTAAGAAGGAGTATAGGCAAGTACTTGCACCAATGGAAGTACCCGAAGCTGCTGAGTGTCCAGACGAACCTGAGGAGGCCAACATCTCCGAGATTCCGATGAAAGAGGCACTTAATTCTCCAGAAAGAGAAGAATGGTTCCAAGCAATGGCTGACGAGATGAAATCAATCATCAAGAACAATACTTGGGAGCTCGTAGAGCGTCCACCAAATAAGGAAGTAATCGGAAGCAGAATAGTTCTGAGGAATAAGTATTCTTCGGATGGAACGCTGCTTAGGAGGAAAGCGAGGTTAGTTGCGCAGGGATTTAGCCAACGACCGGGAACTCATTTCAAAGAGACTTTCGCTCCTGTGGCAAGGATAGGAACGGTAAGGATACTGATGTCCTTAGCTACGCAATTAAACATGAAGGTTAGGCAATTCGACATTACGTGTGCTTACCTCAACGGTGAATTGCAGGAGGAAATCATGATGAACCCTCCGAGACATTTAGAAGAAATCTTGGAGATCATCTTACGGGACGAGCGGGGCGAATTGCATGTCAAAGCGAGAAAAATGCTGCAATTGCTGAAACGGGGCGACATGATCTGCAGACTTCGTAAGTCGTTATATGGATTGCGTCAAGCGGGAAGAAGCTGGCACGCTAAGCTTGACGAGGTATTGAAGAATTTTGGAGCCAATCCAACCAAGGCAGATCCGTGCCTGTACAGCATAGGCTCAGGAGAGGAGCTTACGCTAATCGTCGTTTATGTTGACGATATAATCGTTGCGTCGAAGAATAGCTGTATCATTAGAGGACTGGCTTCGCATCTATCCGAGAAGTTTGAGACGAAAGATCTGGGGCCAATCAAGTACTGCTTAGGAATCGAATTTTCGAGGAACGCGGAAGGTTTTCGCGCTAATCAGACTGGATACATCAACGAACTTCTGAATCGATTTGGAATGATCGAGGCAAATACGGTTTGTACGCCATTGGATTTGGGTACCAAGCTGGACCGTTGTGAAAACCCCGATCAGAAGATTCCGTTCCGACAGCTATTAGGGGCGCTTACCTACCTTTCAACTTGTACCAGGCCGGACATATCTTACGCCGTCAGTTATCTAGGACAATTTAGCAACTGCTATGGGCAAGATCATTGGATCGCCGCTAAAAGGGTATTGAGATACCTGAAGGGAACGAGAGACCTAGGACTACAGTTCCGAAGGGAAACTTCTCCATTGGTTGGATACGTTGATGCTGACTGGGGAAATTGTCACATCGACCGGAAGTCCTACTCAGGATATGTTTTCATGATGGGTCGAACCCCGGTGGCATGGGAATCAAGAAAGCAGAGGACCGTGGCTCTATCCTCGACTGAGGCGGAGTACATGGGAATGTCAGAAGCTGCCAAGGCTGCATCCTACTTCAAATCATTCATGGAGGAGTTAGGACTGAAGCACCTTGGAGAAATCGTTGTGTACGAGGACAACATGGGGGCCATCAAGCTGTCGAAGAACCCGATGTTTCACGCTCGGACGAAACACATAGACATTCGCTACCATTTTATCAGAGAAGCGATGCAGAATGGAACGTTCAAGGTTGAACACCTCGCGTCGCGTGACATGGTGGCTGACATTTTCACGAAACCATTGCCAGGACCTCGCCATCGGGAGTGTACGGTGATGTTAAATCTCGTTTAAAGTTTCGAGCTATGTTAGTGTAGTGAGTTCGAATGTGAGGGGAAGTGTTAGAGTAATCTTTGTGTGCGCGCTTGCGTGTGACACTTATCGAACTGAGTAAGGGTGCGTGTAGCGTGCGTCGTAGTAGTCGTAGTCTATCCTAGTTATGTAACGTAGGTTCATTAAACGTATTACCCGTGGCTCGTTATCTTAATCACTTGATCCGATCCTCTAACA
>NW_022170510.1:27144950-27186025 GCF_008802855.1 Photinus pyralis
ATAGTTTTTTTTATGTTTCTGTAAGGGTATTTGATGCAAAATAAATAGGCTCAGCGTCTTCCTTGTGGCTTAATACACACCCTACTTCGTAACCACTTGCATCATATGTTACGTACAAATTGTTTTTAGAGTGAAATTATATCGTAAAAGAAGACGCTTACTGTATCCAAAAGCTGACTGGCATTTCTCAAACCAGCTAAAACCTACCTTTCTGTAGTAATTTATACAAAGGAAATAAATTTTCAGACTGTAACTGTTGTATTGAATTTGGATTAGGTGCATTTATGTTGGGCTCGGCTGGACCATGTGTTAGACCATATCTATTAGTTGAATGACCTAAGGTTTGTATTTACTTTTTAGCACACGCACGTTTGTAAGGGAGGTACCTAGTGCATTGGAGTAAAAAATGAATCCCTACTTTTTTGTTTTGAAGCAGCAGGATTCCGAATCAAACAAAATCTCAATGATGTCGGTCTGTCGATCCACCTTTACTCTCATACCCGGCCAAACGCCTAAACCGTTTGGAACCAAATTTGGTACAAATATTCATAGATATAAAAGGAAGAGCTGAAAAGATTTTGAGCAGAATCGTGCATGCGCAAGTGTGTCAAACTCTGATTTGCGACTAAACGGCTGAACCGATTGGAACCAAATTTGGGACACATATTCTTAGACATAAAAGGGCAGAATCGCACATTCGAAGGTGTGTGGGTGCCATTTGTGCTATCCACAACTAATTTTTAAAATCTACTTTTATTAAAATTGTTTCGGAAATTCGGAATAAGTCTTACCTACACACAGTACTGGATATTGGCGAAGGTAAGGAATCGCATTTTATATCACTAACATCATTTACAGTACCCTTATAATCAACACATCGAATGCCATTACCTTGGGATAACAAAATTACCCCGCAATCTAAATTTCCATAATTGTCTGTCACCGCTAGAGTTAGGGTCACAAAATTTTACCGCGCTCATTAAATTTCCGCAGGTGCCTTAGTCACCTCAAATCTCTCCTATAAGCTGCAAAAATTTCACCTCCGCTTGGAATTTTAGCAGTTGTTTTTAGTCACCGCGAATCTTTTATTTAAGGTTAAAAAATTTCAACCTGAGTTTTGAATTTTCGCGCTTGTTGGATCATCGTGAGAGGGTATTAATGTGTAATTAAGAACTATTTGTTATTAAAAAATGATCCGGGTCGAAGGACCATTTTTTAATGTGATTACACATTAATAGAATAAGGGTCCACACTTCTTTAAGTCATGTGGTAAAAATACACTAATTTTGTACTACACTCTTTATTTATTATAACCTCATATTATTTATAGTAACATCAAGGCTGTTTTCTACTTCTTGTGCACGTTTTTGTTACCGAAACCTAGTTATTTTGTTCCCTCCCCTATACACTTCCCCGAAGGGACATGCTAACAACTGCAGAGCACTGTATTGTTATCGATAACAAAACAAATTACAGTTAACCCAGAACTTTAGTGACATTTTCGGGTGAAATTCAGATTTTTTAAATATTATTAAAGTATAATACGTTTCCATTAGATTCAGTATGCCTTATTTAACGTTTGTCTTTAAATCATTTCTTGAAACAAAATTTGAGAACTATATATGTCAAGTGCTCCCACGTATACACTATGAAATCTTATAATTAACCTCATTCATAGAATTTATTCCACGATTGAGCACTCGAATCTCGCATAAAACAGTAGGTATGCTTTTATGTAGCTTAAGTAAACGTGAACAGATTTAAATCTACGTTATGTCGTCAGAACTTAATTTCGACGACTTATGTGACACACACAAACTTTAATTAGGAAATGGCAAATACAACTAATTGAATTGCCGCAGAAGTACCTATAGCTATGAGTTAAAAATACATAAATTCAAACCCGTACCTACTATGTTGTATGTAACTTTGGGAGTGTTAATTACTGCCAATTATGACAGCCGTAATTTATTGCTTAGGCTTTTTAAAAATCTTATGTTGTGAACGACTACGTGTTAAGGTATTCACAATTACCTTATAATACGAATTTCTTTTCATAGAATATCAACTTGAGCCGTTGCATAAACCATAGAGCATTTGAATATTATAAAGCATCATATTCAATAATGTATACTTTTATAAAAGCTGGAGCGACAATAGAAAGCACATTTTCAGCAGTATTTAAATTGGTAGAGGAGATCTATCCATTCTCGATAAAACCCTACTACATTTTCCCGTGACGAATTAATAAAGTAAAACTTCAAAGCTAGCCCAAAGGATGTTATAACTTATACCCTACCCGTGCAGCCCACATTAACACATATATTACAATTCGTGCCGTACCTGCACTCAATATAAGAAAGACCGGGGTATTTCGCTGAAAAGCAAACGCAATTTCGTAGAATTCATGAGGCAAACATAGTTACAGCTATAATACTTGACACTGTTATTCTCATTTTGCCTTTTACTGATCTTTTCTCATTTTTGGAAAATCCAGACGTATTGTAGAATAAGAAACTGATTGCGTTCCTAACACCTAGTCGTCCGCACATTTTTTTTACAAGCGGAAGTTTTTCATTTTGGATTATTGGAAATTCATACTTGAAAGCATTTGCGATAAGAATCGAGTCTCTAAGATAATCCGAAGTACGCGCGAATTACAATTAGCTATCCCAAAAAATTAGAATAGATGGGAGAGCGCATGAGCTTTTGTCAACAAAGAGGTCGGTATGGTGTAAGCGTGCAAGAAAAAAGGACAGCGCTGGTTTTATACATGAGGCTGCTGCTGAATGAGCTTCCGTAACAGCTCGCAGTTTTGGAGTCAAACAGTGCGCTCCAAGCTTCCGTGACAAATAGTATTGAAAAGCTACTTTAATTATATTTCGTTACATTATTTGTTCGGGTTCAGTCGAAAATATTATACAACTTCTATTTATAGACACTGTGAAACCTTAGTAAAAGTGGGTATCAGAAACGGTTTATTTCAATATAAATAGAACATTTCACTTGAAAAGTTCTGCTTGATTTCCGAGAAAAGGTAGGAATGCTTCTTCTCTATAGGATTCATGCGATTAAGTTTACAAAGGTATTTACGGCCTCTGAATTTCCCTATCTCAAAATAGTATTGTGCGCATTTGGCTTTACATATTATATATGGACCTACCCCAAGCGTTAAAAATATATCCATTGCAAATTTTGATGTAATTTAAATTTAAAAAAAAGGTGTTTTCCAATTACTTCCCAACAGTTCATCAGTTTCTATGAAAGTTGTCAATACTTTACTTTAATCAATAATCCATAATGAAACTTTAATTAAAGATAAACAGTAAAAACTTCCACCACTATGAGTTTTCGGGGACCCACTAGGCACCAGCGCGTTTGGTTACGTCGTTTATCGCGTATTCTTCCTGACAAATTTATCAATTTGCAACGCAAATGTAATGTTAGGTAATTTATTAAAAACTTGGGGTTCAATTCAAGTTACACTTCGAGAATTTTTTTGATGAAGCAGGTATTATTAGATTTAAAAAATAAGACAGGAATTGGGAAAATATAATAATTGTTTTGTGACGCTTTGGGTTGATAAATGTGTTTATTATCCCTACTAAATTCATAGTTCTTTTCTACTGTTTCTCAACACTAATATACTAGATATATGTATAATGCATCAACGTGAAAAGTAACATATGTACTAATGGAGCGGTTGGAAGAAACGAAAATTTGATGGGTGAACTTTTAATGGGGCCCTTGAAGATATTTTTTCAAACAGCGATATTAATCATTCGCTATGCAGTGGGGATGAGGTGTTTGCTTTTAGTGAAATTCCTGAATTCCACAGTGCGCGGAAAATACGCTATATTAGCGAATTAACGGGTTAGGGGACAAAATTATATCGACATTTCACGACAACTGTTGGAAAAATATTTCGCCTTTTCCTGAGTGTACCCCCAAATGCATAATTATTACTATTAATGGATTGGCAAATCGATTCGCTTTTTAAAAAAAATTTCGCATGAGACCGATGAATGCGATGCACGACGACGTCCGTAAATTTAAAATGCTGAACAGTCGGGTACACTTTTTTTCGGTTTTATGCAAATGTAAAGTTTATTTGATGGATGTTGAGCTGGTTTAGCAAAAGAAAAGTTTATTAAAAAAACTTGTTATGAATTCCATTTTCTATACCATTTTCAGATTTTACTTTGTGATTGCAGACAGAATTTTTGGTAACAAAATCAGATTTGCAAATTTTGATATATTTATTTAGATTTGAGCACTGGAATCCTCATTACAATGCAAATTTTGATATAGGGTTTTACTAAAATGATAATAGACCACGCGTTAAAATTGGTTGAGGAATATTTTCTTTCTCACTAAATTTTACGTTTTAAAAAGGGCACCTGGAATGCGACTTGGAAAAGTGCTTAGTTCACTTACATCTACAAAAAAATCCCTGTAGACTAGGATGGTCGCATTTTAATGTCAATTCGACAGTCAAGCTTATCAAGGCATCAATTAAAAATAGTTTTACGCAAAATCGTCATGAAACCTTCATCTTCGTGCCTACTTTATGTCAGGAAATTTTAGTTTCCATGACTTAGGCAGACCAGACCACTTTTGTTGCCGCATTTCACTTTACCGGCCGTACCTGTCACTTTTACGGCCGCACCTGTCACTTTTCCGGCCGTACCTGTCACATTTGCTAAATGCCTATATTGACTCCTGTAATCACTCACAGATTGAGATTAATCACTGACTTTTATGTAAATATCTATTACCTACGAAAAGTATGGGAATTATGGCTTCTAAAATAATCTTAGCTTAGTTAACAAACCCGTAAGGATTATTTTCCAAGAGAAATAGTAAATTTTAATGAATTCCTGCGTTAATTTTATTGATAGTACACTGCTTCAGTGAATAATTTAATTTGATCAGAGCGCTGCCCTTGTCATTTGTCATTTTTTCAGGGATCATTTGACCAAGGTAACAGATTGGCGCGCAAGGTCCTTCAATAGGAATCTGGGGAGTAGCCATTCAAAAGGGCACAGTTTATCAAAACTACCTTGTATTCTTTCAGAACAGACAATTGAAATAATCCATCCGTGGAGGTTACCTGGAAGAAAGCATTAATCAAGTAACGACACTAGGGTTTTTGTCGAGGGCGAAGTTTCTGGCGGGCAAAGAGGCTGATCTCTAAGGCCACAAGCAATAACCTTCCCTGAAAGATAAGTTCGGTTGGTTCCCGACTCATGTTTGAATACGTGGGGATCGCACTTTCTAGGTGTGTCAACTCTGACGAATCCATGTGTGACTTTTCCAAACCTTTGAGCGTTGTTTGACCCTTTTGAAAGTTCTCCGAATTTTTTTTAATAGTGTTGACTCGAATAATTGTCGTCCTTGATGGTCAATCGTGACTTGCAAGGGTACGCCGAATCAAGATATCCATATGTGCACGAATTTGCTGGCGATGGTTTCGCCTTCATTATTTTGAATTTGAGCTGCCTCTTTCCACCGCGTGCATGTAAGTAGACACTTGTGACCTTGGTATTCGAGTAAGGCTCCTACAATGTCCATGTGGACGTGTTCGAATCTTTCAATGTTGGTACGAAATATTACCGCAGGTCGGTTGTATCTTTTGCTACTTGGCATTTGCGACATTGCCTTGCTCACTAACTGCAGTCGTTTCTTATACCAGGTCATATGTATCGACTGGCGACGAGTATGGTTGTGGCTCTATTCCATGGATGTGACAACTGCAGCTGCAAGTTGTCGAAACTTGTTCCCGTTCCCGTTTTAACAACAAATGACATGATTCGTGACCAAAAGTCGCGTCATAAAAAAAGTGGCAGACATTACTTTGGCACAGGAATTTGCCCGGCAGACATATGTAGTATTAATTGTCAGGGCAGACATTATCTACTTTTTAAAAAAATTTCGCTAAATTCCGTGATGACGTAAGCGCGACTGTTTTTTATACCCCTTTCGCGCCCGGCAGACATGTATTCAGCACGGGGAATCGGCTGGCACACATATGTTTACGTGATGTGCTCGTTGCCAGCAATAATCCCATATATGTATTTTTTTCCAATTCCGTCATGACGTAAGTAACCTATTTTTTATGTACACTTAATTAATTAATTAGCAACAATAAGCACAGGATATGCCTGGCAGACATGGCGGTTTTGTTTTTTCCTCTTTCAAATCTACTTATTAATAATATTTTTGTTGAATTCCGCGATGACGTAGGGTTGTGTGTCGCTGGCTCTTAGACTACATGATCACGCTCAATCGTGTGATTTGCGCGAGCCGTTAAAGCGGTCTTTGTTTTCGGATAAATAGTTATTTATTCTACAAGGGAAAAAAAGTATTCTAAATTTTAGTTTGAGGTTGTGTTGTCTCCCGACGCGAAGCGGAGAGAGACAAAAAACCGAGAACTAAAACCTAACATTTTTCCCGTGTATAATACACTATTTTTTTTCTGTGACGGGGAAAACGATATATTGAAATCGTATCGATTTATAGAAATTTGAAGTAACTGCAGATAGGCTATTGTACTTCTCGCGAAAATACGAACCGCGTTCCTAAGGAAACCTTTACTCTAATATCTATCAATTCAGTTTTGTCATTTGATTTGAGCATTTCGAATTGAATGATCGTTTAGTAGTTATATTGAATGATATACAGTAAAATGTCTGATTCTGAATTTTCTCTGGCTTCACCTGAGTTAGTAGACGCAGTGAAAGTAGCCTCACAAAAATTAAATATCTATCTTTACTTATGTGTATATGCGAGTAGGTATATCCGGGAAAAACATACTCGCTTTTTTCCCGGGAAAAAAGTAATTTCATTAAAAGTGACATTTTGATACCTATCAACAGAGATAATTAATGCCAAACGTTTTTCCCGTCACAGAAAGAAAGGTATTTATCAAATTAATTCTATGTTAATTTGTGTTGTAGTTCATTTCTCACGCCATTAATATATTACTTTTTGTGTAAATTGGGCCCGATTAAGGGTGAAGCTGATTTTATAAATCACACTTTTTTTGCTTTGATATCTAATGAGGATTTTACTAAATCGGGTCATATCATCGCAAAAACCTTATCCCAGCATAGGTACACAGGAATTTCACCCCTTCGAAATTATACAGGGGCAAGTTCTAATTAGTACAAACTTCTGCATACCAAAATAACCTTATCTCTTTACAGCAGCTTTCCGTTATAACTGCTCAGCATAAATTTGCTTAATGTATGCGAATCTATATTGAGCAAAATTGTAAGAGAATCGCGGAAAAACTGCGATATTTCACTACAAGTACAAATATGAACTACAACCACCGATATTAAACATTTACAGTGCACTTCTGGAGCGATGTAGTAAATGTGGGCGAAGTTATCATTTAATATACAATGCAATCGATTTCAGGTATCAATGCTATGCTATACCGGCACAAATTGTAACAAACACTAACACTTCCAAATATGTATTTATATAAGGAAAACAGCTCCTAGACTAAGGTACTGGTGTAAATTTACAATTGAAATACGAAATTCGAATAAATGGATTTTGGATTTTAGCATTAGTTCGTTTTATATGTACCCATTTGTCTTAAAATAAGATAAGAATCTATACCGAATATTTTATCCCTTGAGATGTCTTTAAGATACATTTTATTAAAGTTTCCTGATGTGACATTTATATTAAATCATATAAGAGATGGTTAAATTCGTAGAATTTATGAAATAAATTGGAATGATCTATGACAATGGTCACAAACTTATAAGTTTGTGCGCCTTTTGCTGCGAATATCTTCCGCGCATAACGTTAATCCTTTTTAAGTGTAAGATAAAGTTACATTAATGAGATTAATGAAATATGCTGAATAAATGGTTTTTTGAATTGTGCGGTTTTGGAAAACGTTCGGGATTAGTTGTAAAAAAGCGCTAATTAATAGGAAATTTAGAAATGGCAATTTTAAATTAATTCACCATTATTGTTTTAAGGACAAAGTCATTAAGAGTGATAGAAGGGAGCATTCGTGGTCTGACGGCTAAAGTAATGACTACGTAGCTTTAGTCCATCAGGCTAAATAGCTCTAAAATAATTTATTTTAAAAAAATATTAGTTACCGGTCCAATCCGGGTTCTTTATCTACGTGAAATGATTAGAAATTGGGGAAAAATATCTAAAACTGCTGAATTTTTCCGCGGGTGAAATCCCGGGAGTGGAATGTGGAGTTTTGCAAATTGTGGCAAAACTGTTAATTGTAGAAGGAAATGTTCAATATAAAAGTTATAATAAATAATTAAACAAATGAACGACTGTTGTACGAGTATCTACACTATTTTCACATAGCTCCAATTTTCCTTGAAATATCAGAAAAACTGTTTTCTCGTTTTTTATTCTTATTTTTGCGAAAAACGGTCGTAGGGGTTTGAAATTTGGAGGAAACAGCTTGTTTTTTGATAAAAGAGGAAACAAGTTTTGAATTTTAGCGAATTAAAATTCTCTTTTCTGCAAGGAATTCTAATTTTTAATTGGCGCAACAAAACTAATAGAGATGCGGCAAGCTAGAGAAAACCATATTAACAAGACAAAATTTGAAAAATGTAGCACTATCTAGCAACTGGTCCGAGTAAATGCATATTTCACCTGCAAACTGCATTTGAACTTAAAGTGATAGTCATTTCGAAATGGGTCTTTGTATTGTGTTCACTGGATACAAAAACTACATAATGTTGAAAAAGGGAAAACAAAGAAGCGATTACCTAAGAGGACTACTCAGAGAAAGAGATGGTGGTTTCGTGTTTTACTTTCTATAAAGTGTATGCATATAAATTGAAAGGTTCTCTGACAACCCGTGCTAGGGTTGAAGTTTTCAAGACAATTAAACATACAACGCTGTAAGGTACGTTTCACATACAGAGATAATGGAGTTGTACATCCATTAAACTAGTCGAAACATGGATGGAGTTGATATACATCAACCCTTCACACACGGTTAATGCATTTTATGGATATTGTTCGTACTTCCATAAACAGTAATGAGCACGAAACATTCTCAAAACAATAACGTTAGCATTACCCCATTGCCCGTTTCTCCCCGGTGGTTCCGAATATGTTTTCATACGCTGGCTAATTCAATTTTTCCTTATATCGTCATAAACACAAACCTATACATTTACCGCACACCACGTGAATTTATTCCTATCAAATTGATCTCCGCGAATAAATATTTCATTTTTATTTATTCTTAGATACCTATCTATATTCCCACCGATCGTTTTATGTAGAGAGATGCGAGGTGCAAATAAAATTTCCTAATGCCGCGTCTATTTCCCAATTTAACTTTATAGCGAGGCCATCAACACAACCATTTCATTTTATACGGGTTACCTTATTCCATATACAACGAACCCACTCCATATAATATTCATTTTATAAAATTGCCAAACTTTGCGAGCGGCAAGGGGTTGATGTATTTGATACAGAAAGGTTACTTATGCAGAGCAGGGTTTACAGAGAATCGCTCCAAAATTCACCTCAGAGATGTTAATGTGTTCGTTAGTATTAGTTTATATGTTAGTGTCTTACGTGAACCTGGAACCCAGCATTATCCATGTGACGATTAGCACATAGCCAATTTTTAATTAAGTTTTGCCGTATGATTTTGTACATATCATAATTTTGCATGTAGGTGCAGAGACTTATAGATAAATCTCTAGGTAACGAGAATGGAACTATGATAAGAAAAGAGGAATTTTTTGTAGCACAGGAAGTTGGGAAGGGAAATTGTAAAGAGGAACAAAGCGAAAATTTTTTTTTCAGATAAACCAAACATCCATCATTAAATGCTCATTGCATAACATACTATTCCTCTGCGCACGCTAAAATTTTTACCTAACTTCATTTCCATAATCATAATCATTTGTATGCGGGCGGAATTATCTGGACAATGGACGTATAAGCTTCTTACTATTTATTTACTCTGTACTTCCGAAAAGATAAAATGAACACCTATTTTTGTAATGGAGAAATGCAAAAACTGTGATTTGACCAAACGTTGTCCAAATATGAAATAACACTAGGTAGGTATACCTACATTAATTTCATTGAGAAAATCGAAAAACCCACCAAATCTGCGCACGGGAACTAGTTCGGGCTGTTTCTGGTTTGATCATTTCAAGAGAAAATCCTAGAATAAAAGGTACGATAGACGTTTTGGTCCAGGTGGTGCCTGTGGCATTTCTTCGAATTGTTGGAGTTTCAATGTTTAGTTGTGAATTCGATGTTTAGAGAGTTTTAGACATTTTTAATTTATAATGTAAGACCGAGTAAAGCAGGCAACTTAAAATCATAAAACATGGTTTTCTGTTTTTCTGTCAGAAAAGCGCGTACGATATCACATTTCCTTAATGGAGTTTTGTCATAAACCGCTTTAATCTTTTAAAGCAAAATAAAATCGCTAATGGCTTTTCTATACTCTCAACCAAATATTATAGTTAAGTTACCCCACTCCAGATTCATCTCAGATACTGTGTAATATAATGTTCTATTTAAAAACAAATTTAGGTCAAACACAAAGCACTCAAGGTTAATTCATGATCTCATAAATAATTCAGTGGAAGGAAGATATTGCGTAGTATAGTTAATATCATCACAGATTTAATTTACATCTGTGGTATCATGTAAATCTGATCTTATAAAAATTTAAATCTGACGGCCGGTTGCAAGAAAGCGAATTATAATCGAAATCCAAGATTATTTGCCAAATCTGAGATTAAACAAAAATTTTGGTTGCATGATCAAGTATTGGATTAAACTAATCTTGATTATTCTAATCTAAGTTTATTCCTACTATAATCCCTGATTACGTTGGTTTTGGGTTGCATGAACCTGTAATCCTACATTTGTCATTGATCAAATCAAAATTATTCTAATTCGTCAAATCGGAGAATTAAACTGGAATTATAACGAAGAGGTAGAGGCGCCAATTGTTGGTGTAGATGATGACTCTTCGGTGAAAACAGCACTAGGGAATACGGTGTTTGCTGTATGAGTGGAGAATTGAAGAATTATAGAAAATTCACATTTTTTTAAAGCAATTACTGTCGTATACTTGTTTAAACTAGACAAAGTTTGTGACAATTCAAGCCCTTAACCGGCTCTGTAAGTCTAATAGTTTTGGAGATACAGCGTTTCAAAAATTCGAAAATTCTTTAGTTTTAATAAAATTTGCTTTTTTGCATAAAAACCTCTTAAACATTTTTATAATTTTGTTCGTTTGGGGGTACTTTGTGGTGAGGAGTCTCCATAAATCCGCACAGAAGGAGCTAGAATGTTGATATCCTCTGGATCCTCAGCTTCTCTCATGATAAGAAAGTTGTCATCTTCTTCTTCTTCAGCAAGATCCACTACCTGTTGCATGGATTGTGAAATCTGTGTTCCTTCTGCCTGACCTTGCTCGACAAGGGACACCGATTATAGAAGATCTGTGACAGTATCAGAAAGCTTACTCACAACACTATGGTTTGAATAAGGCATCATATAAACATGGATATTTTTCCCCTAAAAGACAAAAATCCATATTTAATTTGCTTTCATTATCCGCAATTTTTAGCAGTTTTAGCAAAGTTTAGATTCTGCAAAAAAAAACGCAAATTTTGATAAAACTTGTAAAACTAATAAATTTACCAATATTTGAAGCTTCGTATCTCGGAAACTATTAGACTTGCGGAGATCGTTAAGGGCTTAAATTGTCAGAAATTTTGTCTAGTTCAAAAAAGTATACGACAATAATTGCATTAAACTCGGTCCTTCAGTAGTAAAACTTACAAAAACCAAAAAATGGTAAGAAAAATGACATATTTTCAAGTGCTGTGTCGCTCGCACAGGTCTTTCAAAGTCGAAAACTTGGATTTTTCATCCATATTCATCCTAACAATTTAAAAGAAAAAATAGAGGTGACATATCTGATGCACGGAATGCCCATTTTTTGGTCTAATTTGACTGTACTATCAACAGATTTAACACTACGCTATCACCTCACAAACGTCAAATTAGTGTTGTGTCAAAATAGGGGTGAATTCACAACGACTTGGCGTGGGATTATAATAATTCTAGAATTTCAAAATCTAAGATTCGATTAAGTACGAGAAACCCGATCGTGTACTAATCTCGGCTTATATGTAACTCAGGATTTCCTAATTCATGTATATTCCAACCGTCTTGCAACCGGCCGTGAGAAGTCCAAAGGCGACATTTTTTAGTAAGTACTGAATTGCACAATCTTTAAATCGGATTAAAGTATAAGTACTTCAGCTGGAAGAGATTGCTCTAATTTGAATATGAGTTGACGGTAATGTACCGTAATTTGCTCATTGTTGTAAGCCCTATTCTTTTTAATTCACTGACAATTAGTACTAGCGGTCAGAGTTGGACTGGGCACTGGGTCAATGGGTCACCTGGGTCACTAAATTAAACTGGGTCACTGGAGTCGCTGAGGTCACGTCATATCTTTTCAGTAGACCCAGTGACCCAGTTGACCAGTGACCCAGTTTGAACCAGTGACCCAACGTTGGACCCAGTTTGACCCAGGCCCAGTTGACCCAGTGACCCAGTTTGACCCAGCGACGCAATTTCACCCGGGGACCCAATTCGACCCAGTCACCTAGTTTGATTGAATAACGCAGTTAAGTCAGTGCCCTCGGTTCAAGTGTACAGATTATGAAATAAATGAAATGCTGGTTTGTTGAAAATAATACTCGATTGCTTGACAACTGCCATTTCTGTGATGTTTGCTTTAATACTGCCGTAAAACACTTTCCATGTCCCGAATTGTATTAGAATAATGTTATTTCTTTGCTTTAGGGCTTACCAGTTTGCTTACAGGTATTCATTCACATTTAATTTTTTTCTACTAGTAGCTTAATCCAAATAAATCTTTTCTCTAAATACTTTCATTGACTACTTGACTACAAACTATAAACAAATGCATTTGATTTTTTTTAGGTATTAGTTCTCTTGAATGAAATTGGGCTACGTGCTTGTTGCCGAATATTATTGAGGAAGTTTTTTTTTNCCGCTGTAAACGTTGTTTATTATAAATACTTTTTCCTCAGTGAACCGCATTTTACAAAAAAATTAATGCCAGGCCAGGCGTCATAAACTGATATTGATTTCGACGTTTGAATCTGCTTTTTGTCTTAGTCATGGCTTAACATGATTTTGGTAAGTGAATTTCTCGAGTTTTTGATAATATAGTGAGAAATACACCTGAAAATGAACTAATTCGTATATCATTAGACGAGGAAAAAAATCTTCTTTCGATTGGTGTCATGATCAACCCTCTAAGTTAACATGGGGAGCAACTATCTGCAAAAACCCCTTTGCCCATGTTAATTCCCTATGTTCGTTTTGGGAATATTCACTCGGTATAAATATTAAAGGTTCGGTAGTAAATTAGGTATATTCGAAAGTATACAATATTCTTACCCTTTGTTTGAGCAATCTCCCATACATTTTTGGCATGCAGGGGAACATGGCAATCCGTGTCGCCGGCAGCTGCACCGAAGGGTCTCGCAGCCACACTTGTTCAGAGCGCGGACTGCCTTCCATCCTTGTGGCAGCTTGGACTACAGAACCTTCCTTCCTTTGGCTTCAAGTGTCCATCCCCATCCTTCTGGACTTGTAGAGCTTCTCATCACCTGGTTTGCACATCCCCAGATATGGCCAGCGACATACGCCGCCCTTCTTATGTGCTCCTCCAACTCGTGCTGCGGCGACACGGATTACCATGTTCCCCTGCATGCCAAAAATGTATGGGAGATTGCTCAAACAAAGGGTAAGAATATTGTATACTTTCGAATATACCTAATTTACTACCGAACCTTTACTATTTATATGTAAAATTCCTTTTCAGTGGTGATAACGCAATCTCAGAGGAGGTCAGCGATGTACTTGGTGATTCTTCATAGGCTTATACATTTTTTACCCCATGTTTTAATATCTTATGTTTTGTTAATGGGTATTTTTATTAAATAAAATAATATAAGTTTATATATTAAAACTTTGGAATATCTTGGGTTTCACCGCGCGCGATGTGTTCAAAAAGTGCAGTAGGGAAGCCTCTCATGCAGTTCCGATGCCAGTAGGTTATATTTGTTATCATAAATGAATTCCCTGACCCCAAAAACATAAGTCTAGACACCTTACACGACCCGGTGTGCCTTAAAAATATAATTCGATCAAAAGTCTGTCATTTTCTAAAAATAGCGGCTTTTCACGGACTTCCGGTATCCGGATTACATTTCTGGCGCTACCATTGGATTCCTCGGGTTAAAATCATACGAAATCGACACCCAGATCTCGTCTCTAGGCCATATTAAGTTTTTAAAAAAATATGACAATAAATCACCCCCACCCCCTCTAAAATCTACCCACACGGAAAATGTCAAGTGTTCTTCGGGTCAAATCGTTTAAATGGCTCTAAGGAACAACTGTACCAAGTGGCACCTTGGTATAAAAAAATGCAGTATCTTTCAAGAATTTCCGTTATACCGCTAGTACTAAATGAAGTACTGCAAGAATAAATAAAAAAGTCGTATTTATCAAAGAATGTACACGGAGATGGGGGGGGGGGGGGGCTATTCAAATTTGATGAAACCTCGAACTCAAGTGCCGACTGCGTACCTACGGTGCCTAATCGAACCCTACAAGTAAACTATATCGCACCTCATCGTCTATCACCAATTATTTGTATACTACGGTGCCTTATAGGGTGTCCCTTTTCAGAACTGGATTGCATGTCTTTAATTATAAAAGTTAGAATAAAAAGTTTAATATAAAAGATGTTTCTCATTTCTATACCTCAAAAATGATCTCAAAATGATATTGGTACATTAAATTGTATTGGAGCAGGCAACGTTAATTCAATAATCAAAATAATAAGCGCTTATTCTTTAGCCTATTATTACATCTCCACCCGCGACTTCGAACACTCGATATTGACGGATGTACAATAAAAACCCAGCGTACAAAATGTAAGAGTGTAAACACACCAGAGGTATGAAAGATTACTGAGAACGTAATCAATCTCCCCCCCCCCCCCCCCGTTGCAATTGCGATGTATCATTGTGAACCTCCTCAATATTGTTTTTCATGGAAGCTCACGATAGTTGGTTCGTGCGCTTTCCACGCAACAAACTTGCTCCACAGCGCCGTTCCGTGTGAAGGCGTCCATATAAAATGCTACCACTGGCGCCATTCTGCAGCGCTTCAAAATCACCTCGTGAGAAAGGGTTCTAAAATACAATTACGGTACTTGGAATTGGTAACGATTTTCCAGTGCAGGAACGGAAGCACAAATTTACTGACGGTGTCTTATGGCTACGGGAAAACAAAACACACAAGGAAAACAAACCCCCTTTATATAACGCGGTTACCTTGAAATTAAGCGGTACGTAAAAAATGCAAAAACTTTCCAAAATGACACTAAGTCAAAACGGAAAAAGATCTCCCTAGATCTTCTCAAAATACGGAATGAAAAGGTTCGAAATTCCAACTGCACGGCGTACTCGGGCGGTGACAACCCAAAAATTAAAACTTATTTATTTAATTTCCAGGCACCCCGGCACCCTAAATATCTGGGACATATCTCAAAATCTATGTTAATTAAGCGCGCTTTTAATGATACTAAACCAAATCTAATCAAACGAAGTTCGCTGCATCGCAATTAATTAATTACGGTAATTATACTCACTTAGTTGGCTGGATTAAGATTTCCAAATTCGGTAGCTTAGTAATGCCCATTGTAACCTGGAATTGCGGGCCAATCGCAAGTCGACGATAATGAAATAAACTGCACGGCATCGAAAACTTTAATGCTCGTCTTCGCTTAACATTGGGAAACCAAAATCGGTTAATACCTATTTAACGGGGTTAAAATCCCAAAATATTAACGTTTGCATATCTCTACGGGAACAATTCGTAACTTCACAATTATGTTCGACAGCTGGTTTCCTTATCAGCGGTTAAAACGGCCGATACAAATTAAAACACTACTTTTACCTTCATTTCTCCTTCCTAGAAAAGGAATCCATAGGTCCGGAACTACAATTTCTCTTATTTGTTGATATTGAGGTTTAGCGTAGTGGCGCCTATTACCCTAATTTCTTAGCGCTTTTCTTATCGCTAATAGGATGGAAAAAATAGGGTATTATAATGATGTGTTTAGTGATGTAAGCACAAAAAAATGTGCATATGCTTGTTTAGACAATAATGCCGTCAAGAGCTTTGAACCTTACGATACGTCAGCGTGATGAAATTGGTGTCATTTGTGGGGTAGGTTATAAAAATTTAAAGCGAGGTAGAAATTATGTTAGTTATTCGTCTATAGACGGCATATTTATGTGAGAAACTACATTTTATAGTAGCGATAAACTTACGTCGTGGTATAAAACGAAGACATGACGATAAATTTCA
The DNA here is from genome assembly GCF_008802855.1 of Photinus pyralis. Classification (NCBI taxonomy): domain Eukaryota; kingdom Metazoa; phylum Arthropoda; class Insecta; order Coleoptera; family Lampyridae; genus Photinus; species Photinus pyralis. The sequence goes on from NW_022170510.1 coordinate 27,161,433, forward strand.
AGTTCCTTACCATGCGTGTATCGTTTAATACTCATAATAACAAATACTTATTCACATACAGTGCTATTTATCAGGTAAGTAGACGTAGAGCTTTACGTATATTGTTTTTTCCCCATGTGTCTATGACATAAAGTAAAGTAAATCCCTAAGTCTACTTCTTCTTCTAAATACCACTCTATAAGTCACCTTTATATGTGATTATAGCACAATATAACATAACGAACTATCATTTTATTTTTTAAATACTTGCATTATTTTATAAAATATTTATAAAACTGGCCAGCTGAAAGATTTTTGCCATACCCACTAGGGCGAGATACACTCGAAATGCAACTGGGCTAGCATATAGCTGTTACTATACAGTGATATTTATTAAGAAGTAAACATGGGGATTTACATGTATTGTTTTTCCCTATTTCTACCTTTAAATGACAAAATACTTGTGAAGGCCACCTAATTTTATACATGCAAAATGAAGATCTGGCAGTCATATTAATTAATTTGAATATTGTTGCTTTGACTACACAGAAAATAAATCTCCGATTCCAAGCCAAGATCAAAATCCTTAAATTCCAAACGGTCAATTACCAAATTTTGAAAAACACTTAAAATGAACTTTAGGCGCGAATCAATAAAATTAATCGTAATTGAGGATGAGACTTCACTCTTCGTCGTTAATGGGATCGAATGAAGACACGACTTGCATACTTTTAGATAAATGTAATTTAATTTACGATCAAACATGAAATGAATCAATAAAATCCTATCTAACAGTAATTGGACTACAGCGTCCAAATAAGCGAAGCCCACATTTGCGATAAATTACAAAACGTTAAATATCTAACTACCAAGAAATCTTAAAATTACTTACAATTTTCGAGTTATAATATCCCAATACAATCCGTACACACCAAACACTAATTATTTCCTGTAAGCAAAACACCAAACGACGCGTGACACACAAAGCTTGATCTTCTCATGTCATATCCCGAAACAGGTTGTAGTGACATTGATTCTTGTATATAACTGACGCAAAAATACGACCCTCCGTGTTCCGTAGATAAATAATAAAAACGTATACGCGCGTGTCTTCAATTTCACATGCAAAATCAATATTCGGCCTTAAACTTGGCATTGAGCGTGGAACACTTTCTTCTAAAATGCATGAAACTCGGCCTTGAACTTCTTTTTCTTAAAGCAGAACAACACCTCGGCTTCGAATAAATGCGAAAAAAAGAATATTCTTCAACGGACCACAATCTAGGCAAAATAATTGATTATGTCAAATTAGAGGTTAAGGATCTATATGAAAAATAATCATAATGTATGATTGATCAAAGGTCTAAACGACAGCAACTCGGCCTCGAACTTCGGCAAACGGGTCCTTCTAAACGCGTTCTGCCGCATTTAAACGGTCTTCCCTTCTTCTAATGTATCCCGATTAGATAGGCAAATACAATCCCTTGGTAACTACGTAAACCAATCAACAGCTTGTCACACGACGCGTGCATTCGCGCGTACGTCAACCTTTTCTTGGAATTATCTTATCCTAACTAAAACATTTCTACGAAAACAAACAAAGTTTTTTCTTATTAAAACCCCACCTTATCTCTAAACGATTACCTTAAGCTTTTCTAAAATAAGCGAAAAGCTCAATAAATCAAATCGGGGCTGTCACAAACGCATTAAACGAAACAAAACGAAAAATTGAAATACAAATTGAGTCCAATTCCAAGAAATATTTTTTCTTTTACAATGAAATAAACAAACATGACCTTGACTACAAGCTCGATTCGCAATATCAGTTTGTGTTAATTCGTAGACAATTCCGAGGAAATTGATTAAGGGGAATTATGATGAAACATTTAATTAATAAATTAAAACACCCGGATTCATTTGTAAAAATACTGGTCGTGGTTTGTGACGCCATCCACCGCCCGCTGAAAATGTAGCGTCGCTCAAACATGTCAAATGTAATCAATGTTTTAAATATCTATTTTATAGATAAGTAAATATGAATTTTTGTAACAATATTTATACTGTGTACTATGTTAGAACGATGTAAAATGCGAATTAAAAATACACGCGTGTTCCCTATTCGTGCTTCGATTTAGGTGTACACCTTTTGTTAGGAATTTGATCTTTAAGTTGAACGGATTTAAATGGGAGTTTAGTACGAAAACTGAATATACAGTCGCAGTTGCACCGGTAAATACTTTGATATGCATTTTCTTAATTTTTTCGAACTACGGCAGTATTCTGCTGTTTTTTGTAAAGTTAAGTATTTACGGTTTATTTAACAACTTTTCCTGTAGCATAGTGTCACTTAACGCAAACACAATTTTGCCCCTATAATCGAATCTGTTTGGCCACCATGTTCGCACTTCTCAGCAGCGGTTTTTAATTCCGTTAGATACGAGTCAAACGATTTACATGCCTTTTATTTAATTTTTGAAGCATTCGTGTATTTTATTTTTACGCTGTTTGCTCCTCAAATTTTCGCAGCACGTTACGTAACTTATAACACTATAGGGATTATACATTTTTAACCCTTCTTTACCAATAACGTTTAATAATATGGGAATTTTATGCTTTTCTGAAGTGTCGTCTCTTGAAATTGCCATCAGTACAAAAATATTGAATTGCTGTTTCCCATTATCCCTGGAATCCACATTTTCGGTGAAATACATTTCCCTCGGACGTCTACACATTCCATCTGCTATTTTAAGTGGACTGCGTGAATTCTTACTTTAAGTTTGTATTTATATACCTATAGTGCGATACATACTACTGTAATTAGCACTTAATTTTGAATTTCATTTCAGCACGTCTGACGCCGTGTTATGCGATCTTGTAATTATTATGCAGAATTATTTTCTTTAATTTTAATGTTTTAATTTAGTTTAAATCTGGAGGATTTTATTACGAATAAGCATGGAATTGGTTATTTTTACTGGAGTTTGTTATTTAAGTGTATGTTTGTCCGTTTTAGCTTTATTTTTAATTGCTCAATATTTTGTTTAATTTTACCTTTCGTGTAGGTTTGTTTATTTAAATTACATGATGTTAAAATTGCGTATTATAAAATGTTAAACATCTGGTTGTTTGGCTATAAGAATTGTTGTCGGATATCATTTAATAAATGCATACGCTTCCAGTTTCATGGAGTAATGGTGGTGGTGGTTGTTGTTGTTGCATTGTTGTTGCTTTGCTTGCACTTAAAAAAAAGCATGAAGCCAAATTCGGGCAAACGAAACGCCCGTTCGACGGAACTTCGCGTCCTCTCGCCGCCGCCCCGAAGTTACGGGAAAACGCTATTCACTTTCAGGGGTCAAAAATGTCTGTGTTTCTGGACCCGAGTTGTCCTCCTATACGTCAGATGGCGTTCGATTCTCGGTGTAGGAATAATTTTTTTTGAAGACAATATTACGAAAAATAATTTATCGATCGCCAGAGAGGGTTCCCGTAATGTATCATATGCGTCGCGCGGCGCCCGACTATCAGTATTACGTCTTCGTGATTCGAAATGCTTGTCCACTCCCGGCTATTACCATTTCGGACCGGACGGTACGGTCCCGTATAATTTGTAAAACGCAACTTTCTTACTTACTGACCGATTTACACGAAATATTGGTGATAGGTTCTTCTAACAAAAGCAAAGAAAATACCCTTGCAAAAAATCGCACTGCGCATGGGCAAAACGGAACTTTCTTATTTATGGACCGATTTGCGCAAACGATCTCAAAAAATATTAATGAAACATTAATTATTTCTGTTTTATGTTAAAATCAACGTTAAACTACGAGATTAAGTGATTGAAACAGTTTAGCGGAGGTTTGAGGTTTCTAAGTAACTGTTTTAAGGACCCAAACATAGATTTTCGTAAAAAATCGTATAAATTTGTAAATGATAGGAAATTGAAGGTGGTTTTACCCAAATAACCAAGCGTAAAATATCGAAAGCGATCGTTTTTTGATGGTAGGTCCCTCTAATAACTCCAAACAAAATGTATACGCAAAAAAAACGTGTTGCACATGCGCAAACCGCAACTTTCATATTTATGGAGCAATCCGCACCAAATTATGATGGTAGATCACTCTAATAAAGGCAAATAAAACGCATGCGCAAAAACGTGTAGCAGATGCACAAAAAAAACCTGTTGCGCACGCGCAAAACGCAATTTTCTTATTTCCGGTGTTGTTTGTTAGAAATAAACTCACTCTAGCGTAGAGTTAAAATGCAAAGGAGACATAAAAATAAGTATTACAAGAATATCATCATTTTCAGGCAAGCGTTTGAATGCTTACTAGTCACTACTGCTGCTGAAATTATTTTCAAATCGTTAATATATACATATGACGCTTTCAATTCCACCATTCTTCTCGTAACAAAGCAACCGTAATACCTAAACTTGTAATAAATAATAGGCTAGGTATAGGAAGAAAAATGTGCGATTCATTTTGGTTAGAGCACATGTCATAAATTTTCTGCGGTTCTACCTCGTGATTAAGGGCGTACCTGTATTCTTACTTAATATTTCCTCACTGTAACAATGTGCGTATAAATTCTCCTTGCCACAGCGCGATATATTTTTTCATATGTCTAGTCAGGGAGAGTGTAATCAACAATGCCCATTATCTGTAGATGAGTCTGGGAATTTAGATTCCCTTTGGAAACCTTGTTCCAATTTAATCTACCAACGGTAAATTTATTAAACGCAAAGCGGTAGAATCTACAGTCATATACGGAGTGGGAAATGTGTTTCCAAACGAAAGCTTTTTACATTTTATCAATACTTTACTCCAAATCATTTTTTAGGTATTTTGCAATTTTTAATTTATTCGGGCAATACAGATACCTTTTTAAACATTAGATATGCACCTTAATTCCATTACTATAACAATTCGCAAGCTATAACAAAGTGAGAAAATCGGTTATATCGAAAGAACACAGGTATGTCGAGTCCTATTAAGAGAGACACATACTGAAAGGTGCTCACTATAACTGACGTAACATACTATTCAATTAATACCAAACTAGTTACATGTTAGAAGCGATTTAGGATTATGTGCTGTCTTAAAGAGAATTTACTCGGAATTTGTGAATTCAGGATTAGAAATGACGTTAATGACTGTGGACCTGTAGTACAAGTTAGTAATCTCACTCAGTGGAATGCAATTTTCAAGTTTAACTTGCAATAAATTGAACTGTCAACAATTATTATTGTATCTATACAGTGGTGGTTTGGCGTATTTCACTACCTATACTATCGTTTCTTTTCAGTTATCTTTCTTCCAAGTTGTTTTTCCTTACAAAATGTATAATGAAAAGTTTGAAAATTAAGATTTATTTACACTGCCTACACAAATTGTCGAAATAAAATTCCCTTAACTTTAACTATCTTCTGAACAAAACTCATTTTTTCATTATTACTCTTTGTTTTACGCACCATTATGTCCGCTTTATCCCAAAATCATATTAGCCAACGAATTTTTATATAAGAGTTTATAAATTATGTCATTGCCTTGTTTTTAAATTGGCCTCAAAGTTAAATTATTGTTTGGTACCATTCGTTTACATGATGCGGATATCAAACTAATGCTCTTTTCTTGACGTATGAAGCGTCGTAAAAAGAGCTTCATTATCTGTGTCTGTTAAGAAGACACAAATGATGAGTTCAATATTTTCTGAAACACAAAAACGTTGCGCAAGCGGTGTCAGGTGTAGATTTATTACCATCATCTAATTCTATAGACCTGACAAATATAATTAGTTTTTGTGAAAATGCAGTTAAATGGGAGTTGAGTATTTTTCAAATGTAACTTTAAATTAGCATTAACGTAGAAATGCATCAAAGTTTAAATCGAGCGGGTAGCGTTTGCTATTTTGTGAAAATTTTGTTGTGGAACAATAGCTATTTACCTACGTGATAACCAATTTATAAAATTATAGGGGGCTACTGTGCGGGTTGTAGGCGAATTTTTTGAATATGGTTCTACAATATATAATTAAGTTATAAATGTGTTTTGGGATTGAATATGTAGGTACTTTTAAGTTAATTTAGGAATAATTTACCAGTCTTTCCAAATAAAAATTGTAAAAACCCGGAAAATTGTCGATTGTATTAACTGTTGTCTGTCAATATTGTTCTGTAAACTACGTTATACGGAAGTTTTGTTTGGTTTCAGTATCTATAATAACGATGGATCATCCTGTATGTCGATTTTCAATTATCTGTAACGTATTTGAGATTCATCGCAATTCGACCATATCATTTGAATTCGATGTCAGTTTGATTTGGTAGCATCATCATAATTTGATGTTTAATTGAGTTTAAATAATCGTTTGTTTATTTTGATTTATTGTTGTAAAGTTAATTCAAATGTTTAAATATTAAATATATCCATCTGGAAATATTTGCGTAGTAGTTGTAAAGGTGTTCTCTCCAGTCGTTGCGATAAGAAGTTCCATTATCGGTGCGGTAATTAAGTGTAGATGTCTTTCGCTCCAAGTTAACACATAACACAATTTAAGGAAGGAGGAAAGAAATACAAAGATAGGGAAATGGTTTTGAATAACAGAGGAAGATTTGAATCGGGGCCGCTTATCGTTGTCTTATTTTTTGGTGGACGTTGAAACGTAGCTGCTTATTGTTTTGTATGTGGCAGTTTTAATATTAATGAAGCTTTTCAGAAGACAGTCAGTTTTGTTTAATTGTACAGTTTTGTGGAAGAAAGATAGAGAGTGTTTAAAGAGAGATAAAAGTGAATTTTTTTTATTACTTGAAGGAAACAAAATAAAACCGACTCTAAAGTAAACGGTAACTAAACAAGCATTTCTTTCTCCATATACGTAGATAAACATAATTTAAACAAAAATGTACCTAGAAACTTTCTGTCACAATTAAAATGCTCAATGACTTTAAGATAATCAATGCTAATATTAATTAGGTAATAGCGATAGATAAAGAATAGGACTTTCTTTTCTTCTTGAAAAAAATTAAGTTGCTTACGACCGCACCTATGGAGATCCAAGTTAAAGAAATTTCAAAGACTAAAAACTAAGTTTTTTTAAATGAAATGGCCATTTTCTTACTATTGCATTTGACAGAGAATTAAAATTGGCATATTTTGATATTGTAATATTTTGATATTGACTATCTTTAACAGTTTCTGACTTACATTTGACTTTCATTGAATTGGTACCATTTTTTTCGGATTTTCTTTTTAGTAGTCGGCCATGATTTTATTACAATAAAAACCTACCTATTTCGCTTTCCCAGAAACGTTTAAATAAAGCTCCCAAAAAACACCTTGTACTGGAAACACTCTGAAATCCTAAGTGGGTACAACATATCATAGATAACTAATTTACATAAAAAATAGAAACACAAAAGACACTATAATCCGCTTACAAAAAATGAAAATATCCGACCAACGCCGTGACGAATACAACTAAAACTAAATAAGGCAAATGTGCATCTGCGATTGGAATGGTGAAACTAACCGACCTGCTGAACAATTGGGGGGGGGGGGGGTTGTTGTTCAGCTTGGAATGGAATGCAAGGTCGATGTCGGTGACATGCACTTAAAGTATTCAACCTCGTACTTAGGCAAACAATTATGTACATATTCAGTTTTGTCTTCGGGAGGTCCTAAAATCTAAATGGTCGACATGAAAAGTGTTGAAAGATAGAATGGAGTGTTAGTATCCTTCCTCTTTCCCCGAGTGTCTCTACTTGTACAAACAGTGTATCCTATAGGGCCGAAATGAGAATGGGCTGTATTCGCTCAGATTAATCTGCATCTCGACAGCGCGAAGCAGTCACGAAATTTATTAAGGATGTTCACAGGTCTTTTTCTGAATTTCTCTTCAACGGGACCAACGGTGATGTCAGAAAAGGTTTTTTCTTCAACTTCGGAGAGTTTGCATATTTGTTCAGATCGTTCTTGATATGTACTGCAACTCGGAAAAATTCCTCCCTAACAAAATGGGCGTGTCTTGCACAGAATGAACCAAAATAGTTTCCACATTACCGTCTATTGTTATCGTGATTTGGGCATTCCCTAGCGTTGCGGGGGAACCATTGCCATAGCCATGTAAAAGTGTTCTTGGTGGTGACACCCAAGCGGTTGGTTTCTGATAGTGTTATTCTGATTTGTGAGCTTCCCAAATCTGCGTGGGCTAGTGAAGGTGTTTGATTAATAAATATACGTTTATGAATTTTTCGTTCGCCTTATCGTACACTAGTCATAACTATTATGCGCAGTAGTTAGGTTTCAGTGATCTTTTCTTGTGGTAGCAGACTTCTTTAGTGTGACCAGTTACTCGACAAAAATTGCGCCGGTTTCCCTGTTGGTAATTATTATCAATCGGTCGGGCAAGTATATCTCTGCAGTTAATTGCAAGATGTCCTGGTCTCTTGCAAGTATAACACAATTTCCCAAACAGAACGTTTACACGCATAGTTCAGGTTGCGCTGCTTATGCTTGAAGATCTTGAGCCATACTATCTAGGCTCGACAGATACACAAGAAGAGACTCCGTCGTGTCGAAATTTGTAGTGTTGTGAGTCATTCTCCAGTTAAAATTGCTGACCTTGAAGTAGTCAAGGCACTAAGTTGTGTGACTAAAGTTAATAAACAAATACCAAAGGGGTTCTTACAAAATTGTACATCTAGTAAGCAAGTTTGCTGAGTACCGTACTCATGGCTCTCAAGATCGAATGTCTCGAATATGGAAAGTCAATGGCCCATCAGGATGTCGCTCAACGCGAGATGGCGACCGAACTGGAGGATCAAATCATGATATATCATTTAAACATTTATTTTTAGTATCATGTTCTTTTTTCATTTTGTTATTCATGTCAATCGCCTTCTGGGTGAATTATATCTATTTCTGTCATACCAAATCTAGTTTAATTTAATTAAATTATGGGGAATGGTTTGCGTTTTGGATCTCCATTAACGATTGGCCCCATTGTGAGAAAACTAAGATCAAGATGGACCTCAACAATTATAGTTGTTAACCGTACACATACTAAAAACCTTTCACTATAGATTACGGATTAAAAACCAAATCTGCACTAATTTTGGTATAGGTACTCTTATTATATTACGGAATTTTTGCTGCTTTCAGTCATCTCTGATGTACTTTTTGGTGTAATCTTCATTCAAATGAGCAACGAAAACGTGTTTGCAACGCATTTACGTGAAATTGTTGGTTTAATTTTTACGATTGAGAGAGTAAATATGTGCGCAACATTTTAACACATTCCGTTGGCGTAGTAATAACGATAATTTGATAACGTATTTAATTCAGTTGTTTATGTTTTTATTTAAACAAGATAAACTTCCATTACATACTAAATTCAGAAAGGAGATGCGTCAGGTTTGATTAAAATTTAATACTCTTTCGAAAACTCTTTTCATGAATCCATCTAAACTATAAAGTGCTTTACCCACGAGATACTTTTGTTTGCCTTCTGAAATTGGTTTTTGTTCTTATTTTTGTAGAGCCAGGACATCGTATCTTGAATAAAACGTAGTTGCCTCCATTATAGGCATTACCTTATGTACGAAAATAGGTACATTTCGTTTTTTGCATTTTTCAAGTGCATTCAGCTCGTGCAGGTAATATTTTGTACGGAACTGTCCTGAAAATACACTAGAAGGGTGTGCAGTTGATAAAGTGGATCGTGAAAGATGAGTTCAATGAAGACATAGGCTATCTTGTCACTTCAGTGAAGTGTATGCTCAAATATAGTTGCCAATCGAAAAATAAAGACGTATTCCTTCCAAACACACGAAGTAGCCAGCATATAAGTAACTCACAAGTGGAAAAATCAAAGATCATAATTATACAGAGTTTGCAAATAAACCTGGAACTATTGCTTTATTAACTATCTAACATCCGTTATCAAGATATTTACTGAAAGAATATTTATTTAAATGAAACGTGGTGTATTTTTCCATATTTCAGAAGACTACGAAATTATGGATTAAAAATCTGTATTATTGCTATTTGTTAGATTTTTCCTCTTAATTAACGAGCTCCCAGCGAGTTTATAATTTTGCGGTGTCTGTCCGTCTGTCCGTCCGCCCGTTAGCACGATATCTCGATAACGAATGAACCGATTACGATGAAATTTTGTAGGTGGATTCTTTATCAAATTTGTAGATCGGAGTTGTTGAATTGGCAATGTAGCCCTCAAAATAAGGAAGGTCCTTTTGACATCTGTGTGAGTTATGAACCGAATTGCATCAAATTCAATATGCGTATAGCTTTAGCCATATAAAACGCAATTCCAAAAGTTGAGCCTAATCGACCAACATTCACAGTGCCCTTTTCGCATCTCGACCATTTATAAACCGAATTGCATCCAATTTATGGAGGGATTTGAATAAATGTTAGTAAATCATTTCGTACCTGCAGCTCTCTCTGCAATGATTATCGAGAATATTCATCCTGTTGGGCCACACGGAACAGTAAAAATATCAAAAACCCTTTGCCTGCTTTTGTGTAAATTCTCGTTGCGTTTATTTAATTTTGCAATTGAGATAGAAATATGTGTACGAACGATTTAATATAAATGGTGTTGTACTTTTTTGTTTAGCTTTTAAAATTAATTAAATCCTGACTGATTTAATAAACTGTACACAGCTTGCGGCTATAAAATGAATGCCATAATATATTATTGAATTGATAAATATTTGTCAAACTCGTTTTATAAAATCACCAATTAATAGAAAATACTGCACAGTATTTGTATGTGATATTGGACAGGGAGGATTTAGAACGTTAGAAACCGTAACGTTCTACTATCTCCTTAATAATGAAATTATTAATTATACATATACACATAGTACGTGGTAACTTGCCGGGTGTTTACTTCCTTCATTTGCATTACGAAACTGAGCATGAACTATAATGTCTATTACTATGTTTGAACATGAGCGGCACGAGCTTACTATTAAAATTCAACGTATCTTGATCGTCAAATGGATGCAAAATAATTAGTATCACAATGCCTATAGTTCTGAAACACTCAAGATCTGGAGACGACATTCGAACAACTTAACTGTAAATCAGGACCAACCGCATTTGATTATGTGTTAAGATTAAACATGTCAACTCAATTGCAAGCTAATTACTTGCAGCGTGCACTATTATGAGGCGGTCTGACTGAGGTACCTACTTGAAAACAGAAAATCCATACGTGTGATTGTATGTCAACTTCATATATCACCGAAAAACTGAGAATGGCAAACTTCGTTGTCGTTATCCCGTTACCACCATCTTTGGGTACTTTTTTCTGCGAAACTGAATCGGTTATCAGAATTTCCATAGCACGATAAATATAAAAGCTACAGGGTACCTACTACGTTCTGGTGACGGTCTAGGACATTAGGGCGCCGCCGATAGGGCGCGAGACATAAGGGCGCGTGGACATAAGGGCGCGAGGACAAAAGGGCGCGAGATATAAGGGCGCGGAACATAAAGGCGCGGGGACATAAGGGCGCGAGGACATATGGGCGCGGGATAGAGTAGTCTTTAAAAAAATATATCCTAGTTAGTTTGTGTTGATATGTTATGTTATACCAACGCCAACCTAACACAGATTACACAGGGCGTTCAAGATACCAAAAACATAGAATGCGCAATGCCAAAAGATTGGGTCACACCTTTTATCACTTTTACTTGTATGTTTGTAAGTAGCGTCGAGTTGTTTAAACGATACTGTTATGCTTTCTCCCAAATCGCTGGCTCGCTCAATTTTTTCACGTCCAACCATTTAAAAAAGAACGGCGCAACCGATTACGATGTAATTCTGCAAATAGATTCTTTATCAAAGATAGGAGTTTGTGAATTGCAATATCGGCCAAAGAATAAGCAGTGCAATTTTGACATCTTCGCTAGTTATGCATCGAATTGCACGAGTTTTCAATATGGATAGCCGACACCATATGATAGGCGCAATGCCAAAATTAGGGTTTGATAGATCCAAAATTCACAATGCCTTTTTAACTTCTCGGTCATTTATTTAAAAAAGAACGGATGAACCGATTACGCTGAACTTTGCCTATACGGTGGAGTGAGGGAGGGGGGGGGGGGTATTGTGAATCTATCAAACCCAAATTTTGGCATTACCTATTGTTGTGTTGGATATTCAGGATTATTATGTTAATTAATCTACAATTATAAATTTATCAATTTTATGTGTCTACTGTATCTACCTAATCCTACTACACCTATCGTATGGTGTCTCCTATTAATACATACTTTGAAATTCGTGCAATTCGGTGCATAACTAGCGCAGATGTAATTTTTTTGCCGATATGATCAATTCACGAGCTTCTATCTACAAAATTTGGCATTGCGCATTATATATTTTTTGTATCTTGAACTGTTGACATACAAGCTAACTACGATATATATTTTTTGAGAAAATTCTACCCCGCGCCCATATGTCCTTGCGCCTTTATGTCCCCGCGCCCTTATGTTCCGCGCCCTATGTCCCGCGCCCTTTTGTCCTCGCGCCCTTATGTCCACGCGCCCTTATGTCTCGCGCCCAAGCGGCCGCGCCCTTTCGGTCGCGCCCCTTCGGCGGCGCCCTAATGTCCGGCTCCGTTCTGGTGAACCGTGTAAAGGGCGGTGTAACCTTACGGGATCATTGGATTTGCCTATTTAGGTTTGTTACATGTGGCATATAGGTCAACTGTGCAAAGTTTCAACCGAATCTGTTGAAGCGCTTGCTAGTTCTCGTGTTCACAGAGAGACACACATCATCGACTCCCCTAAAAAGCTGAAACGAAGTCTCAAATGGAACGGAGTGGTTCGTTTATCAGGATACGATGATTGTGAAAACTATTGGATATGAGAAACTGAAAACAGCTTTACAGTAATCATTTAATTAGTATGAATATCCCGTACGGATAACGTTAGAATGAATATTATTGGAACACATGTACCAGGGAGTGCAAATGAAACGGGTTGTTAAATTAAGTTTTTCTATTTCGGTGTCACAATGATGATTTTGTACAACTGTTTTCGGGCCGAAAACAGTTGTACAAAGACAGTGATTATAGTCGTTTTTTTTGGTAACTCATCTCTTAAGTTGGCAGTTACTAGATAGTACAAGTAGGTACTTCCACAGCCGTCTATAATTACAAGCCGTGCTGAGAATTATGGCAACACTGCATGGTAGGCCGAATTCCTAATTCAACTTGGCAGATTTCGGGTGTATTTTATAAGTGTTTTGGGTGTAATATTCCTATTTACCTGTTTTAACAGAGCGAGATTGTGACAATTTGTGTTACTCCGTATGGAATGAACAGAAATTATTATTCAGGTAAGTTGCTAAACGAAATATATCGATTTGTTGTCATAACTTCTAAAGCAGGCTACTCATTACTGGACCCTTTACAAGCACTTGTATTTGTTCAAAGTACCTGTACAAGCTCAAATATGACTTAAACACCACGTGGTACGTAAGTACGGTAAATGTTTATCGTGAAAAAATACAATTAGTTTGTATTTGAGGTATTCTAGCACGACATGTTAAGTCGATTTTCTGAAGGAACCTTTCGACTTATTCCCAGGAGTTCACGGTACGGTAATTTGAAGTCTACGGGGCTCCCCTCTCTAAAAACTTCGTACCTAGACCCACTGGAGTAGCGACTGGCTTAAAATTTGCCATTCCGAATCGCACCTGGTCGTTGATAAAACCTCGCTGATGCACAGCGATTTACTGTCCTTTTGCCGAAATTAAGTGCTCAAGCGTGTGCTTCACCTCGACCTCTTTCGACAGAAGTTCACCAATTTCGGAGATCTCGATGGAAAACACATTATGATGCAGTTACCAATTTACAGCATTCCGAATTTTAAAGTCAAATAAAAATGTTATTATCCATTTTTGTAAATAAATAATATATATGCACAATTGTAAGCTGCCTAAGTATCTTTCTTCTACATTAAAACCACCAAGCCGAAACACAGGAGAGAGGAAAAATGCCATTTTTAAAGAGCAACAAGACGCCATTAAAACTTACATCGGCCCACCGATTGACTTTCGAACAACGTTGCCAAACTTCTCAGCATGGCTTGTAATTATAGACGGCTGTGGTACAAGTAGGTACTTCGTTGGGTACTTCCATGTTTGAACTTCAAAATGTCAGTCTTACTACGCTGCCAACCTAAAACTTAACGGCATAAAAGTGTTACCAACATAAAACATGTTAGTTCTAATGTTCCCTATAGTTTCTGATAATGATTTTTTTAATTAAATTAAAGCACCGAAATAGAAAAAATAGTATGAAAACGCGTGTTACAATGCTTTATTGTAATACTCCTATTTTGCGAACACTCGTGGCTACGCTTCGCGTCGCCACTCGTGCCACAAGATAGTCGTATTACAATAGGTCGCATTGTAACACTTGTCTTTCAATATACTATTCTTTAGGTAATTGATTTTCTGTGATCATTATTTGGTGATCCATTAAATTCATCCACCACTATTTAATAAATTACATTTCACGTGTTCCCAACTTTATAAACCTTTTGCTTTGCGAGAAATTCTAATCAATCATTTTGGATCATACGGTAGACCTTCTTTATGTACCTAAACCAATTTTATTGATGAATTATACGTTCACTGCACACAATCATTAAATCATGGCAGATGTTACATTCTAATGATGGACAACTTTGTCATTTCCGCACCGCGAGAGTGCAATTAACGTGTAAAGGCCGAAAAGTCTAAATTAGTGCATAGCAGTGCAGCAAACCACTTGGATTTCTGAAAGCGTAATAATGAAAGACCTGGTGCCGCATAATGGAATTGTATGAAACTTTCTAATCGAATTTTGTTTGTTGAATGGGATCTAAAAATAAAACCACATTTATTTTTTTCTCTTTGAGTTTTCTACTTTACGGGATAGGGTACAATGCAATATGGAATTTTGTTTGATTGTGTGCTTGCACCCCCGTGTAATGTTTTTGATTTGTATGTCAAAGAAACATTGAAATATAATACATTTTCTTTCTAATAGCAAATTTCCTTGATAATTATCTAGCCTTTGAATGGAAACAGTCGCCTTTATGCTTTAGGCAAAGGAGTGGCTGGCTTAGTCCCAATCGCGTACTTTCGAAATCTTGAGGAAACAAAGGGTTTCTTATTGAACGTCTGAGAATCTGTTTTGCACCAGCTTTTTAATTAAGTACAACATGCAGTACTAAAAACAATACATTCGCAATCAACGTCAAAACAATACCACTATTAGTTACTTAAGAGGTTGTTGTGCATAGATATTGTACCTACTAATATGCCTGGGTCATACTTTTATATCGCTACTGGCACTTCAAGCTAATTTAACCATTTATTCGCTTGAATTGTTTTACAAAAGAAAACGCCTGACATTAAAAGTGATTAGAAACGGCATTTTAAAGTAGTAGACAATTCAACCAAATTTCGAGAACTGTCGTAAAAGTGTAATTTATGTACCTACAATAAATAGCGCCTGAATGGCTTCTGACTAAAAAATAAAGGCTGAACTTGACATTTGTTAAAGGCTTCATATAAATTAAATTTTACATTTAAGCTGAATACCTGATCATGAAGTCGAAGTAAAACACTCGCTATGGAAATTTTGATTATTTTTAATAATATGGAGAGCCAACAGTTACCTGACAGGATGGTAAAATTTGACTTTATTTCCAAAAGTAAATGTAATATTCATCACTTATTAAATTTATATTTTCGTTCGGCAAGTCACACTTAGTCTTCTAACTCTATGGGTCACACAGACGGCTGTTGATGCGACCTGAAAACGTCTGTACCTAGGGAGTGCTACCCATAAGATAAATACATATATTGAAATCAAAAAGCTACAAACAAGATGTAATTGCATTTTTTATTTTCACAGATAATTTTAAATCACACACTTGGCTTGCCCAAAGCACAAGAGGCTCTAAATTTACTGGATTCGTAAACATAGGTACATTTAAAAGCAATTACAAACACACTTATATGGACTTCTTTTTGTTGAATTCAGAGGTTATCTTGTTAATTGCTGGTTCTGATGATTATATTTAGTGCGCTTAATTCTAAATAAAAAACGATGGAGATGGACCTTCAATTTTGTAACAACAAATTTGACTGACGCAAGGCTGTGCCGGTAACTCACAAACACTTTTAGACATTCTTAATTTCTTGATCCTACTATACCTCATGGTGCACTTTAGAACGCTACAATGATACCGCTCCATTACCAGCATAAATTTTTATAATACAAAATCGACAACATATAGAACTTGCTCCAAACTTTGTTTTACTTTCGGTATTTGTCAAAAATTTGCACAATTGCGTTTTCATGCCATCAGCTAATTTGAATATGTATTTAAATTTCAGGTCTTGATAAAGTAAATTCTTTAAACCTCAGTCTACGTATGAACACACATAATTCGTGCACAAGAGTTATATTTCCATGATATCAAAAAAGAGCGACTTTAAAAAAAATTCATACAACCTCTTATAATAAAAATTTGTAAATACTCACAGCACTACCTACTTCTACTTCACCTTCACCTAGGTACTTATCTAGATGAGTAAATCTGTAAACCCATAATGTCTTCATAGTTGATGACGAACCCGATATACCTTCTCGTTGGCAATTTAAATTTACGGACCAACACATGCACATAATTTTTATTAGTCGACTTTTCTGTTTTGGGGATTCGATAGCTGAGTATGGAGGTCTTTACTTTGTCTTGGCAGCTCTGCTATGGTAGATGGCGCTGACTTCTTCCGGTACAGTTACGATTTGATTTCGCGTGTTGGTTGGAGCTGGTGCGATTTCACTTGTTGCTTCTTGCGCAGTGATTCTACCAATCTAACGCGTGTAATCGTCAACGGGGTCATCAGGCCTTGTCTGTATAGTTGGACCGATAACCGGCTGCCCACCAACCCCGCAATAATTCGTAATTTAATAATCTCTCCTTCTAATTGGACACTCTCGCACGTCTGGCTCATAGCGGTTAGGACGTTTCTAAATATGCCGCATGGTTCATCCGACCCTTCCGCATGGTTCATCCGACCCTTGCACTCTTTGGAGAAACCTCACTCGTTCATAGACAAATTTTTTCTTTTGGCCGAAAAATGTCTATAATGATCGCGAGGTTTGTTTGATTCTCTGCCGAAAGGGGAAAGGACTAAAGTTATTTATTTATTTATTCATTCATTCATTCATTCATTCATTCCTTCCTTCATTCATTCATACATTCATTCATTCCTTCATTCATTCATTTATTTATTTATTTATTTATTTATTTATTTTGAACTTTATTTTTAAGTGAGCGGGGTTTCAGCCAAGGGCTGCTCTACTAAACCGTAGCCTACCGATAGAACTAGCCGTGACACTCATCCCCACTATTGTGTTGACGTCACAACTGACGGCGGCCGTCATATCGACTTTTAATGTATAATAATTAATTCCAAGTAGTTTAATGTTGTACACTTAAATTAACTGTATTCGAACAGAATAAGTAAGAAAATGCCAAATACGTGCTGCGTCCCTGGTTGCAAAAGCAATTATAGTTCAAGAGACAAGGTTCCTTACGGTTTTTCGTTTTCCGAAAAATGAAGACATCAATAAAAGTGGTTAAGATGTATTCACCGGGACAATTTTGAAATTACTAGTTACCCCAGGGTTTATATAAAGCATTTCTCCGACATTTTCATTATTCGGATAGACAAGATGACTAGATAAGACGATACAGTATTAACAGTTCCACGAGACCAGATTAAACTTGCCGAAGACACGTATCCCACCATTTTTGAAAATCAGTCATCATATATGAAAAGGATGTAAATGATGAGTTACGGGAAAATATAGACCTTTGCAACTACAAATGACCGAAAATCTGTAGTCTCTAGGTGGTCCAGGAGCCGAGATCTCGATGGAACAGACAGATAGGCAGACGAGGGAACAACGAGCACATAAGCCTTACCTCAACTTCGTTGTGTTACGCTAAAAAAGGCAGATGTGTGTATTAGAATGTTTAAATTTTATTTGTTTTCAGCTCGGTTTTCAGTGAGTATTTGTTGTTAATGTACGTATTTAATAAAATTTTTGCATAATAACACGTGTCTATAATTAGGAAACAACATATAACAATCCTGCGGCTCAAAATAAGTAATTACTTAATGTTTTCGCGTTCAATGAGTACGCACGCGAATCAAATTGCATTTAAACACATAAGTAGTATCGCGTTGCAGTGGCCCATCTCCAGTTGTGACGTCACTAAATCAATGTTACGGCTAGATCTATCGGTAGGCTACGACTAAACCCACCCACTATACATTTACAAATATGCATGCCCGAAGAGGCGAAAAGTGCACTTTCAAATTTGTTTTTTTTTTTTCGATTTTAATAATCCTTATGGACACCTATACACCTATAGGACCTATTAAAATTTCATACTCTGTGCTCACTCCTAATTACATAACCATTCAATTAAATGTAATGCACATTCACGTTTGGTCGCTCCCTGTATTACTATATCACCAAAATATGTAACACACCCTTCAATATTATTTATAATCGAATCGATGACTGCATGAAATAAACTTGGAACGGTTTTTAGTCCAAAAAATAATCTTTTTGCTAAGTATGAGCCTCTGCGTGTGCTGATAGCTGCCACTTTGCAGCTTTCATCATCCAGTTTTAGATGTAGGTACGCCAAACGCAAAAGAATTGACTGGTTTTTAAATTCGTGAATACTTCTTGTATTATTGGAATTGGATAATGAGCATCTTCTAATTGTGGATTCACGGTCGTTCTATAAACGTCACAAATTCTAACTCTTTGGTCAGATTTTGGAACCATTACCAATGGTGTTCCCCATTGACAGAATTACGTTTTCTCTATGATTCCTTCTTTCTCTAGTTTATCGAGTTCCGACTTGACTTTTGGTATTAATGAAAATGGGACTGTTCTTGGTTTCAGGTAGACAGGTTGTGTTAGGTCGTGGTTTTAAAGTAATACGCAGATTTGGAGTTTCTCAAATTTTCCGAGACTTCTCATGTTATTTATGTTGCTATGGAACAGAATAACAAGTAGAAATAAATAACAATCACCTAAAAAGATAACATGTTCATGAGAAGGGTACAGGATATACAATTCGACATTCAGGGCCAATTGCACCGTCAAAATTAAGTATCCCCTTACCTTAAATACCATTGCAACGATTGTCTTAATAATCGTTGCCATGGATTTTAAGTTCGACTTAACTTTAAGCGAGGCTTAATTTTGTTGGTGCAACTGGGGCTAAGTGCATCCAAAAAGGTTTCATAACGGTTTATACAGAATCCTAAGCGCCATTTTAGCTTGATGGAATCTTACCGAAATCCATAACTGCTCTATGGTTGGACAAGGCGCAGAAAGATACGTAAATAAACGTAAATTTTCTTATTCTCAAAGTAATAATGCATTTAAATGAGCAGGATGCACCCCGAAATTAGCCAAAGGGTCAGCCCTCAATAAAAATCTGTATCTACACGGCCGCCATCACACACTAATAAAGCTCTCTGCAATAGTACCTATCTGTACATGGAAATCGTCCCTTACTTTTCACGGGGTCAACATTTGATACGTGACAAATTGGCTTACATCCGCGGCAACTAGAAACATTACCACTTTATGTGGAAATAAAAAATACGAGTATAAACGAACCATAGTTTTTGTGTTGAAATAGCATTTTCCATATACGTAGCTAGAGTTTTATTATTACCGAAATGATGCCAATTTACAACAGAGCTTTATCCGCTTTAACGTGTACCTTTATAATACAATTACGCGGATAATCAAACACCAATAACTTTTTTATTACATAAATCACTTTTAAAATAAATAATGGAAGGGATGTAAAAAAAGAACAGACTTTCCCTCTATTGAAGGGTTGAACTAATGTGGCGTTGAGGGTGATTTATGCCGAGCTGGTAGGAAAATAGATAGGCCACAGTAGGGGAATAGATATGAAGGGACAATCAGAGAGCTTTTTGTTTTCGCGACCACTCGGGTTTGAAGAATGTTTGGCTAAGTTTGACTGTAAGCAGTTTCTTTGCGGATATTAAGTAACAAAATGTACGGTATAAAGCGATGTAGAAGGAATATTATGGCGTCTTTCGCACAGAAATCTGTACGTGATACCGACATATGCGTTTATAAAGGCTGAGAAGTCTTTCGATATCTTTATGACTCCATTTTTGTGATCTTAGCTATTCTTGTTGTATGTATGCCGATGTGCACTACGAGTATTAAATGGTATATGTACTTGGGCGATATATACCCTTAAATGTTTAATGTAGCGTATGCCTCTTACTATCTGCTGGATGTGTTATTTTATACCGGACAAGGGTCGTGTTCATGCTTTTCTATTAGTCCGTTTTAGAAAGGTAATATTAATAATGCACTGCTCTACCCATTATCATTCATTTATATTTAGAGAACGCAAAGCTCTTTTAACTGAGATTAAATGGTTAACATGTGGATCGATTCCCAAAATTCGTTATACACACTTTGTATTCTATCCCACCGTTGTGTACTATACAGTAGTTTTCTTCTTCATTATTAACTAATCCTATTTGATCTGTAATCTTCGAAACGTAACCATAGTTTCATTTGTTGCTTCTGTACTACGCACCGGGAAGCGCAAATATTTTAATTAAAGGGAGATCAGCAATTAGTTTTAGGGCTTATCTTTTGAACCGCACGCCATGTTCTATTATAATTAGGCTTACCAAAAACAGAAATAGAAGCAAACAGGAGATGTGATCCTTTTCCCATGTTTGCAAAATTAGGTAAATATTAATCAACTAAATTATTAGCACGTTTTTGAACTTAATTAACATTATCCCCCTTTATTCCATAGCCCCATAGTAGAAAGCCCTTAATTACATTCGGTCGCGATTTTATCATGCTTTTGGTCTCGAGTTTTTTCCGTTGCATCAAAACTTTCGTGTAAAAATAAAATTATCCCATTAAAAATCAAGCTCTTGCGTATTTACCTCCGATTATTCAATGCGATTATTCAATGGCATTTGTCAAACTTCCACCAGTGAAATGTCGCGAAATTTTTTCGTATTAACCGGAAAATTCTTCTTAGTTTGTTAATCAATTTCGACAGCCGGCTTATCACCACATCTTTTAATTTGATCACTCATAACGAATTATGTTGGAGCACAAAAGTTCGAATAGAAAAATGAAAAGCAACTTCCGTAATTTATTTTGACGTTTATTGTTGTCATGGCTTCGGGATTATCACGTATAAATTTGCGTGGGTAATTACGCTTAAAGTTTCTTTTGATTGATTGAATAGTCCTTCGAATACCATTCGTAGTCGAAGTATTTGTAGACTATTTTTGAGGTGCTGCTCCACTCATGCTAGTTGCGTTTTTTAATACCATTCATATGAATATTGTACATTTAGACACTCCAGCTTCTTTTGCAAGCACTAGGATTATTATTGGTCCTATGGCTCCCTCAGTTCTTGACAACTGAATGGGGGGTGGGGCAGGTGTAGTGTTACATGTGCAGAGAGTCGTTTATGAATTGGTTTTTTGCATATAATAATAAGGTCTTTATTTGTTTAGACAATTAGAAGGAAAAGAAACATAATTCATTTTAAGGAGGATTAAGGGAGATATAATAGGCGAAGTCTAGCCAAGTCAGGCTACTCTACTTAACCTACGATACTTGTCCTCTAAACATAAATTAAACTGAAATTAAATGACTTAATGGCATAACTAAGCAAAAATGAGAAACAAAAATATATCAATATTTCAACGACCAAACAACTAGCTGAAAGATAAGTAAGGAATGAAAGTTAGATCTCAAGTGTGGCTAGGTAGTGATTCACAAGCTGCAAATTCAAAAAGTATTGATATTAAATATCTTAAACTCATCAATAAATAAATTAACTAATTTCACGGCATTATAAATAAATGATCTTTTATACAAAGCGGTCCGGTGCTGTGGAATTGTAAATTGTGCATTATACCTAGTATTGTGCGAGTGAGTACTGTGCCTTAAATTGAATTTGGACTTCAACTTACATGTAGTATTGTTGTTTAAGAATTTGTGTACGTCCTGTTTGGAATGATTCGGTATTTTATATTTTTGCCTTGAATTCTAACAGGAAGACGAAAATTGTAAAAGGATCTCGTGTGGAACATAACAACACAGAAAGGGAAAAAAGTGGTTATAATAATGTCATTTATTTCGAAATATCTTTCTAAATAATTTCAGTAAAAAGAAAAATGGGTTTGAAAAATTTCGTTTTTTCCGGATATCTCCGAAAGTAGTCGGAATTTTGTCAGTTTCAAAACTGCCAAATTTAAACTACCTACCCATTTCTTACAGTTCCCAAGATCTCCTTGGTGACCCTCGAATTCTAATCAGCATATATTTTATAATTTTACATTAGGAGTGCAACAAAATTTGGTACCATTGTATCATCCTCAAGCGAAAATGGTTGGACATCACAACAGGGATCTCAAACCCAGGTTCGCTATTTTGGTGGAAGACGATCACACCAGTTGGTTTGACAAATGCATATTTGCCGCATGCTAGAGAGCTGCGCAGTCACGACGAAGTGGAAAATGAAGGTTAATTGGCTAAGAAGATGGTTTCCTCCCGCAAATTACCCCGTATTTGAAACAAATGCGCCTGGCATTATCATTGGCGATGAGTATTGATGACCGACAACTGGACCGCCGTAAATACTATGCTGACCAGAGTCGACGGTCTGCTCATGCATATAATACCGGAAATAAAGTGTGGGTCCTGACGCACACGCGTCGGAAATCCGATAGCCAACACAATTTAAGCCGAAGAGAGACTGCCCTTATGTAATTATGAGCGAGGTATCGCCCACTAGTTATCGAGTGGCAGATCCGAGTGATCTCATACTACCCTTCTGAGTCCCTGTCAAGGAGATGGCTTTCTGGTATCGTTCTTATTAGGAAAAAAGGATGTCCCAAAAAGAAATCCACATATGTATCGGTTCATCAAAGGGACGACTTCAGAACCGCAGGGGGAGGATATAACCCTACGAAAAGAGAAGATGCAAAGAGTTTGCTCCTTTTGTTCAAATGGCCCATCTTTTTGAACCGTATAACTTTTTATACCAAACGTCACTTTATGAAACGCTATTTTGTTGGTAACAAAATGGGTTTATTTTTCATTTGCCTATTATATGTCAATTATATGTGTCATATGTGATATATGAAGCAGTCTATTACGCCCAAGGGCATAATGAGAGGGCATAATGGATTGTCATCTCATTATGCCCTCAAACGGTCTGTCAAATTGATTGACGGAGTTATATTATGTAATAAAAAAGATGCAACTTGATTCGTATGAAGCACTTGAATGTTGGGCACACAATACTCATGACATTTGTATATTGGAAATGCATTCTTTGGAACGATGAAAAATAAAATGTTGTATGCACCTCAGGCATTACTCAGTATTTAACCCTCGGGCGACTTACAATCCCTCGGCATATACTATATCGCTTAATGCCCTTAATGCATAAATAACTATTGTGTTATAAAAGCATTATGCGGGTCATTCTGTAATTGGGCGATAGTCGGTAGAGGGCGCAAAGCGTTGGCTGGCCCTAAAGTCCCTAGATTAGTAAAGTAACGCGAATAGCAGCCATTTTGGCTCACTTTGGGAACCGCGAAATTTGAAATTGAAAGTATGTATTTTGTAGTAGCTCTTGAATAGGGTAAGTTTTGTGAGCGTATCGTTTAATAGTTTTTAACGCCACAAGAAAAATATACCTAGTTGCATTGCTTCTTCAATCGTTTCGCCACTCCACATAAAACCCTTGTGTGTATCCAATTCTAAATATTTTAATTGATCTTCATTAAAAGTTTTCAAAAAATTGTCTTCACTTCTGACTAATTTCTTTTTTCGGTTTCTGTTTCCTTGCAAAAGTGCCTAGATGCGCTTCTCTAATGAATTAATGGTTACATCAGTACTCTCCTGAATGTACACACTACTATTATAATACAAAACAACAAATGTCAAACCTGACACTAGTTGTCAAACGGCCATTTTGGCTCAGTTAGCAGTTTGTTTTTGTCTAATACACTGGCCTAATGAATCGCGTTACTTTAGTAATCGAGGGACATCAGCTGGCCCTATGTCTTAGTATTCAGCTTTGACGAACCATATTACGTCATAATGGTGACGCATAGCGCCCGCCCCCGGAACACAAAACTCACGGTGGCGCTAGAAAAATCTTAGAGGCGTTAGCTGTACATACAGATTCTAGTATTGTCTTTCTTTTGTAATAATCATAATCTAAAATGGTGGTGACATAAGCCCACGCTACATAGTTTGTGGATTAGGTAAAGCATTCCAAAGCAATTGTTCGAAATAGTTACATAATACTGGATTAATGGTGTCTGGTGTCTCAATTCTTATCATTATCCGAAAGCAATTATTGAAACATTAGCATGTAATGAACCATAAGGGTTTAATGGTCTCTTAATTGTATACCTGTTCTTGTAACGACTGCTTAAGC
>NW_022170510.1:27186125-27194026 GCF_008802855.1 Photinus pyralis
ATGACTAATTTTCACGTAATCAAAGTAACCATTTTGCAGAAAAAAATTTTAGTTTTCTAACTTTGATATTTAGCACAATTTTTGTTGATTGTACACAGAAAAAGAAAGCCGTTCCAATAATTTAATAAAAAAGTTCGATGCCGTTGTGGTGCTCCAAAATTTTTTTTCAAAAATCCGGACCGTTATTTTTCATTTCCGTTTGCCTAATATACATATCCAAATTTGCGGAGCCAACGTACGCACGTATAAATATGTACAGACGGGAAAAAATTATTTTTAAAGTTAGCTTAGAATGATCTATTACGTCGGCATTTGATGAAATTTTGACATGTCCAAAAAACGGTGACCTCAATAGCCACTTAGCTCAAACTAGGGAGCTAATTAGAAGAAAGATAAACTCAAAACCAAAATACTTACTTTTTTTACTAATTGGCGTAATATTGAATCTTTAGATGATTAAAATGCGTTGTTTGTTCTACCATTTAACGATGAAAGATAAGCTATGGCCGACTTAAAGAATAATTAATACTGTTAATAATTACATTTAAATTGAATATTAATTGACTGGTAACTAAGCCTGCTTGATTGGAATGTAAAAATAATTAATTTTATTAGCATTCTTTAGTGGATCATAGAAAAAAAATTAAGAGTAAAAAACTCTCCTTAATGATCTAAAATCCAATATGGAGCCCATTTAGCAAATTTAAATTTTTATTCATATGTCAGTAAAATTGCGTTTTACCATCGTTTTTAGGTTTCTCCTATCGAGATGAGAAATTTTCAACATTTTTTTCAATTTTTTGGAAACCGATGGTAGTTTTCTACGTGGAAATTTAATCAGCTTACAAAACCCATTTAAGACATTTTTACTATATAACGCAAGAAAGATTTTGAATTAGTGTTTCCACAAGTGCAATTGATAGTTATTTTGTGGTTGTAGGAAGATTAACTGGACGAATTGGCAAAAATTTCACTTTGCAGGTGCAGCGTATTATTATAGCATTTATAGTCTATTATCCTTGCAGCACACTTTGTAATTGAGGCTAAAATTAAATATATCATCCCTTAATCGACGCTAATAAAATGTATTCAAATGTTCTTAATTTGTTTGGCAGCAATTTTCAACGTTAGTCACCGTCCTAGGGGAATGTAGTCGAAACTGCGCAGTCCAATTTAGGGGTGTTTTGTGCAACAAATTCCTAAATATTGTGATTAAGGTTAAATCTAAGCCTATCATCCCTTAATCGACGCCATTAAAATGTTTTCACATGTTGAAAATTATAAACTAGCAATTTTTTGCGTTTTCTCGTGTATGCTCTGACATAATCCAATCTCTGCAATAAATCATTAGCGGCGCTGGTTCACGGTTTTACAAAAAAAACCCTCTCCTAATAATTACACCGCTAAGATACAGCGTAAACTGCGCTTTTGAATTTGTTTATCTGGCTTTTCCATAAGCAAATCCCCTCCAAAGTAGGTTGAAGTGTATAAAAGTGAAAAGGACCTACAAAATCGCTTAATCTCGAATTTAAACTATCCCGGTATACGTCAATTAAGTACCAGTTACAAGATTTGTGGGGTGGCGATGATTATGTGAATTCAACTATTCTCGATACCATGGGATGCAGGAGCATTGTGAAGGTATGCAATGAATAATGGCAAGACCAACAAAATATGTTATACCTACTGGTATTTGTTTACAGGAAATGAAACTTTAACATCCTCATGGACGTTTTTCTTAAAGGAGGAATTAATTATACTGGATGCAAAGCTTGCCTTATTATAAATATTAATCGTCATATAAATGAAGATAAGTACGATTCGTTGTAGTTACAATACATAATATTCACAATAATGTTATCATTTATTTATTACAATTAGTAGGGGAGCTAGCACGAAATCCACTGAACGAGAATGATCAAAATTTTAACCGATGGAGTGCCATTTTGCCCTATCAGAGTATGCTAAAATCGATCGTCTGCCGGCTCAGGTCATACGACTTAAGGCGCTGCGGGTACTTCTTGTGGTACCAATTCTGAAAGGTTGTTTTTCGAGAAAATAAGTTATACACCAAATGAAAACGTTGATAATAGCTCTTAAAAAAATATTTTAAAAAATCGCGCACATTTGATAACTCCGTAAAAAAACTATTCTTAGTCGGTTTTTCACGAACTTTGTACGGATATAACTAGGTTACCGTTGGAAGAATGAAGCTGATTTTTTTTACAGACTAATGGTAGGTACAGCCAATGACTATGAGAGTGTTTCTTTTTTAAATTTTTTCTCTAATTATAAGATATCTTATAATGTTAAGCTAATAAGATAATCTTGTAATTAGAGATAAAATTTAAAAACGAAACACCGTTAAGTCATTAGTAGTACCTATCATGAGTCTGTAAAAAAAATCAGCTTCATTCGTCCCACCGTAACCTAGTTATATCCGTAGAAAGTTCGTGAAAAACCGACTATCACTGAAAAAAAAGAAATGTTGTCGCAACTAACAATTAGTTACTCCAACTAATTTTTTTAGTAGCTATAGCCTCAACAAAAATATTTGCTGTAGGAAATCAACATAACTTGTTGGAAGTAAATTTGTTCCAGTAGCTAAAACAATTATTTGTGACAAATTATACAAGTTAGTTAAGAAAGCATACCATTTTTGTTTGAGGAACTAAATAAGCTTGCAAAAAAATTTGTCCCTGTAACACGTAATGCTTAGTCGCAGCAGCATAGCGGTATTGTTATATAAACTAACGAGTATTTGCTGGACCTCCTAATTTGCCCTTTTTTATCTTTGTTGTAGTAGCATACCATTTATGCTGGAAACTCATAAATTGTCTCAAATGATTAGTTGGATTAACTATGAATCCTAGTTGGCACAATAAATTTTCCGATCTGTCTGCATCGTCCGCGCGTTTTGGTGATGTCAATTAAAACAAATCACTTTTTTTTTAAATACACATTTATTAAATCACTTACTGTTTACCTAACTACAAAAGAAAAACTTTTTTATCATTAACATCTCAAAAAACAAAATATAAAACACTTAAATTAAAACTTACCTACACTACATGTAAACAGCTTTTACATATACAGCGTGTTTCGAAATTCGCGCGCACGGACTATGGGCTGGTGTTATACAACGAAAACTGAATAAAAAGTTCCTCGACCAGTTTCTGATCAGACCGGCACTTTTCGAGTTGTCGTTGTTCGAAAAATCTAAAAATGAAAATGCCGGAAAACAAAAGATAGTTCAAAACAATTTATGGATTAAAGTTACACTTACCTTCAAACACCAAAAGTAGTTCGGGGAATCCCCATTGTTCCAATATCACCTACACTTTGTTCAGCCATTGAAAAAACATTAAAACACTAAAAGTTCGTAATGTAAATAACCGAAATTCAGTAGGTACAAGATTGACCACTTACCGTGAAAAAATGAGCTAGTAATTATGACACTGGACAGGGTCACAGAGTACTTTGTAATGATGTCCTCTCACATCTGGCTGGCACTCTGGGACATGCAAGGCAAGGTGAGATAAGCACATCCTGTCAACTACTTGGGAATTGCATGATTGCAGTATTATAAATAAAATTTTATATTATTTTCGTCCTTCAAGTTAAGGAATTTAGTATGTTGTCACAAATACAGTGGTATTAGGTTTATCAGCAAACTGCTTTTTGTTATGAAGGCATACTTTTATGTTCATGGAATCAATGCAAAATGCTCGTTGGCGCTCTTAACAAAAAATGTTTGCTATCCTCCAACAAAGTTTCATTATTAACCCCAGGAAATCGCAACTACTTGCGAAAACTAAAGCAGTAAATTATTTAGTTCTAAAAGCCATTTCTTTTTGCTGCTCGCTGCAACAATATGCATGTAGCAATTCTAAATTTGTTACCACAAGGAAGTCATTTTTTTCAGTGTAAGAATTGTTTTTTTACGGAGTTATCAAATGCGCGGGATTTTTTTAAATATTTATTTAAGAGCTATTATCAACGTTTTCATTTGGTATATAACTTATTTTTTCGAAAAACAACCTTTCAGAATTGGTACCACAAGAAGTACCCGCAGCGCCTTAAGTCGTATGACCTGAGGCGGCAGACGATCGATTTTAGCATACTCTGATAGGGCAAAATGGAACACCATCGGTTAAAATTTTGATCATTCTCGTTCAGTGGATTTCGTGTTAGCTCCCCTACTAAATGGTATTTCCTTTTATCACCAATCAAAGTTAATCTGTGTATAGAGTAGGTATATAAATACTAATACATCCGCATGCATAATATGTAGTTGTTACTTGTGAACAACCATATAAAGTGATCCTAAAAGAAGGGTTCCATGTATAATAAAATGTTACTTTTTCGTTAAAAGGGCGCAAGGACGCAGCACCTTGTCTTGTAAATTAATTATAATTGAAGAAATGACCCCCTGTAGAACTCATTAATATGTAGGTATATGGAAATAATAATAATTTAATAATAATAATTGACTTTATTCCCATACAAAATAATATACATGAGCATTCACTACATGAGAGTAAAACAAACAAAAAATTTCTTTTTAAGATATCTACAGGAAAAAACAAGAGGAGAAAAGAGAAGAAAGAAAGTGAATTTTTTACATCAAAAATTTAATAGGGAAAGGGATTCTCTATGCACTAAGCATACACCCCTGAGTTAAAGTGTAGCTTTAGTTTTTTTTTTTCATCATTTTTGTTCTATTTTCAGCAAACGTGACTTAGTTATGCAAGAATAATTAATATACTGTCCAGAAGTGTCGTTTGATATAACGGCGATCGTTGAAATAGGGTTTTATTTATTTTTGGCAATTTGGCAATATTGGAAAATGTTTCTCTGTCCATTTACTGAATTGCTTCTCGTTTCCTGGGAAAGGTGCGTGCTGGAGAAAACGGCTACATCTGATTTCTATTTCCCGTTATTTTTTTGTATTTAAACTTAGATGAAATGAAAGTTAAAAGTGTGGTCTATGCGATAGAGAAGTTAAAGGATACTGGCATTTGATTAGTTTTCAAGACATATCCGTTTGAAAATCGTCCAAGCATTAGAAAAATCTGGATATGCTAGGACGGGTTCAGATGTTAAAATATTCTTGCATATGTTGATAATATCCAAGAATCCCCGAATATCTCCGCCTTTATTATTCCTCCTGAGGCACTGCGTTTTGTAATTTTGGCGAAGTTTTCGATGACTTTCCTAACAATCGTAGAAAAGATTTAACTTCTTGTTGAGTTTTTGGGATTGGGTACTTTTGAATCACTAATAGTACTTTCCTTTTATTCCGTCTTATAAATGTCCTAAAAGTTCCACTTCCCTGTATAAAAATTCTCATTTATCGATTTGTATTTTTAAATTTGCCTGTCGAAGTTTTTGAAACATGAATTTTAAATTTTCTATATGTCCCTTTAGACTGGTATTTACCACTAAAACGTCATCCATGAATGTCAGATTGACTAATGTCTATAATGGCTCCTGTCATCACTGACAAATTGACTTAAGCAAATGTTCTGTATAAAAATTGAAATTTTATATTAAAATACGATTTCGGGTAAAATTTAATACAAAACTCGTCAGTAAAATAACACTACTTGACTCGGAAATTAAAGTACTCGGTCTCAAATGCCCATGGCACACTTTTGGGTTCGGAAAGGTACCTACGTTTTTTTTTACAAATTAGCGTTTCGACTTGGTTTTTCTCAACATTTTCTTATGGAATGTGTGGTTTTGTTTAAATCAGTGGAAAATTTGTAGTTTTGGCTACCCAGAGGTATAATTTGTTTAGGAGGGTGTCATTTAAAATTTTAAAAAAATATGACATTTAGCGAAAGTCAATCAAAAATTTTATTTTTTCGATAAAGTACCTTAAAAAAATTATCTGATTCTGGAAGAGGTCTTAACCTGTGCCTCAATCCAAAAAATAGCCCGCTGTGCGATTTAGTTTTTCTCAAAAAAAATTTGAAAAACTGTCAAATTTTGACGAAAAATGGTTACAATAGCGAAACCGTTAAAGTTAAGGGTATCATGTTACATAAAAAATAAGTACTTTTCAAGTACTCTCCAAATCAGTAATAAAGTATGGGTTGTTTCATTTAAAAAAATGCAAGTTTATACGCCACTGGAATGCAGAATACAAATTTTTGTCTCGTATGGTTTTTTGACACGGCCGCCATTTTGTTTTTTTAATGGCAACATAGGTCTTGCAACACATCGTTGGAAAGCTTATTTTACCTTCATTACGAATACGCAATAGAAAAAGAGGGTTACGCAAACGTAACTAATTTATTAGAGCGAAATTGTGAATAATACAACAAGAATTGTTATCTTTTTTTGAGTTTTTTTGGTTCCATCTTTATTAGCCACTCTGTATACGAATCCAAAGATTTCCGTTTGCTCGCTGTGAAATAAATAGAACGCGAAAGCGTTTCAAGAAAAAAACTGATTCAAAGTGCGCAAACTCAGAGTTAAGCTTTTCTTTTGAGGCCCTTTCGGTCAAGGGATTAAAGAAACAATGTACCTATCCACAATTCCTGGGTTACCCATGCTAAATTTCTTAGATTGACTGAACATGGTTTATACTTAGACCATATAGTACATGGACTGCTATTAGCCCTATGCTTCAATACAAAATGGGTGGTCACGGATAGAGGGCACTGTAGTCGTGGGTATGTGAATCTCAGGGTAAACTAAAGTCGTATGAACACAACTCGGATCGCGTGAAGAATAGCTTTTATGGTAACCGCGTAGTACGGGAAGCTTTAAATAGGTACTCTTGTTTAAAAAATCAATAGATCGTTTTCTATTAAAGGTAAAGATATTGTTGCTAGTATTTCTGAACGTGTTTGAATTGTGTACTCAATAATAAAAAATATATAGGGTGTTCTAGGCGGAAGTGAAAACAAATTGCCATTATGGCCAATGAATTTTTTGCTTTTTACTATAATTTGGAAAAATTCATTTCATTGATAAATTAGGAATATGTTTTCCTCTATTTAAAATAAGGAGGGTTTTAATGTGTGATATTTTCTATAAAGGTGTAAAAAAATGGGTTTGTGGTCTAAATTTTGGACGGTATAAAAAGTTTAAACTGAATTGTATGTGTAGGTACAATTGTATAGGTATAAAGTAGACATGCAATTGGAGGAATGCATGGAGCTTATGATAATTAGGTACTTACTTCTTAGAGATTAAGATTTATTACATTCCAACCCTAAAAATAGTCTCATGAGTGGAAACCCTTGGCATGTGTAAGGGTTGATTAAATTTCAGAATAAAGGAATCTCCCAATTTTTAATGGACTTAGACTAGAAACCAATTTCGAAAGAAAATTTAAAGGGCTGTAACTTTTGAACTAATAGCCCAATCTTGGAACTGTTTCAAATTATGGATTCTACAGGCCCCATATTCTATAAGAAAATTTTTTTACGGGTCGATCTGAGACAATTTTTTTTCGGGCCTCAAAAAAAGGCAGTGTATAACCTTCCTTTTTTACCAAAAATCGACTACACCAAAATTTCTCGGGAAAACACTTTTTCTTATTAATTTGGGTGAGTAGAATCCAAATCAATTCGTACTTTTTCGATCAGACTTCTCAATCAAAAGTTATAGACTAGAAACCAATTTCGAAAAAAAATTCATAGGGCTGTAACTTTTGAACTAGTAGCCCAATCTTGGAACTGTTTGAAATTATGGATTCTACAGGCCACATTCTATAAGACATTTTTTTCCCGAGTCGATCTGAGACAATTTTTTTTGTCGGGGCTCAAAAAAAGGCAGTGTATCACCTTCCTTTTTTACCAAAAATCGACTGCACCAAAATTTCTCGGGAAAACACTTTTTCTTATTAATTTTGGTGCGTAGAATCCAAAACATTTCGTACTTTT
>NW_022170510.1:27194126-27279962 GCF_008802855.1 Photinus pyralis
AATACATAGCTTGTCGCCACTATTCTTTACATGTTATGCCTTCTGCCTTTGTCCCCTATTACGATTATCAATTATCAACTAATTCAAAAAAAGATGTCTTGTAACAAGGTTGCTTCAAAGCCAAAAAACATGCAGATTGATTACACTTACCCTTCCAGTTGGTATAAAGATGGGTTTTGGATGATGACAGGAAATATCGTCGCTTGTCGGTTCGGCAATAATATTTCGTATAAAATTCCACATAGTGTTGTCACTTAAAGTGCCTTGTTTAAAATCGAAACCTCCAGGTCCATCCGTCGTTCCCGCCGCAAAGCTGTAACCCATTGCTGGTAGACAACCGTGTACCTGAAATTAATAGAGGGATATAAATACCTTATACATTCATCACTGCTAAACTTTATTGCTAAATTTAAGAAATCAACCATAAGTTACTCTTCTATTCGATGCTCCTTCGTAAACATAGAATTGTCCAAAGAAAACGTAAGCATCGAAATGAGTTCCAATCGTTAAATTAGTAACTAACTATACTGTATTCATTTTAAGAAGGTAGCGGTAAAAAGCATAGGGAAGCTTTGACCTTCACTGTGATTGGTTAAAACACGAGTCAGTATTACAATGAAACATAAAACGACTGTTGAATTTTGCAAGTTGGTAGGTAGGTTATGTTGCCAACTAAACTGCCGAAGTGTCATTAGTTGTTATTGTGAAAGATTTATTTCTGTTCGCAGTGCTGAATATTTCTAATTTACAATAATTTGGTGCCGTTTTATTTTTCCT
The DNA here is from genome assembly GCF_008802855.1 of Photinus pyralis. Taxonomy (NCBI): domain Eukaryota; kingdom Metazoa; phylum Arthropoda; class Insecta; order Coleoptera; family Lampyridae; genus Photinus; species Photinus pyralis. Next base: position 27,194,904 of record NW_022170510.1, read on the forward strand.
GTGTGTGTTTATCTTCAAACACAGCGCCATCTACTACCTTCTTATAATGAATGCCGTATAAGTGTTATATTTGTTGATTGCGAAAAAATTGATTATCTGTAGAAAGAAATATTTTTATACTATAGTGAATATTCGGCGATAAAGAACGAAAGCGAATGTGACGCAATCTTTCCGAGAAATATGACGTGTTTGTTCGAGAACATTCTAGAATACTCGAGACGGTTCGGAAACGTTCATGAAAGGCGTTTGCTACAAGTAAACTGAATCGCGTATTGCTAGTGAGTTCTAACATCGTTGCGAAGTGAAGCATTAAGCTTCCCCTCGTGTTATGTTACAATATTACGAATTGTAGATGATAAATAACAATTACTGTTATAAATTAATCAATTTCAAGACTGTTATAAATTTATTGTTAATTAGTTAAACTTACGTTACAATAATAACTCTGAAACTTATCTAGAAGTCCGGTTGCACGTAGAACATCAGCCGAAAATTTAACTTTTTCCAAATTTAAAGTTCTTTTCATTTTTTTCTGATATTACGTCTTACTCTAAAATATAAATTTTGGGGAGGGAGGATGTGGATTTATGATAAATTCCATTCAACGCTAAATCAGGAAACGGCAAGGATAAGTATAGGAAGTAGAATGCGACAAATTTTCTTTTTCTTTCAATTTAAACCTGATTTGCCTGACAAGCTAAATTAGGCAAATTACATTCACGATTAACGGATTTTATTTCTTTTCATAGGCGACAAACATAATACGACAAATAATAAATACATAAATTAAATTAATATTCGTAACTAAATAAGGATGTCATGTGGCTTACCATTTAAATGGTTTTTAGGTAGGTAGTTAAAAAGCCCTATTCTTTTACAACGGTGAAATATGAAGTTATTAGGTAGGTAATTCATTAATTATTAAATTAAATGAATACTTAAAAGCTCGTATAAATTCCATATGGCTTCATACGGTTTCATAGCACACCTTTTGTAATTAGGGAGATATTTAATTATTTGGAAATCGTCGTTTTTCAGTTCTTCTTAAGTAACCTTCACTCTGACCCGAATTTTCAAATTTCCTTAATGGAATATTAATCGAAACATAAAACCATAATACTTTTCTCATTCTAACTTCAAAGATAATAAAGTTACTGATGCAATTCCACTCCATTTGGGACTTCCCTTATAATATCTACATATACTTCTTAAAACTCAAACAATGGCAGGTAAGCTAATAATTTGTCTTTGGAAAAGAATACTGATTTTGACATTCAAATTATACCGTGCTTTGAAAAGAACAATGATGTGACGTCTCCCTTAAAGTAGCATACCTTACAAAAAACTTAAAGGAAACATGCCGGGGGCTAGTTTTCTACAAAGAACATTTTACTGTCTGATGTTTCTCCATGAAAAGCATACGATTGGGTGTATTGCAAGCAGTTATAAAAAGACACGTTTATTGCATTGACAATAAATGATGAAGATGGAGAATCTGGTACCTAACGAATCTAATAAGTTATTTTTCGTTAGGGGATAGATAGCGGATTCGGTTAAATTGATAGGAAAATAAAAGTTTATATAAGATAATTTGAACTTCTTTAAGAACTTGGAAAAGTTTAATTAAAAGAACTGCGAAGTATAGGTACCTATAATAAGTAAGATACAAAATTACTACCGGTTGGGTAAGCAATTTAATAAACCTCGAAACAGTTACACAAATTAGATTTTGTTTATATTCGAGGTTCATTTAATGTATTTAAAAAATAAACAACAATAGGTACACCAGAGAAACACTTCCATAAATACACCAAACAATTTATTTATAGTTCATGTAATGTATATGTTACAATCAGCACTTTGAACTAATTCTGCTTAGTACCCTTGTATACTTGTACCATAGTATTTTATGTTATGCTTATACTCAGGTAGTCAGGTGCCAGTATATGACAGTCCAGAGCACTCGATAAGTCCATACCTTCTTTTTGGTTCGACGCAATAGCCACCCGCCATAGAATTTTCAAAGTTAGTAGATTATAACCAAAGAGTAACCATAATTTACTCTTTGTTATAACACTGGCAAGGTTGATTGATTTGAAGCAGAGGCATTCCAATAATGGTCACCTATAAGTTGTGGATCTAGAAATCTGAAAACACAGGTATAACCACATGTATGTTTCGCCCAAAAGATGTCAATATTGTTATCATAATATTCATTGGGGAAACATGCAAACGCATTATGTCAATGCGCAATAAGTGAATTAATTTTTTTTGTAAGGAAGTGTATTCTCATCAATCTCGTTGGGAAAACGCAGAACTGAACTTCATTATTTGATCAAATAATGTCAAAATCGTCATTTATTCATCAAATTCGTTGGTGAAAGGAAGTGAATTTCTCGCATTTTAAAAAGTTACGTATATTTTGACCTAATGAGGGTGTCCTTCTTGTATATCTTTATTCAAATACGTCCTGATCCGCCGCTGCAAAAATTCTCTAAATCACAAAATCATAAATACACTTTTTGAAGGAGAAAACCGAGGAGAAAACCGTTACTACTGATGAAAAACCAATTATAGGACTTTTAGAAAAGGTGAATCAGACATTTTCAAATCACTACATGCGAAATTAGATCACTTACTAGTAACCCGAAGGCTCAATCTTCAAATAAGTATACCTAACTTTTGTTTGAAAAGTTATTTAAAAAAACTGTTCGACAATTTTGTTCCTTGTCCTGGTGCGAAAAAATTCTGATTTCGACGAAATTTGGTATCTGGGCTACGATTCAGCAAAGTGAGGCTTGCTTATGGGGAATTATTCGTAAAAAAGTTAATAAGATGGCAACGTTGACAACAACCAAAAAGTGAATAGATTTTCGTGTAGAGGTTAACAAATGATATCGAAACAAGTGAAAATATACAGGGTGTTCTGTACACCCTGTAAATTCAAAAATAATTTCTGTAGAGGGGTACTCAACTATATCAATACAATTAATATTAACTTCGTCGTTAAAAATAAATGGCTATTTTAATTTACGAACGTATAAAGTTCTACTAAAGAGGCAAATTCACCGAACGCTCAGTGACCTCATCGCGAAGAAATGGTGGCAAACTCTCTGAAGTTTGGGTTTTTATTATTTCTGTGCACTAATACCCATAACTCGAGACGAGACGCAATTATATACGAGAGCAGGTCACGAAAGGGTTCAACTGTATCACCCTAAAAGCTATCCGGTTTTCAATTTATCTTGAAGGGCGCCCTTTTCAAGGGAGAGCCTTACTAAAGAAACACAGATTCTAAGAATAGTGTAAGTTACTTCATTTTTTTGAAGTGTATAAACTATTGGTGTGTTATCTTGAACAGTTTGAAGCGGATGCTTATATGACGTAATCATATGCTTAAGGCAAAGAACATTTACAAAAAAAACGAATTCCATTATAGCTTACCTTTGTAGCAGTTCCATTTGGCATCATGTGATCAATATATTGACTAGGCATATCTACGTACTGATGTCCGAAAATTAAGCCGCCGCGTAACTCTTCGTCGTTCTTATCCAAAATTTCCTAAACAATAGAAAATTCGTATAAATATAGTTGCCTGAACCACTTATTACTGATAGGTCAGGGTGAGGTACTTTATTGGTATAGGTATTGCACAAGTTCGGATACATTATATTTTTTATATACATTCACGTACAGCAACAATACATTCGCATCTTACTACATTATAGATGCAGTTTGAATCAATAATAATTACCTACATTTTGATTACGTTAAGTAGTAAATGGTGGTACGATTCACCTCTGAGGAAGAATCCATCAATAACTTGTTATCTTTGATATTTCGAAAACTACAATAGACCAATAAGTCAGATTTCAATAAGAAATTCGGTATTTAAGCTTGGACGACTAAAACGCGAAACGTATGCGATCCGAGCGCCTTTATAACAAGATGAAGTCGGCGCTAATGATAACTTGCCGTTACGAAGTCAGTTAAATTAGAAAATAGGAGGCATTCTTATTTCAAGATTGCAACGGTCAGAAAACCATTGGTTTATAAAAATATTCAACAAAAGTAACTTTTTTAATGGAACTCCCTATATATTATTATGTAAACTGCGTTACGCAGACGTTCTTTTGTTTTCAGCACCTTAAATAAGGTTGGGCCGCCCTGTATGTGAAATGTTCCAATCTTTGAAGTAAACCTGGTGGGTTTTTTACGAACAAACACAAGGTTTCGTTTCGTTTAAATGTCTTTCAGTATTTGTTTTCCTTTTAAAAATATGTGTAGATGCGGAATTTTTTCGTTTTAATCGCTTTTGTAAATTGTTCACTTTAAGGTGTGTTTTTAAAGAACCGTAACCCAATTTTCTTTTGAAAACCAGTATTTAAAAGCGGACAAATATCAAAAGTACGCTCCATAGCAATAAGTGTTTGAAAGGATCGCCTAGACAGTAGTTAATGAGCTTATTAATAATGGTTTTATTTACACATTTAAAATGTACATGGGCGTGCAAATGGGTAAAACAATATTACTCATGCACATTAAGTACAAATTATTAAGAATGCATTCCAGAAATTTATGCAATTAAACCAAGTGTAATTACCATGTACCTATAATCCTTATTCTTTATTATTAAAATGTAGGTATATAAATATCATAAATTTATTAATAGGAACGTATTGGATCCTAGATGCAACCCTAAAGTACGAGTATGTTGAAATGGTGCGCTACTGGTATATAGCCGCAGGCGCATTCCTTTACTGCACGGACATCTGAAACGAACATTAGATAATATGCTAGAGGTAAGACGCATTGGTCAAATTTTGGGTGATTTATGAAAGGTTTTCCGTTTTATTAGGTCTTTTGGAATAAGGAGTTTTATTGTTAGGCGAAATTTCATTAATGCATATGTGGTTTTGATAGAAAGTTGTAGGTGTTTTACGAAGATGTGAGGGTTTCACGCGTAAGTGGAAACGCGAGACACCTTTGTCGAAGCTGGTGTTATTCAAGTCTTATTGTGATCGGCGGTTTATGTGGACTAAATCCATAAAGGAGATTATTTTATGGTAGAAGTGGCGGATCTTTTAAATACGGGAGACAACGTTTTATTCGTGACGGTTTGAGCGCGTGATATTTGTTGCGCGGATATTTTGAGCAGTCGGCCTTATTTGTTTAGTTGGAGACGTAATTAATCGTGATTATAATAAATTAATGTAGAAGAAAGTAAGTAATCGTATTGCGAGATTTGAGTTCTAACGTCGTGAATGAGTTACTAAAAGTGCGTAAAAAATTTTTAAAACGTTTTGTCTGTTAATAGAAAGAGTAGTGGTTCGATGTTAATAAAACCATGCATAGGCAGTCTACGGTCCGAAAAGTCACTAAATTTTGTCATCTAATTCAATAAGTCAGTTATTTTTTATCATCAAGACTCAATTTAATAAAAAGGAAATGGGTCCCTGAAGCTGTCAGTTTGTGTATGTGTCAGTTCTAAGTGCGCCTGAATATCGCACGGCCAGATTTATTGGATTGTTGAAAAACTGTGTTTACCTCAAACCCCCCCTCCCCATAATAAAAAAAATACGGTATACAAAAAATAAAATTTTTCTATTTGATTATTCCTAGCTTTCTATAGACTGAGTAAACAAATGAGGGGAAACCTATTATTCTTTTAAAAATACGTAAAGATACACAGGGCGTTCCATTACAAAAAGTTACTTTATTGAATATCTTGGTACCCCGATGTGCAATTGTTTTTCCTGAAGTATACAAAATTACCCCGAGGTGGCAGATAAATTAAGGATAAAAAAAGGTTTTTCGAGAATACAACGATTTGGTGTTCATTGAAGGCAAAGTGGTTTAAGTGGACCGATTAGGGACCAATAAAAGGCTACATGGACGCTGAAAATCAACCACGCATTGCACCAAGCTCCTCTCGGTGCCAGTTCGATATGCGGTCTACCAGAGAGTACTGGTCCAATATGCATGACTATTATGTAGGTACATATTTAGCTTTGGGATTTTTTTTGGGATCTCTTGATTCAATAAGCGATCTACACCAAAAATTGTTTATTATTTTTATTATAGTTAATTATTCATAATAGTTCAATTCGAGGTTTAATTACAAGCTATTACACATGCAACGCCCTCGCTAAAGAAAGCAATAAAGTAATTGAAAAACGGGTAATTGAGTACTTTCACTGAGGGATGAGTATTATGATACTCATTAATTAATAATTAATTAATTAAAATTATGTCCACCCACAAAGAGGTGCACATTCTCAGGAATTGAAAGATCCTGGTTAGACGCCAAAGTGAAAATTTTGAAGAAAATGAGAGGTGTTCCAGCGCACACTTTGCAATCCCATTTAGATTATTTCGCATGGAAAGTGTTGCGAAAAAACGCAGAGGATGAGTTTATTGCATTTCTAAACGACGTTAGAGATGTATATGTATAAATTGACAATGTAATCATCTATGTATGACATAGTTAAACATAATAAATATTATAGACACTAGTTTGCTTATTGATCCGTAATACCACAGATTTAAATATACTATTTAAATCTGTGGTAATACTTATGTTGGTATGCATATTATGTAGACCGCATATTGAACCAGCTACTTTATGGTAGATCACATTATACATGGTAGACCGCATATCGAACTGGCACCCTCCTCTCGTTGCTCCCCTCAGAACAAGGAAAAAATCGGGTCCGTCTATATACCACCACTATTTTCAATTTTACACTTTGTAACGCTTTATTTTCATCATTGTGTTTACGGTACATTTTGTTGGAAGATCATCGTAACTTTTAGGAAGCAGTTTAATAGATGGGTCCATTTATTGTTGGAATTTTAACCACGCAATTTTACCGCGCTCACGTTCATTCATTTTTCATTCGTTCTGTCGCGAACTGTATTGGGTTACACTTCATTAAAAACCAAAATCTGAAGCGTTAGTTTAGAACGCATGGTTTTTTAATTGCCATATTCCATTTATAGTAATCTACGCCATTTGCTTTTTCCGTAATTGAAGTGTACCGTTTCTTTAGGTTTCGGCTGATATTTGTCATATTACAATTTCCATGTACGATTGTTGCATTCATCTATAATTAGCCCTCTTATTTAAGGGGTATGTACATTTTAGTTTATCAAGAAGGGGTGACTACCTTTGATATTCTTTCAGTTCAAGTTAACTAATAATAAACAAAAGTTGGAAGCTCGCGCTCAACGGCATAATCGTGCGAGAATACCTATCGGAAAATTTCTGGGAAAATGGAAAATATGTCAGGTAGGCATTCTCGCACTATTAGAGCGGGTGCATCATCCTGTTGAAACCAACAATTTCCAACTTTTTTTGTGTGCCACACATTGCTGTATTCGTAATGAAAAATGCTGCTCAATATTGTATGTACTTTTTTTACGGATCATATAAAAAATTACATTGGTGATGATTTCCCTGGAACGAAAGTTGTACCGAAAATCTCTTAACGCAGTCTTGTACAGCTCAAAAAGTGCCAATGAGAAAGTGTTTTTTTTTATTTTTTCGTATCTGTTCCAATAACATCAGATCAAAATAAAAACGATCTCGGCAAATTTTGGTTTTTCTGACCTATCTTCGGAAGTATTCGGAATTTTCCAGTTTTCTTTAAAGCATGATAGTAACTTTTTAATTTTTATATTTATTGTCTTTGTTTTATAGTGGGCGGAGTGTTAGCTAATTAGCTATTCTCCCCACTAATTGCTCATACTTTCTTAAATTTTTCTATGGTTTCGGAGATTCCTATGATAGACATCCTTATCTTAGTCACAGTTTATAATCATACAAATGTTTTTAACATTTATAAAGCTTTTGAGGAGCGCTTCTACTCTTATAACTTTTTCACGCATCAAGCCCTATAGGTAGGAACGGCCCTGAGTTCTGTAAGAACCAGCTTAAGTTTCGGAGACGTTTTACCAAAGAGTAGGGTACTCTTTGGTTTTACATACAACCTGAGTTCGACATACAAGTGTAGGTAACCTTGCCACATTGCGAGTGCCTACACCTTTGACATATTTTCCACCTGCTGATAACGAGCGGCCATTTTCTGGAATTGCGTCACCGGGCCATGAACGAGAATCGATCCTCAACAAAGAGACAACTTCCGTAACTTTTAGCGTATTAGTATTAACTATTTTTGCCCCTTCTGGGTTATATGCTGTCACATTCAAGTAATTTGTTATTATCTTTGCGATCTCAGTTAAGTTAAGGTCGAGTTAGTCACACAAACGCTATTCGAGTCTGCGACTTACATCAGAAGCGGTTGGCCGACTAAGTACCGTATCTGTGATAGAAGCTTGCTACGAGTAAAGCGAGGCCCTTCAGGCATTTTTCAACGTCTTGGAGTTAGCATTATTTATACACGGTAAGAGTTGCCTTGTATCTTTTACTTGTACTTCGGCTTATACGAGCGAATTTTTGCGCGGACTTTCAATTTATTTGTGGAAGCAAGCGCATAACTTTTGAAAACGTTAACTTAGCGCCCCCCACTTTTTGAAAGGGTGTTTAACTCAAGTGGTTCAATTAAACGCATAACCAATATCTACTCGTAGATAACTCGATAACTTAAGAAATTCGCATTCTTTCCCATTTCCAAGAAATTGCGTTTTTATGGAAGATAAACCCTAATCAATTGAAAATGTTTACTTACCAGCGCTTTTTTAAATAGTCGTTCTGCTATAATTTTGGTACTTTCGAACATATCTCTACCAGGACCATATGCTATGCAAGACTGTGATCTGCCCCCACAGGTGCTAGTTACGGCATCGCACGCAGCTCCTGTATCGACACATCGTGCTCCTTTAAGGTTGGGGGAAACGTCACCCAAATTGGTTGAAGCGAACGCTGCCACAAATGGGCCCTAGAATTGAAAGTTGCGGTAGCAAATAAGAAAAAGGGGGAACATTGTGTTCCCGAGTAACATCAAACTAAATCAGTTGTAGAAATCAATCATCTACTAATTCACATTGTTGTTAGGAGAGAGAAATTAGTTGGAAGGAAACACTGTTTACTAAGAGTGAACCGTGGACGAAGTGGGGGAGTAGAAGAAGAAGGCTGGAGATGATAGAAGCCGTGTAGGAAGGGGGAGGAGGGTACGTATCATCAATAAACAGAATGAACAGATCGGATGGAGTGGAGAAAGAGCACTATGAACTGCAATGCAGAGAGCTAATGATGATACCACACAAAACAATATTACAGCTGTACAAGATAATTTGCACTATGAATGCTTACCTTTCCAATCCTTTTGTTTTTATTAATATATTTTTCAAATAAGATGGATGCATAACCGACATTATCTGAAGACACTAACGTATTTGTGTTGTTCATAGAGGTTGGATGAACAGGAAACCAATTTATGATTCCCAACAACCTACTATTACCTTTTGCAATGAACTTCAATTGGGTTAGCTCTTTGTCCACATCATATTCGTACCTACAATTAATAATATCTATTATTATTTTTACTATGTAGGTAGCTAAAAGTAATTTAACCAGTTTCGAATTCATCATGTTTGCATATTATCCATTACCAAAGGTTGGAGAAAAAACCGCGGTATTTAATGTTTGTAATTGGGCGCAAACCTGTTGAGGGTCCAGAATAAGAGAGGGATAATAAATAAATAAACAAAATAAGAGTTTCTTCTTTTTAGTTTCGATTTAGTACCTATGTTAAGAAGGTTGTACAATTTTTTATTGTTTTCGTATGACTTCATAAATAGGGCTTCACTTGTGACGAAACATTGCACATTTCTTGAAATTATTATTAAGTAATATTATATTGCATAAGAACGAAAGTGTTTAAACGTAAATACTATGTAATCAACTTACTTGTCTCTTTCTACTTTTGGATTCAGTAAATAAGCTGAAGGACTTCTATTAATATTGCAATCCAGCAATGTGCCTGAGCTAATATATATTTTGGCCTCTTCCAGAGAGTTGTGGGCGGATATTATAGCCTGCAAATAAAATACAAAACCTGAATGAACTCTATAAATAATGGATATTTGAAACAGAAATAAAAATAAGTCAGAGGTATCAATTTAGTAGGTTTCATTCTCATTTTCCTACAAAATGGATGTATCTGTTGTTATTGATTTGATATAGCAAACACCAAGGATGCTGCCACAGAGAATTCCGTAAGATGCGAGATACTTCCGCGATCGGACAGTGTGAATGTTGAACGAAAAGTCCACGTTTTGCCCATTTTCGTAGGGGGCTTCACAAGGACAAAAAAAGAAACAAAATAACAATAAAGAAAAATATACAAAACCCTTGTAACGAAGCACTTAGTTTTCATACTGCAATTAATAAACACACTGTGTATATGTGACCGCTACCAATGTTATTGAACATCCGATATCTACAGGAGCTTCGTTACCAAAAGGCTAACGCCGTCTTATCCACCGATAAGTAAACCAGTTGTCGCATGTAATTGATCAGTTTTATGATTGTTCCCGTAGAGATATGTAAATTACTTTTGTAGCATCCGACAGCCCTTGGCATGGGGACGCAAGAGATAGAATTTTAGCTCCTTTAAGTAATTATGAGATGATTTCGGTTTCCTATAATAATTTAAAACGATCATTAAAGCTGCAGGGACGTGCAGTTTATTTCATTATCGCAGACCTGTTGCGACTGACCCAAAATTCCGGATCACAATGAGCATTACTGGGCTACCGAACTTAGAGATTTTAATCCGGCAAATTAAGTAAATGTAAGTATCAGTAGCTAATTAAATGAGTTGCAGTTAATCGCATCCGAACCAGTCGTGAGTGGTTTCATTAGAAGTGCGCTTAATTAATTAAAGAAGTTTTAATTTTTGGATGTAAACAATCCAATCGAATGCATTGCGTCGACTGGGAAAATCGTCGATCCCTCCCTGACATGGCCGAATTCTATTGTTTTGGTGTTTTAATCTAAACGTAAGATTACTTTTTAGCAATTGGTTGCTGTACTCGTGTACGTTTTGCCCGACACCGTACCGTTAGTTTTAAAGGTAAACGTTTGGTATTTTCTTCCGATAATTATAAGGGGAGTATTTCTTTTCTTTTCCTGTATTTGATTTCCCGTAGCTACCGGTAATAAATTTATGTTTTGTTGCTTTCGATCCAGTTAGGACAATCGCTACCGTGTCCGTGTGTCGTAATTCTGTTTTAGATGCTTCCGTTGCCGTTTCTTCAACTGCCTGTGAAATGAAACTCAAAATGCTACTGCAGGGAAAATAACAGGAGAAATTACAATTAGTAGGCGACATGGTAATTTTTTTTAGAAGTAATGCAAGAAGATATGTACTATCGTAAACAGGCTTATCATATCACAGGGATAAATAATGGCACAAGTTACTTCAAGAATGGTACATTCTTCAGAAAAACGCATTTATGATGATATTGCAACTCACATAGTTCACCTAGAAGCAGGGCCGGATTTACAGCTTGTGGAGCCCCCAAGCACAAGATAGGGATGGGGCCCCTTAAAACCAAACAAAAGGTTTAGTAAATGTAACATTTTACACTACTCTACTGGACATTTGAAATGGGAGCTGCCAAGTATGTGCCATTTTGCCGCAAAGGAATCCTGCAATTACTCAGGCCGCCGTTCCCAAAGGGATACATGCAAACCTCTGTGGCACTATTATTTTATAGTAGAAGCCATATAAATCATTGTAAAGCTTCTACCAATGCTGAATTTAATTTAAACATCAAAAATAGCAAGGTTGGGTTCTGCCGTCGCGGTCCTTAAAACCGCATTGTCATATGTGCTAAACGTCATTTTATATGGTGCTTCGTGTCCCATTTGAAATAATAATGACATATATCATTAGAATGCATAATCATCAGTGTTCCACTTTATCTACCCTTGCGGTTAAAGTGATCACTTTATCTACCCTCACAGATATAGAACGGCTTAGCCTACTCATTAAGCTATTAAAATGTCAATTTAACATCTGCTATAAAATAAAGTGTATTTTATATCACATATTAATTTGACAGTTTAACGTGAATGAGTAGACTAAGGGTCTTTAACCGTAATAAGGGTAAAGGTTAAAGTGAAACAAATAATTTTGCATTCCAATGGCATATGTCATTCTTATTTAAAATGGGACGAGGAGCACGATATAAAATAAAGTTTTACAATGATTTCTATGGCTTCTGCTATAAAATAAAGTTTTGTATTATACACGACCATAAAAGAAAACTAACCATCTCGTGAAAGAGAAAGAATTTATTTATAATATATTATACAAGTACGTTACGGGCTCGAATGTGCGTAGAAGTTTGACTGACGGAGAACTACTGAGAGCGGCGACGCGACGGTGCAGTGTTGGGTCCAGGTAACAGGTCGGTTAGTTCTGAAGATCAAAGTTGAATCGAGTCGCGATAGAAATAGGATGAATTGTTGCGGGCCTGTGGCCGATATTTGAACGGTTGCGCTTTTCAGCTGTTTATTGTAAAAGATTGCGTTTCATTTCCGAAACAGAAAAACTAAATTCTGAACCGCTAACAGATAGCGTGGAAAACAATGTGAACCAAATATACAGGGTCGCTATTAAAGATAAATATTGAACCAAAGCCCTCACACTCAAACCATGAAAATTAAAACAGTTCATTATTCATTATTATTAGTTCACTGTGTCTGTTCAACATAACTTCAACATTTTTTAGTATAGTGATACACTATTTACCTTTACAATTCCTCTTCGTAAGGCACTAAACGTTTGAGGAATAAACCCAAGGGTTGAAATATCTATAAGGAGATCCATCATAAATCCACCTGGTGATGAGTGTGTATGCGTTGCACTTAATATTAAATTTTGCTCATTGTAAGAGTCGCCGTATTTCTTTTCGAGATCCATCAGCACCTGAACGCATAGAAATAGTAACAAGGAAACTATGTTGTCATCTTTACCTTGCTTCTTAGGCCCGCTCCGATCATAGCTGCATCTACACTTACGAACACAACCCTTTGATTATCTTCTTCTATAATAAAAGCTCTCGCAAATTGCCGGAGGTGCAGACCGGTACCTTTCTGAAAAGGGTTTGCATATCCAAGCTGAAATAGTCATACACATTCCAAATCACCATATTATCACCATATTAACAATTACTTACGAAATGAATTTGGGCTATCGGTCCAGTAACATCCGCTATCCCGACTCCCACGCGATATTCAGCTATGACGGTGGCCGATAGGATGATACTTATTACAAAAAATGTATTTGGGATTTCAACTGGAATAGTTGTCTTCATGGTGTCTAAAAAAATAATGTTACAGATGATTAGACTGGACGTGTATGTGTAAACGATGTAAGAGTTTTTGATCTTGAACTACCTTCAATACAGGTTTCATCAATGACGTTAAATTCAATGTTATGTTCACGACATTTAAATTAACATGGTCAAACGTAGTTAAAACACCAGTAAAACATTTACTCATGTTACGCATATTAATAATGGGTGGGTTTATAGGGAAGGCACACATTGTCATTTCACTTTTTTTTTTGTTATTCTAAATGTTCGTTTAATCTCATAGTCACGCTTGCAGTATAGTACTTAAATTGAGTTTTTTTTGTGACCACGTCTGCAGACGGTCGTGAATTAAAAACGCAAGGTCGTCTAGTAATTTACGGATTTGTGATTTTTTGGCGGTAACATTCTATTGAAACAATAAAACCAATAATGCTCCTTTACATCCTTTCTTGGCTTCTTTATAGAAAATGTATGAACTTTTCTGCACTTGTTTCGTTTACTTCGCTCTCGCACTTTTGAACTACAATGCAATGTATTTATTAATCAACAAAGATTCCAAGAGATAAGTGAACATGGAATGTGTATTTCTTAGTCAAAATTGATTGGGTTGGACTCGATCTGAGGATCTTTTTAACTTTTAAGGTTGCAAGTGGAAATTTTACCGTTAGATAATTGTGAAGTGTGTACCTATTGAATTCCGTAAGTTTTTACCGAGGAGCAAAGCAATTCAAGAAATGAGTCTATGGATTAGAGGCGGCACTATAATTTCTAATTATTAGTGATTACTCTTGGGGTTGATTGGATCATTCACGACGCCATCGAGAAACAAGCGGATTGGCGAACGAACGGAAAGTATCCAAATGCACTACTTTTCCTGCTCGGGAAATGTGAAGGGCTCTATACAGGGATGGAAAAAATTCAAATTTCAAAAAAGGACCAAGTACCTTTATTGCATTGGATCGCTCGCCAAGTGGAATACTTAAAAGGGAAGTTTCGGAGTTGAAAGACTTTTTGGGGACTTCTGAAGCATTCGACAAATATTTTCTCAAGAGTTTGCCGACAGATAAAAGAATTTAGGTTCACTCGCCCTTTACCTGGAGAACTTCTTGTACCATTTCCACAGTGTAAAGTAAATCGTCCATTATAAAAACAGGATCTGAGAACGTTGGAAATTTTTGGGGAATGTTTCGTGGTATTGATCGGTAAGCTTTTGTAGCCATATAACTGGCGAAAACTCACACAAAAAATGTATTGAAATTTTCTTAACGGTGGTTGAACATTTATCATTCTGTACATTTTTTCCCAGTTGCCAGTGAGTGCAATTTTGGGTTGCCGAAACCGTAGCAAAAGAGAAAAATTTGCTATGGCTAGCAAGTTTTTCAGCTCTTCCTTTTATGTCTAAGAATATGTGTACCAAATTTGGTTCCAATCGGTTCAGCCGTTTAGCCGATAATGCGAGTACAGACGGACCGACAGACCGACATCGTCAAGATTTTGTTTGATTCGAATTCCTGGTGCTTCAAAACGTGTATTTCCGTCAAAAATGTGGGGGGCCATTTTTTACGCCAATCCAATACCTCCCTTACTAACGTGCAGGTGGAAAAAAAGATCATCCTGGATCATTAGGCCCACAATTTGAGTATCGTTTATAGAGATATTTGTACCTATCAAATTTGACACTGCCATCATCAAATACTACAGTAATAATAAGCCTGGCTTAATAACGACGTGATGTGGAAGGTAAAATCTTGGTATAGTGTTAATGCACATGTCGCCATCAACTGTTGAAATAATGACTACCATCACTTGTTGATGTATCCACGTCCTCGTTGGAAATTTTAGTGGCATGATCTAATGATTGATTCGTGTATGAATTTACAATATTCCTTGCGAAGAAACTCATCCTTAAATAATGTGTTTTCTACAGTATGAAAACGATGGCTCGCTGTTTGGAATTACCCAACTGCGAAAGAGTAGAGTTGAATTGAATGGATACAATGAGTTTTCCATCTGAACCTTGAGAGATAGTCTCAGCAAAACGAGTTTCACAAAATTTCACTTCTCTGGATAATAATGAAAATGTACTTTTAGTCTGGACCTTTCCAGTCTGGCAGAACTTGGAACTTGAATCATGCAGCGTTTCTTCAGAGGGCGTACCTAATTCGTGTAAACTTCCTTGGAATAAATGAGTCTTTAATGCCCGGTTTCTCCAACAAAATATAAGCTGTACCTTAGGCAAGGCGGTCTTAATTGTAAGGCGTCCTTAAAATTAAATTACGTTGCACCAAAATTTTAAGTTCGCATCTTAGCTAAGCATCAGAATTTGTCTGAAACGATCTGGCAACACAGAATTTTATCAAATGAATGCCAATTTTACTAATGAATCGCGTTACCGAAGGTAGGTACCTAATAATTGCAAACTGTCAAACTTGATAGTTACTCCACAGAATAAGGCCTTATTCTGTGAGTTACTCGTCATTGCCCCACCGAACCGTGCACCGAACTTGTTAGACATCGGCCAACATGCATTCTAATAAAAAAAGAGTGAATTACACTCAAGAAGAAAAAAAACTATTAATTCATTTGGTTGATTCAAATAAAAATATCATCGAAAATAAAGATACAAACGCCGTTTCAAACCATCAAAAAGATGACGTTTGGAAAATTATTGAGCAAAATTTTAATAAAAAGTGTTTCAACGTCTTTCGTGACGCCAATTCTTTACGGAAGCAGTGGAGCAATATGAAGCAGGACTCAAGAAAAAAGGCGGCACTAGAAAGGCAGGAGCTTTACAAAACTGGTGGAGGAGTTGCTCCTGCACTTTCTTCGAAAAATTGTGAAGCAAATGAACAATTGGTTTTGGATATAATAAATAAGAAGACAGTCCTTGGTCTAAGAAATGAATTTGATTCTGATGTAATGAAAGGTAAAATTTACACTCGAATTTCCATTAATTATATTTTTAGTGAGGCACACATAGATACAAGTATTTTTATATTTTGTAGAACCTATATTAGATCATCCAGCAGAGGATATTCTTGGAATGCCGATTTTGATATCTTCCAAGCCCAATCAAGAAGAAATTAACATAGAAATACCGTGTACATCCAGTACACCTTCGATTACACCTTTAGAACAAACACATGATGAAACTGAACTGTGCAATCAAAACGTTCTGCTTACTTACGAAGAGCCCACGCCCACACTTTTACGAGGCACTCGTTGGTCTGCTCGAAGGAGACCTAAAATTAACGCAGACCTGGGACCTACAGAAAGAGCTAAAATTGAAGTACTACAAATTCAAAAAGAAATTCTTTTGCAAGAAAAGGAGCACAAGAAAATGTTACATGCCATGGAAGTTGAGCACAAGAAAAAAATTTACTTAATGGAAGAGGAAATTGGGAAGTGCTCTTGTTCCAAGTAAATGTTGCCATAAAATAAATCTAGTATTTTTTCGAAGAATGAATTCATTTAAATAAGTATAAGTACGTATTTTCAATTTTAATAAAAAATGTTTATTGTAGTAGGTATGTTAATATGTAATATAATTTATCTTTAAACTTGCAAAATACGAAAATTACAATCTAGAAAAATATATATCTACTAAATGTCTTCTATAATCATAGCCTAAATCATTTTCTTCGGCGGCTAAAGGAATATCTCCATCTCGAATTGCTTGCTGAAGCTCGTGTTCCATAATTAAATTTTCAATAGGTGGTTCTGGTTCTCCCCTCAAACGAGCCAAATTGTGCAAAACTGCTGTAGCCACAATAACACAAAGTACATTTTCTAGCTTCATTCTACATCCATACGCTATTATAGGAAATCTTCTTTTCCAAACACCAAATAGATTTTCTACCTTGACTCTACTTTGAACGTGACTTCTGTTGTAGTTTCTTTCACCATCGTTCTGAACATTCAGAAAAGGTGTAAATAGATATGAAAGATTCATATAACCGCTATCTCCTAAAAAGTAAGTAGCGATTGTAAATTAATATTGAAAAAAGTGCTATTTACCCAACAAGATACTATTTCCAAAGTCTCCATTATTGAATCTATGCATTAATCGTGAATTTCTAAAAATGGTGGTATCGTGCGTCGAACCTGGCCAACGTGCGACGATATCTTGGAATAACAGGTCAGCACTTGTAACGGCTTGCACATTTACAGAGAAATATCCCTTTCTGTTTCGATATATTTCAGCATCAGCTCCACCTTTAAATTAAATTCTTATTTGTAGAAATGAGCGAATGTAAAGTATAATACTAAAAATAATGTGAAAAAAATAGTGTAGTAAGTACCTTGTGATTGAATTTTTATATGACATCCATCTATTGCCCCAATGACTCTAGGGAAACCAGCAATGTCGTAAAATTTATTCTGAGCACTTGCAATTTCAACTTCATTTCGAGGCATGTATATAAATTCCCTTGCAATTGATGCTATGAGCCTTGAAACTTTTGAAACAATTTTACATACTGTTGACTTGTCTGCATGCACAAAGTCTCCAACAGCAACAAAATGCCCTGCACTGGCATAAGCTCTTAACGTTAGCAAAAGTTGATTCATGGGACTGATGGAATTATTCCTGAATTTCAAAAAACATTATTGTACACCTTGAATTCGCACTATACAATAGTCACAAAAAGCATTATATGTAGGTAAGTATACAAACGTGAAACAAACCTATGAATGATGTGTACTTACCTGTTATGGAAGTACTCTAGTCTATGTTCTATTTTCTCCAATAAATATAAAGCAGTCCCTTTTTCGAGTCGAAATCGTCGAAAAAATTCAACATTAGAATAAATATTAAATAAATTTCTCCTAATGTGAATTTGCCGTGGTATTCGAATATTTTCTACTATGTCTACCATATCAACCACATCGACATCATCGACATCGATCAATTCCATTTTGAAAAGTGACGTTTGAAAGACAAAATGCCACTCATTTTCAACTTCACTAACAATAATGCCGACTTAAGTCGCAGATTTTCACGACTTAAATGTAAGGCTGCCTTTGTGAATATAAGATGCAGATTTGCGTTGGTGCAACGTTTTAAGATAGACTTAAGATTTAAGGCGATCTTAAGATTCAAGTAGAGCTTAAGATACATTGGAGAAACTGGGCATTAGTGATTAGTTCCAGAAACAAAAGTGCCAAATAATACCCAGCTAAGAATGGACCTCTGTAAGCTTGGTTTATGGTTACCTAATTTGACCTATACATAGGTATCAAAGAATAGAAATGATTCGCGCCAATTAAAATATCCACTAGGACGGATTTATAAAATTTGTTATCAGCTAATTTAATATTAGAAGGAATGTCAATGTTTGGCGTGCGGAAACTCTCTATTCTAAGGTTTTGTGTATCTTTTTTGATAACTAATCAAAAAGTTCGGTTTCAATTTTGTTGTGCAAGGGTGCAATTTTAATTTTTACGGCGCCTGTTAATTGGGAAGTACTCACAATTATACCGATTACTCATATGTTTCGGTTTAGTTTAGATAACAAATCACTGGAAACGAAATTGGTGTCCAAAAGACATCTTGCATAAATCCATTGATTGGCATTAGCCTTTACCTTAACAATTGCCGTGGAGAGTAAAACTTGATTTGTGTGCACACTTTCACATGCTAATGTAGCTTCGGGATGTGAAGGACTTGAAGAGTTTTGTGAATTAGAAGGAGCATTGCAATCATTTGATTCAACCTCATTAATATTTGGCGTAGGATAAGAATTGGACCGCTTTGCTAAACATGCATTTCGATTTTAATGGATTTGAAGAGTTAGCTTTTACAAATCGTTAATTCGTTTGTTTTGTCAAACCGTTGCGTTGCTGTAAACTGAGATGTAAGAACTTAGGGCAAGCATAAAGCAAATGATTTTCTTTGCATAAGACGCACATAATTCTTGATATAGGAAAATGATTGATCTGGAGCAGAGAGAGACCAAACGCATTAGTTGATAGAGAAGTATTAATGCGAATATCTAGAGAACAGAGTGTCGAAAGAGGGTACTCATACTCACAAAGCGGGATTGAAACGTCTGGATAAGACAAACCTATTGGTAATATCAGAACGAAGAACCAAGTGTCGGTATACGCACAAAGAGAAATTGAATACAGAGATATCGTCTCACAAAGTGTCACTTGATCGGCATTTTCGCCCGAGTAAGATTTGTAACGCATTGCTACACTCGGCTTAGCGGTTTATGTATTTACGCGAATATTTACTACCAGTTTGAAATAGATCTTGCATTATCTGAGAATTAATTAAATTTTTTCGCATTATTTGCCTTTTGTTACAATTTTAAACCTATTTTTAGCCAATCGCCGTTGCTCAATCGAAAGGTGCTAATTGGCCGGCATTCAAAACGTTCAGGACTTAAATTTCACAATGAATTCTTAAAAAAGTTACCATTTTGTCGCTACTGTGTACTCACGCATTTAAAATTGTGAAAATGTTGCGAATTTCATAGTAAAAACAATCCTATACCTACTAAAGAGTGGCTTATTTACCGGTACAGTAATGGGATCTTAGAGTCCTTTGTATAGTTATATATCTAAAAAATGTGCATTTCAATATAGAAATCAGTAATGTGTATCCATTAGTGAGAAATAAGTTTTAATGAAAATGATATTTTCGTCAATATTAAATGAGCGCTTTTACTCTTTTAATAATAAAATGAAACATAAGTTCCCTTTAAAAAAATGTATTTTTGTATTATTTCTCAAACACTATAGTGTATTACCTCTACGCAACTTATTTCCACATAAAAATATACAATAACTTTCCCCAGTAATTTCCAGAATGAATCAATAATATAGGTACCTACCTCGTGGAAACCTAAATGAAAATATTATAAATCTTTATGGAAAAGAAACAATACATCTCATTATGAAATATCGAAATCTCCTTACTCCGACATAATTCTTCAACCAGAAAACAAAGCAGAATATATTTTCTATGTAGAATGTAATCGCAAATATCTTTCTCTACAAATAACAAAAGTATTGATAATGATCCTTTCAAGACTGCCCAAAATCTCAACAGCTTGCGCATTATAATGAAACTACATTAGACGTTCTTCTTTACAATCACTTTTAACGGCAATTTGTTTCAATCTTACAAAATACATTTTATAGTTAACAAAAATGCATCAAATTCATGTCTTGGGCAGTGAGATAATGCTTTTAATCTTGTTCACAATGATCTTGGTGCATGAATAACGATTTTGACATGTTTTGATCAAAATCCACGTGGTCGTCAAAAATACATCAAATGCATGTCTTGCGCATTGAGATAATGCTCCCAGTCTTTTTGCCAACGATCTTGTTGCCTGTATAACGATTTTGACATGTTTTGGTTGAAATCCATGTGGCCTCAGAAATATAGGTAATTTAAGCTCTTTTAATCACATGCGGTTATCAAATGTGCACGTGGTGTATTCTTTCAGCATCAAGATAACGCGTTTGAAAGCTTTTACTCCAAATTCGTGTGTAAAGAATATTTTGGGTACATTTTGATCTAAAATTTTTGATCTAGACCATTGAATTGGTACACATCTAAGAGTCATAGGGAATAATCTAGCGAAAGTCCGAACTCGATACATGATCTAAAGGGAATGAAATATGTTGGTTTCTATTATATTGAGCCCGCAATTTTTCCTGTTCCCGATTCACTCGAAGTCGTATAACTTTGGTTCCTGTTGAACCACCTTCCTGAAAATCAATAGCGTCCGACCTTAATCTACAAAGTACCCGTACACCAAATATCAACACAATCGGCCACTTTAAAAAAGTTATAGCGTACACGGACGGACAGACGGACGGACGACAATACAAAACTATAAAGGATCTGAGGATCCTTAATAATCCGCAAAAGAATACCTACCACTAAAGTTGATTATTACTGTGATCCGCCGGTCAACCTGTTGCTGTTGATATTCGATTAAATGTTACACATTACAAAGGTACTTCCAGCACATGAAGAAACGAAGACTGAAATTTAATTCACCAATCCACATATACTTCCAAAATGTCTACCAGTCTCTTCGACAAATTTGTGAAATCCTACATTAAAAACTCCTATGACTGTTTAAGCAAACTGATTAACATAAATTTTACTACCTACCTACTGGCGAGTTTTAATGTTTCTTATAAATAAATAAATTAAAGATTATGCTTGAAGAAAAAACCAGAAAATTCCGATCACTTCTGCCAGATAT
This sequence comes from Photinus pyralis, assembly GCF_008802855.1. Lineage (NCBI taxonomy): Eukaryota > Metazoa > Arthropoda > Insecta > Coleoptera > Lampyridae > Photinus > Photinus pyralis. Next base: position 27,216,425 of record NW_022170510.1, read on the forward strand.
GCTAAAAAATCGAAATTTGGTGATCTTTTTTTATTTTTTCCCAATGTTATTTCAACAGATACAAAACAAAACAAAAAATAGTTATTTACATTATTAGTGCGGGAACAGTTATTTTGCAGATGAGCGCGAAGTTTGGCGGCGCGAGTGCGCAACGCGCACGAGCGACGCATCTCGCGCGAATCAAGCAAATACTGTTCACGCACGTAACATGTATTCTATTTTTTGCACGGATTAGTTAAATAATCCAAATCCTTTTCGCGAGATTTTTGCGACATTATAATTCGTTTGAAAAAATCAAATCCTCTATACCGATAAAGTAGAAATCTAGAAATTTAAAATGTCAATTTATTGTCCAAAACTTCTGGTTTAAGCTTATTTTTGCCCCTGTACTACAGCGAATGATGTAAAGTGTATTTATATTTTCTTTTTTACTCTTCCATCATACTACTTATTAGTTTATGATCCGCACTAAATAGATAATTTCGTTGAATTTTTAGGCACTAGTGCGCGAAAGTAGATAGTCAATTGTAAAATTGACGTTCCCGACTTTCGTGTTGGGAAAACGCGATTTAGAACGAAGGAGTGCAAAAACACTTTCTCATTGACACTACGTGAACAGTTGAGCTTTACAAGACAATGTTGAGAGATTGTCAATACACCGTTTCTTTTACCATTTTCGTATCCTCGTTTCAGAAATCCCCATTCTTACCTTGGACACAGAATATACTTAAGTAGTTAATTTATAAGAATCCTGTGATTACAAAAATAATTTCGTTTCATAAATACACTTTACCCGAAATCGTCCTGAAAACCTTCATTTTCATGCCTACTTTCTGTCAGAAAATTTTAGTTTCCATGACAGAGGGAGAGCAGACTACGATTCCTGCCGCTTGTCACTTTACCGGCCACACCGTCACTTTACCGCCAACACCTGTGACATTGCTAAATTTCTTTTTGGATACTGTTGAAACCAGAAGAGAAAGTTGCCGCCGTAACGGACTCGGTGATCGGTAAATTTTAGAAAGCTAGGTTTATTTGAACAATTAGAGTTACCACATAAAGTAAAGAGAACCTTATAAGCGTTTGCGGTATATGGTCCATTTCTTACACATCAAACCAAAAACCCGTCCAATTCTTACCTTGAGCATCGATATGTAGCACTGGTTGTTCTTCCGATCAAATCGTGTATAAATAACGTTATTGACGTGTCTTGGGCATCAAGGTGCTGAACGGAAAATGTCGACTTTACAGATTAAGGTAACATAAACCAACAGCAAACGCACACAGGAATTCAAAATTGAGGAAATAAATGCTACCAGTTTTGCCGAGTGCTCTAAAAGTGGTCGACTTTCGCGAAGTTTAAATACAAATTAATACCGCTTTTCGAGCTGTCTAATTTTTGTTGTAGTGGTTGTACTAGCTCAATGCTTGATTAATAATTCAAATGAAACGCTTTAATGGCCTCTGTAACAAGGTTTGAGATATATTATACACATCTATAGTTTAAGCAAATATTTGGTAAGTGCGTGGAATACTAATTATACTGCCCTTGTAGGTGGTACAACGGATCAAATGTAACGTTATTTGAAAAATTCTCAAACTTCAATGTATGTACCTACCTTTAACCACGCAGGAACGATAACAAGGTTAACTATAAACCCTAAACTTATCAAATACTCGCTTTACATAAGAATTTGGTTTCTGCTTGGCTAATTGCTAATTGCAAATTCATCACCTGTTTATAAATGCTAGAACAATTCTCAACTATGTAGGTATGTGTATCGAATTATATTAAATTAGATAGTACTGATGTTAGCTATTTTCTTACACTGCGAAGTATTCTACAGCATTCCTTAAATGCCGCAATTTGTAACAATAAGAAGCCTATATCACGATGGTGTGCTTTCAAACGTTTGCATCTTAAGAGCCTCTTTCCTAGCCACAGTAAGGGTTATTTTCTGCTTTGATAGTTAAGCGCCAGTGACTTTTAGATGTGACCACAAAATATGTTTTTTTTTATATTTTGGTTTGTCATCTTGTCCATCATATTAAATTTCTTATTTACGGTTGAATACCTTTGGAAAAAGTAAGAAAGTCTTCACCCCAGCTTCGACCTCCTATTGATATCAATTATAATTTTATTGTCTATCTCAATAACAAAGTCCCGTGGGATAATCTACAGTCCCACACAATGCGTTGGAGAGAATAACAAATGATTAATATATGATACAATTCACAAATAAAAAACTGTGCTCTCTTGGCCGCCCCTGACAATTATAACAACGCGTTTTCTACTGCGCACGATCTAATAAACATGTTACGTGTAAAAATTTGCAACTGACAATGATTCAGGATGTGAACTTTTACCAACGCAATAGATATTCGCTGAATGAGTATTATCATCACCAATTAAATGTAGGTACACTTGTAGCTGACAACTACATTTAAACACCTTAATTTCAAAAAGAACCCCAAACGAGTGGTTCCCATGTCGAAAGGTACGCAATACACATTTCTAATTCGAAGGAACTACCTACTATTGGTAATAGTTTCGCCAGGAAAGAATGCCGGTCACAGAACAACTTGATACCGGTCTACAATCGTTTGTTTTTCATAGAAAACCATACGATTACCTGCATCAGGTGTGCTGTGACCGGCATTCTTTCCTGGCGAGACTTTTGTATCTTCATTACATTTGATTAGTTCTATACATTTTTTGAGAGACTAATCTCATTGTATTTCACATCAAAAACAAACAGCGTTCAATGACGACGACATACATAGCTTGTAGAGCGTACTGGTATAATTTAGTATAGCACACACAGTGTTATAAAGCTCGTTTTCCTAACAATATTGCATGGATTGTCCGTTGTGATCATAATACAAACGCACTGCAATGAAGTCATATATGTATAGGCAAAATGATAATCTAAAACAAATTGACTCCGTCAGAAGTCCAGGAAGCCGGGAACATCTACAGCTGAGTTGACTAGTATACCATTACGCCTAAAACAATGAATTAATAGATCTACTTAAAATTAATACCTTAATTTTACTTATTATTTTTTTGTTATTCTGCGAGCCAGCAATTAATTAACCGCAGCACATAATACGAAATATGTTAAAAAAAACATTTCAGGAGTAACAATTAAATGCGCGTCTATTAGTATATTATCATGGTATAATAGAGTTGGAGATGTAATTTCCTGTAATTTTTCGCGTGGGTCGGCCATTTTGTCGCGGTAAATTTGGATTTGTGCACGTGGTTTGTACTAAATTTGAATTAATGCGGGAAATTTGAATTTCAGACATCACATCACGTGCTTGTTGTCGACGTCGTCTACAGCGACGCGACAGTTGTAATGACATCTAGTGACAATTGTTAGAGCTGCAAGAGTTGGAGATGTAATTTTTTCGCGTGGGTCGGCCATTTTGTCGCGGTAAATTTGGATTTGTGCACGTGGTTTGTACTAAATTTGAATTAATGCGGGAAATTTGAATTTCAGACATCACATCACGTGCTTGTTGTCGACGTCGTCTACAGCGACGCGACAGTTGTAATGACATCTAGTGACAATTGTTAGAGCTGCAAGAGTTGGAGATGTAATTTTTCGCGTGGGTCGGCCATTTTGAATTTGTGTATTTGTACTAAATTTCCATTTATGCGGAAAATTTTTTAAACCCAGATGTAGGACATTTTGTTGCGGGAAATTTGAATCTGAACGGGAATTTTATTTGTTGCGGTAAGTTTAAATTTGTGTGGGAGATTTGAATTTTTGAATTTACGGATGTTGACTATTTTATACCGGTAAGTTTGAACTTGTGCGGAGAAATTTGAATTTTTTATTTGCCAACGTCACAGTACGTGACTTGTCGTCGACACCTGGATGTTATCTAGATGCAATTGTTGGAACAACTATATTTTTACACGAACGATCGAAGAAACAGTTTTAAAGGTTACGTGACCGCTGGTCTTTTTGTTCGCCTGCCTAACTATGTTTTTGAAATTTTTCCTTTACAACGTGTTTTTAAGTTTTAATAAGCTTTCTAATATGTCCTATAAGTTATGGGTTTATTTGTTTTTGTTATTTCGTATTATATAAATACCGTGTGTGAAGAATAATTATGTTATACACTTATCCAAATGAATGCTGCATTTCCAGCTTACTACTACTCTCCTGAATACGGTAAGTGTTCTTTCTTTTTTCTTTTCTATTTGTCTAGCCTTTTTTCACTGTATTAATTTTGTAAGCTATATAAATTAAATAAACTACTTTCAAAAATAAAATGAGAGTGATATGTAATTTTGCCAAACCTAAGATACTCTTAACAGAAAAATGACAAATCACGTATTTCACATCGACTAAAAGAAAAGTGTATAGGAAACAAAAAAACCAAGCGTTTAAGAATAAATACTTACATATAAAATGCATTTAACATATCCAGCGCAGAGGGGGATTGCACTGAGGTCACTACTAAGAAGCTGTATCAATCTAATGGTAATAATCGATGTTAATTTTTCAACTACTGTCGCTTACTAAGCGAAATGAGAAAGGAATTGAAAAAATGCAATTAAGAAGGACTTACCTTGGTGTAGGTACTTAGTGAAAAAGCAAATTAAGCTGTGCTAGTGAAAGCCTTTGTGTAACGACTTACGGTAGAACTCAATGATATAACGACAAATCATTCAAAACGCTCCTAATTGTAACCGATCAGAAGGCCAAAATGCCGGACTTCTCTACCTTGATATAATCATTGTATATGATATTATGTACTATTATATACAATGCTATTATCCCCGCGCTCTACCGAAAACCAGATTTCGCCCCCTCATTTACGGGAGCAAAGTGTGCGTTTACTTTTTGCGGGAGGTAAAGTAATCAAAAACTTCCTACTGGCGGTAATAGCTATTTATATATCAAGTACATAAACTGGGTCTTTATGAACGAGCCGTTTATTTAGCCGAGCGAGCTTGCGAGCGCGCGCACAAATAAACAAGGCTAGTCCCCATAAAGCCTATTTATGGACGCGATATATACAAAGCTTTATGTACGACTACAGCAACCCTTAAAAATGAAAATTTCATGGAATTCAATAAACGATAAAATATATATATCATTGACAACAGATGTCAAGCATTTGTCAAGTATTTCTAAAATACTTGAATTTACCTTGGATTGACACCTAAGCATAGAACAACAAACTTAGAATGGAAACTGTAATGTAATGTCATAGATATATAAATACATAGATACAGCCATACCCTAACATAGTTCAAAAGGACGTACCATCTATTACCATCACTTTCGGCACATTAATTACGTATAGCGCTATCCTTTATAGAGGTACCCTGAGCATGGAAGACAAGATTCGCATTATTTATTATAACTGTCAATCAAATTAGCACAAATCACACAGAAAATTATCAGATTTGAGACTTTACAACATAAATAAACCGCCTTTTTATTTATTTAAATCGCATAGCAGCAAGAAATGTTACATTTAAAATGGAAGATGTTAGAAAGCTGGAAAATGAAGAATTTGAAAAAATTACAGCTGACAAATGGAAGAAAGTGTGTGAACATGTGGAAAGTGATTAATTTAAAAGAGAAGTTATATTGGTTGATGTTTCTGAACTTTATAATAAGTGTTAATAATGACAGTGATGATTCGGATTTGTCAATTTCATCTGACGATGATTCGGATTGTGAACTTTATAAATGTAATGAATGTTCACTAAATGAGTATTATCACCAATTGGATATCATTGCTAAGATGTTGTATTTATTTTAAATAAATGTACACGTGTAGCTTACTTACTACAATTAGCACTATAATTTCAAAAAGAAACTCCACTGATTGGACATATGCCGAAAGGTAGGCAAGACGCGTAGCGACCAAAATTTGATATTGCACGCACACACAGTCTATAAATCTCGTTTTCCTAAGAATATTGCACGGATCCTTCTTTGTGATCATGATACAAACGCACTGCATCAACATCATATAGGCCAAAATGATAATTGGAAACGAATTCACTTCCTGTCGCAACTTAATCTTCGTAACCATTACGCCTACAACCATGCAATTAAAATTAAATTGTTGAACATAAACTTTACTTACTTACGGTTTTTTTTTGATATTCTACAAGCCAGCAATGAATTCACTGCAGCACATCATGCCAAACAAGGTAAACATAGTCCTAAATTTGAATGGCGTAGCTCTATGTAATAAAACTATTTCAGGAATAACAATTATGGACGCGTCTATCATTATGGCAAGCACTAATGTTATTCGTATTCAATTGATAACGCAATAATCACATAATATTTAGGGAAAAAACCGCCCATCATGTTTAGGGCGAATATTTTTAGTTAGATTTGATTTCGCGCGATCGTGAAATGTGTCAACTGTCACATGACTTATGGGACGCGCTAAGTTTGTTTTAAGCGTCCGATTCGCGTACGACATAGTGGTTAATGCAATAAAAAGAGATAGAACATGTTTCTTCTTGGTTAGAAAGTAATGGAGAGATGTACAAATTTCTTTGATATGTTTTTTAAAAACCGAAGTACGTTTGTTAAGGATGGCTGTATCTAGGTATTTATATATCTATGTGTAATGTAAAAATGACGCGCCATCTCGTGTATGTTCTCAGCAGCTTTTGCGTGAATGGCACCAAATTTAAATATTAAAATGTAAGCTACGTCCGCATTATACTGCAGTTCTCCGGATCTGTAACAATAACATTGGATTTGACTAGCTGAAACCTAAAAGGTAAATGAATCCAGCCAGTGAAGTCCAATTTTGTTTGTTAGGGATCCAAATAAATTCAGTTTAATGCGGATGCACCTCACCAGTCAGGGCCTTCAAAGAGTACAGGGCACTTGTTTTATAAGTAACAACTCCAATTAATCCAATCAAGGAGTTATATTTAATTTAATATGATTATACAAAATACAAGATCAACTTCATGGAACTCTACTGTATGATGCTCTCGAGATCGTTCTAAAAACAAAATATGTAGCAATTTATTACAATTCAATTAATGTTACCTGCTAAATATAATGTGCGAACTGCAACACGCTTTAAATCTCATCGTGTTCCAGGTTCTAAAGCGCAGCCAGAAAAATGACGTTCACAAACCAAAAACTTTTGTGTAAATTTCTTCCACATTATATTCTAAACCAATTCTTAAAAACTTCGGGCTCCATTTTTGGGAAACGTCTTCACAATTTGTCACACAACATTTACGTTCTCGACTTGTATATGCATAATTCATTGTAATAATGAATAGTAATTATACTTAAAGCACAATAAGCCGTCAATCAAAATTCAAAATTCAACTGTCATAATGGCGAACACGCACGAAAGTCACTAGATTTAGTAACTTTAACACGCACGCTAACTATGCGCCATCTATTGAATGTTCTCCAAACTAATTATATTTGTACTCAGTTGTTCCCGTTTACGTTTCCCTTCTAAGTTTTTTGTTCTGGGCACCTAAGTACGACTGTCACATTGACAGGCGGCCGTTTTACTTTATCATTACGGACTAGGCCACTAATTGCGACTGTAATCACCGCATTATCAAGCAGTCGTACATAAAGAGTTTTATCCGTAGTCCTACACCAATTTTGTTAAGAAAAATCATGTCGGCCAGTCTGTTTTTTGCGAATCGCCATGAGGTGACAGCATCGATTCCGAGTGGTGGATTTTTAAACATTTCACTCCAACATATTTCCTTTTCGTCCCAGTTCCCTTTAAGTTTTTCGGTTTTCCCAGATACTTCATTCAATTGCATTTCGTACAACAGTCTTCTCGTCTTGGAATTGAGAGTTATCTTTTTTCCCTCTCGAAATATATTTCTGGGGACCATTTTTCTGCACCGACTACGCCTACAACATCAGGGAAAGTTATTCCAACTAATTCTTTATCTTCATACATTGAGAACATGTTCTACTTTACTGTAGGTGTAACGTACCTTTTTAACAATTCCTCCATCACCTTCCATTTGGTTCCTGTGGTACCGTCTCCGATGTTATTTAGTCCACACTTGTACCATATTTTTTATTTATTTATTTATTAAATTTTTCGCTGTTTTCGCACAGATAATTAGATAAGTTAAGATCGTGTTGACACGACGGAAAATGTTTTAACATTAAAGGGACTGTGTTCCAAGATTTTATTAGGCTTTTTGTGTATATGGATGTCCCTGAGTTACTTGGTTTACAATAAAGGTTTTCTAATTCTAAGGATATTATTGCCAGTTGTTTCTTTTCTGTGTCAGACTAATTTAAGATGTCTCTGTGCAAGTGGAGGCTGTCAAATATAGATCGTCCTGGAATACTGTAAGAAGGATCGGTTTGCACGACTGTTTCTACTACTTTCATCAATCTTTGGGCTATAGTCTTTGCAAGGATTTTATAATCCGTTGTAAGAGGTCTCCAATTTTTTTAGATCAAAGGGGTTCTTACCTTTTTTTGGTACATATTAGCGTAGTAACTGCTGTTTTAATGACGTGGAATTTGTTGTGCGCCATTTGTGCTACTTGAGACTGCCTCGTAATAATATTTCCCTATATTTTTTTCCCAAAACTGTAGATAATATTCGACGGATAAACCATCTATTCCGGGAGATTTTTTTTGTTTAAACTTTTCAACGTATTGGTGTGTTCTTCTAGTGTTATCACTCGTGTTATCACTTGTTTTAATTCTTCATTTTCTGTGTCTGATAATCGCTGTATCCCCGAAAAAAAAACGGCGCTTTGTTTAACGAAGTATTATTATCGTATTTTTGTTTGAAAAACGAACGCATTTCTCGACATATATCAATTGGGTTTGATATTGCTACTCCATTGACTATGATTTTTTGTAGAGTTTGACATTGATTATTTGTAATGATGTCAGATTTTTCAGTAATATCGTCAGTTACAATTTCGATATAACGGTCACTTATTTGGGTGTTTTTTGCCATTGTTGTGTACATTTTCCCGGATTGGTTTAAAATAGGTATCTTATTTGTACATAGGTTTGATGGTGATGCGTTGTACTTTCGTGTGTTGTATTGTTGTTGTAAACGTTTTAGGTCGTAGGATCCATTTTGATTTTTGTGTTTACAGTAGATTACTGTTTTCAGAGTGGGTTGTAAAAACGCCGGTGATGAAAACTTTTGCCTTTCTCGAAATTTTAATTCCATGGCCAAATGGTCAGAAAATGACAATAGGTTTGGAGCATGTTTATAACCAAACATGATCGCAGAAAAACATGTCAATCCTTGATGCGGATTGTTTTGTAAAAAAGGTGTACCTGGTGAATTGGGATTTAGTACTCGATATATGCGTCGTAAAGGTTACTGCTTTTTATAATATTTTTTAGTTAATTGGATATCCCGACTACCCGAATGCACACGATCTATTTTTGAATTCATAGTGCAATTAAAGTCACCCCCTATTATGGTTCCCTCGTTAGTGTACTTGATTTTTGTTATTTTTGTACCTACTTGAACATTTAAGTACTTGTAAAGCGGTGGTGGATGTGGGTAAATATAGGTATACAAGTTTATTTTTTGATTTGCACGATAATTACTAACTAAATGTAGTATTTGGTATGGTTGGAAAGCATTTTTTCAGAGCTTTCCAACGACGTATCACACACGGGGGGTCACTATTTAAGATTTAATAGTTGGGGTGGCTGGGGCGCAGGGGGTGTGAGGGGGTGCGTCGCCAACTATGTGATTGTGATTCCCCCTCCAAATTACCGAAACGGATTTTGATTTTTTTAAATATCTTGTTTATTTACTAAGATATGGGGGGTGGTAAGTTTTCAAATTGTCACCCTGTATATACCCTGCGTCGTTTTCTTCTGAGGACAAGAACGTGCTATTTGATGAATGTAGGATTTCTTCTTCGGATTCCGATGATAACTGCTCTTTTTGTGTTACCTTTAACAGATTCTTGACCAGTCTTTTGCATCTTTCTTTTAAAGACCTTGTTGGTATGTGAGGGGTTATTTCCGCCAGCATACTAGTAACACCTTGTACGAGAGTCGTGTATTCCCTGAGAATTGTAGGAGAATCGCTATTTTTTACATTGAGTAAGAAGCGAGGTAAGAAGTGTTTAAAGTCTTCGAATTCTAACACGAAAATTTCGTTGGGCCATAAGATTTTTAATTTTTCAAGTATGTTGTCCTCTTCTGATGGTCTGGTACTTCTGCATTTTTTCGTTGGCATTTTTTCTTCTCTACTGGAACGCCTGGATCTGATGGGAGGGTCCATTGTTCTTTCGGATGTGGTCGCTGCTGATGTGGATGGTGCGGGACGTTTATTGGTTGAAATAATTGGGATATCGTTTGGGCTCTTGGTGCATTTATTTGCGATGTTACCGAATTCTGTGCAGTTGAAGCATCGAATTTTCTCGCTAGATAAAAAATTCGTTATTCGTCGCCGTCAAAATCGCAAGGGTAAACATTTGATTTGAAGTATCAATAAAGAAATCGGATTGCGCACGCGCACAACATATTTTCTTGACTCGTCACTTTTTACTTTTATTCGAGGTCTACATCTAAGGCCTGCATACAACATTGCTTTCTTTTTTTACTGCTAAACGTTGTGAAATAATATTCATTTATGGCTCCGAAAATCGATCATCTTTTAGAACAGCTAGAACGTTTAATGAGAGACATGCCGGGAGAAATATAAGCCATACCTATGTTCAAGATTTGGTCGCTAAATTCGAAGAAACGGGATCTGTTATCAATAAAAAAAAGAAAGAAACCAAGATTGATTAATGAAGCAGCTCAGATTGAAGTTCATGGCCAATTTGCCATAAATAATTATTTTTTCAGTAGCTTTCCAAGGATGTGTCACAAGTATATGGGGTTTCCATTTAAGATTTTTGAAGAGAGAGGGTTGGCGGTGGGGGGTTGTCACTCATAACGTCATTCTGGTTTCCCCTCGATACCCCCGAAATGGTTTGCGCGATTTTCAATATCTTCTTTAGTTTGGAATAGGGCCGACTGCAATTTTTAAAATTGACACCCCGTATATTCACTTAGTCTGTTCGGTCGGTCGGTCGGCTGCATAGGTTTTTTAAGTATAACTCCCGAAGGAAATATTGTAAGAAGCTCGGGTTTGAACCTTACCTTTGTCACAAATGTGCATGCAGATTGTATTTCAACACAAAAAGTTTCCTTCATAATGAAACTGTAGCATAAAATGAGTTTGCTAATAAATCCTCGTACCGTCGCACAAAAACGCGCTTAAATAGTTCGACGCATAGAGTACTTTCCAACTTGTTTCTATAAACTTTTAGTTTGCTATATAAACAAATTGAAGCCTGTTCAAAACCAGTTCCAACATCAATGCCGGAGTGATTATTGGAAGATTCGTAAACAAAACGAGTTTCTTTATAAACCAAAAATTATCTCTTCAAAAGTTGTGGGAATGTGGAGGACAAAAACAAAAGTATAAGTAATAACCTAAACTTAAACCAGATGATATTTACTTATTAGTATTACATTGTAATAGCAAGATGAGTTCAATTTTCAATACCTTCGATCCATTAGCAACACGTAGGCGTTCTATGCGAAATACAGAACAAACTTGTAAACTATTTCACAAAGGTATAATGGATTTCATATGCGGTAAGTTTTTGGTCAAGAAAGAAATTCCTTCCTTGGGGCAACTCCCAGGACATACACGCAATTTAGTAGCAGTAGTAGGTAATTCGCGTATTCCGCAGTGCAAATCAAATTCAATATCATTACCTATATCAGTTAGTGATCTATTAACTATTGGCCATAATACGTTTGTTCGATGTTGTAATCGCGGTCTTTTCCATTACGTACCTATCTCTGATAAAGGATTCAACTCAATTTACAATACAGCGCTACTACAATGTGTTTGAAAAGTCATATAACTGTACTTACCAGTCAATTAAATAAAATCTAATTGAGACTGGGTTCATCCGCGTGTGCATTAAAAATTGTGTAGGTGTGTAGTAGGTGCATGAAGTAGCACTTGATGTAGGTACGCACTGCCCTGAATATTTAAACACTTCTACACTGATAATGGTTTAATCGGTATCTCGGCAACATTTCGTTAGGAACAGGAAGAATAAAGTGTCATAGGCTTAGAATTTCTGTTTTACAAAGTGATTCATCGTACTAATACTGTTACAGTGTTTGGTCCACATCCGCTTTAATATTGTCTGAAATCAATTAAGTGCTGTAGTCATGATAATGTGTCATACCTAATCATAGTGCGTAGGTAATGGCCCCCATTCTTCATTTTGTCATTCGATAAGAGTTATATCTAGTTATGTAACACAAAAATTAATTTTTATTATATTTATGGAAAACAAGAAGTTGTTTTTGATAGCGTGAAGAGTGTAATCGTAAACGATATGCATAAGCAGTGGCGTAACTAGGTAGGTGCCAAAGGTGCCGCGGCACCGCGCTCTGCATGGGGGAGGGCACGCCGGAGGCGCTGAAGCACCGAGGGCACTAAGTCGGGATGGGCATCGCGGTGTACCGTATAAGCCAGTCATAAAAGACAAGAACGGCGGTTAAATTCTAATTGTTTGCTAAAGACGAATACAGGGTGCAGTGAAATATAATTAAAACTAAATTTACGGTCCTTTAGAATGAACGGAACATCCATGGGATTTCAGCGCATTTTTGTGTGGCAAATCAGTACTTTTATTAGCCAATTTTGACTCCACAATCAATAAGATCTTGTCAGGGGGCTACCACATTCCCTTTGTCGGTACCCACTTCTGACGCTCCCACAGACGGCGGAGGTATACAAAGTTTGAATCAAAACACTTGTACCACACTATGATAAGCGCCTCAATATGAATGGCGACTATGTTGAAAAATAGCCTAAGAGTGTAGCTTCCAAATGTATATAATAAATGTTGTTTCTTACACTTTCTTAACTTTTTATTCCAAACCGTCTGCTACTTTCTGAATGGCCCTTGTAGAACAAAGTTACAGCGGTAGGGAAATGCTGCAAATTTAAACTAATAATAATAATACTTTATTTGTGATCTATATAATAGTCTGTATTAGTGTGACCAGCATTTGCACCCTTATTCTAAGACGCAATCATTTCTACGACTTGTACCCTATGTCATAGCTAAATTTGACGCGAGAATTGGAAACAATATAAATAAATGTATTTCTATTCTTCGTTGAGTGAAAGACTTCATTATTCAAAGCATTTTTCTAAAATTTAAGTAGCGCAGTGCTTTTAAAATTTCGTGTAAAGTTTCTCTCAAAAATGTACGGTGTTTTATTAATTAGAGCTCAATGGTAAGTGATAAGGCGCCAAAACCTGATCCGGTACCGCTTCGAAAAATGCCTAGTTACAGCACTGTGCATAAGCCCAATTTTTCGTATTTAAACTAGACAATTGGAAGTAATTTTTCTTTTCAAAGCTTTAAATATTTTTCTAATAAAAAGAGGGCAAAAATAACGAGGTCTCTAGATCATGTATAGGAACGAGCAGTTTAGATAGGTAACACTTTTTTTAATTAATTTTTTGCTATAAATTAAAAAGAAATCGAAGACAATATTTCGAAAATTGCTGTAACTAGCAATTGAATTTTTCATCTCTACTCCTTTTTCCACCGCCTGAGGGGTTGCTATGACAGACAGGACAGTCGGATAAAGGTCGATTCGCATTTTACGGAACGTCAACGTCCACGGACCGGCAATGTCACGTAAATCTTGCTGTCCATTCGCACTTTACGACAATAGTTTCTTATTATGGTTGCGATTGGATTTTTTATTCTGGACCATCTGTTCTTATCATGATCAGATTAAATAGAAGAAAATTAGCATTAGTGTCACGCCCAAGAAACGTATGAAACTTATCTCGACGGTTCTTGACATTGACGGTGCGTTCCGTTACGTCTATATGTGAATGCTATATTGCTATCATAAGAAATCTATAGCTAATACAATAGTTTGAGGTGACTTTGCCGGTCCGTGACGTGACGTTGACGTTCCGTAAAAATGCGAAGGACATTTGTGCATTTTTTTCAAATTTGTAAATCTCTTTGGCCTGCATAGGTTCTTATTACTAAAAATGAAAATGGCTGTCGACCATTCACAATAAATTTACGTATTTATAAACCGTCTACCAAATATTGAGGAATTAGTTGAACCGTTTCGGTATTTCCAGTTGCCGATTTCCAAATCGTTAAGGTAGATGAAAAACAAGATAGGTACCTACAACGTTTAAAGCAGATGGAAATCTATATAATTATGATATCAAGTGCCATTTGCGGTGACAAATAGAGTTACTTTTTTCCAAAGAATTTTAGACTCAAATTATTCCAAAAGAAAAACTATTTCGATGATATCTCAGCGCGTGTGATTGCGCCAACGAAGAGCACGATCAGAATTTGTCATCCTTGAGGCAGTTAACACATACCTACCTAAGAATACAATATTGCATTCAATCAAGGCTCCTCTGTAGTCAATTTGTATTTCAGTATTATTGCATTTGGTTAGACCACCAACAATACACACTGGTAGCTGCTACATGATCTCCTTGAGTGAAACCAACGATGTATCTATCCTTCTGTTTTGCATATTCTCTTCATTTATTGTTAAACACAATACACCGCATGTATAATGATCATTGATCAAGGACCAATTATGTAAACAAGTTTATCGAAAAGCTGTACAATACTTGACTGGAGATGCACAAATACCTATTTCTGTTACCGTTGAATAAATTACTTATTCAATGCATTTACTGTATTTTTCTATATTGACACCTTCTGTAAATTACCTGGTTTGCAGGTAATTAGTGGACTAGATTAGCATTGTTTGTTATAACATTTTTTAATTACCCCTTTATTTCTTGTGATTTGTTCTAATCATTTTTACTGATTTATAGATTTTTATAATTATTAGGTACATGAGCATGAATGAATTCGCTTAGGTATGGTAGATCCTAAAAAAACCGGCACTTCGAGCACCTAAAATAAATTATCTTTACAATACAAGGGTGAACAACAACAAAAATTGTATGTTTTTCATAAAAATGGTAGCTAACATTTAAAATTCTGTTACAATGATTAAAAATATAACATTTATACTTACTGATTCTAAATAAATCCTTATCTTTTCAAAAATTAATAACAATTGTACATTTAACGTATTACTTATTTATATCTATGTACGACCCATGGAGAATTTTTCCGAACATCTTTTGTGCGGTAAGATGACTTCACTTTTTTGCCCTGAATTCAATGGTAAAAATAAAATTTACTTAATCCTCTTATTTTTTGAGGGACAAATATTCCTGTTGATAAAGTTGATATCAGTCCATATTGAAAAAAGAAGTAGGTAGTAAAAAATATACCGGTTTCTGTCGCTACATAGTATTGGAAATTTGAAAAAAATTCGCCAAGTTGATGTGAAGTTTGTGGGACTCCATCAAAAGGTATTCTCAAACGGAAAGATAAATAGTCGAATTTTTTTAAAAGTGCAAGAATTTTTTTATATCCACCACTTTCACTAACTTGACTTTACATGAGCAAAACAGTGACACTTTGTTTTAAATAAAATTGTCAGTGTCGGCCATTAGTTGTCGTATCCCGCTTAGGAATTTAACTAAAAAGGGGAATTGTATTTATATCGGTAGCGTTTCTTTTATATAACATACCACGACGTTTCCTATGTTTATGTTCCGCTAATAAGTGAAAAAATGCCTATGAGGTCATTTGTTATCTATTGGGCGCAACTTTATGGAAAGCAAAGGGCATGTGCATCTTTTGCTTTTGGTCGCATTTCTCGAAATAGATAATAATCACGAAGACTTACTCTTAGTCCAGTATCCAGATAATTTTGACCTGCAAAAGGTGATGTAAAAGATTTTATTGTTTTAAATGGCCCATTTGGGTCCAAATAATATGTATTTGAAGAGTACGCACAAATTTTTTCCCGGCACAACTTTTGGCAGCCAAAAAACCTCAACATTTGTGGCATTTTTTTTTAGTTTTTCGCATAAAACTCGAAAACGGTCCTTATTTTATGAATAACACTTCTTTAGAAAATTAAAGAAAACAAAATTATGCGTCGATCAAAAAAAAAACAAACAAAATAGGTTCAATAGAGAAACGCCCATTTTTTCCAACGAATTTCAAAAATTGGTCCAATTTTAAATTGTTCGTACTTTTTGAACTCTTTGATTGATGTTCTACAATCTTTAGGGAGGGGGGGTAGTAGATTTTATGCGTTTTTTTGATCGCTTGTAAAAATTTTTCTATTGGACCGATTTTGTTTGTTTTTTTTTATCGACGCAGAATTTTGTTTTCTTTAATTTACTAAAGAAGTTTTATTCGTAAAATATGGACCGTTTTCGAGTTTTAAGCGAAAAATTGAAAAAAGTTCGAACGTTGTGAGGTTTTTTGGCTGCCAAAAGTTGTGCCGGGAAAAAATTGGTGTGCATTCTTCAAATACATGTTATTTGGACCCAAATGGACCATTTAAAACGTTAAAATCGTTTACACCACATTTTGCAGAAATCGGCCTTTCTGACTGCTCCCCATACTGGATTATCTGAGGATAATTTTAGATGGGAAATATACACAAACGTCTAATTTAGTCATATTTGATTTTATCTAACTAAATAAAGTGCTACGCTTCTGGTAGTTTGAAAGCATTGTTATAAAATAGAGTTCATATTCAGCACTACTTATGATATAATATGTGAAGTACCTACCAAGTATTGTACGTACCCCCCGCCCCGTCAAAGGGAAATATTATTACAGCCATTATAGGGTTTTTTTTATTTCTTGAAGCATCCTGATGGGATGCAAAAGGTTTTAGAAATAAAAAATTATTTCCAATGTACCTATAATAGGATATCCATTTTTCGTCTTGGGAATATGTCATATGTGACATTATGATTTACAAATCAACAGCATTCAAATAAATAAATAATAAATAGTAATTTGTCTAATCCATATTAGGAACGGCGTAACTAAAGTCACTAGATATATTTATTATATATTTATATATATTTAGTGACTTTAGGCGTAACAATGTGTAGGGTACCTAACGCCAGGTAGTTTCTTTTGTTTTCCCTTTCAAATAATGAGTTGTCGCTTCAGGCGTTATAAGTGCAATTTGAGTTGCCTATCCTTACGTTAGCGTTTTGATTCTTTTCTGAAGATCGCGAAACATATTTTTTAAAATATATGCCTTATCATAATAGATGTAAATAATATCTTTAAGTACCGCCGTATAAAATACTGTCGGATTTCCAAATTGGTGTTGTACGTTTTTCTACCCTCATTACAACGGCTGTTATCTACAAAAAACGATTTTTCTATTCATCGATCTTCCTAAAAAACGAAGACCGATATTTCAATTTTTTTAAGTACCGCCGTTCTTTTCATCATTGCAAAGAATATCCACTATCGAGAATTTGTTAGACTTCAACTACAAAAGCAGCATTTCATAAGAAAGTTTAGCTATTTTTCCAATATGGCGGATTGACTACAGACATAGATGTATTTGGTCTCTGCTACAGAGGAGCCAACTGACTACCTTATCGCAAAGGATATCTTTTGTTAATTTTTTAGTGTTGAAAACGCTCATACGTAGCCTAGTTTCGAAGTTTGTCTGAAAGGTTTTATCATTGAATTTGATAGTTATAAATTCAATGGTTTTATATGAAACGCTCGAATGTTAAAAGGCAGAATACGTTAGTTAGCCGGATTTATAGTTCCGTAGCCGTAAAAACGTAAGAACGGAGCCGTCAAATCTTACGTTAACGAAAATAATACGATTTATAGTTCCGTAGTGGCAAGTGATGAGCTTGCGCATTAGCGCGTAGCGAATTCTGTCATTGTATGTCATCTGTCAGTAAGAGTAAAGGGCCCCATTCACATGCGGATATGTACGGCGGATCTGTACGGCCGGCAGATCCGTGTTGAGCTACACACAGGCGGATATGACTGTACACAGATCACGGACAAATCTCAATAGACAAGCAGGCGGCGTTCTGTCGCTATTTCAGTTGTGTAGTACTAGCTCTGGGTTGTGTTCTTTTGAGTGCTGTGGTAATTGGTATGGATCATAAGGAGAAACTGACAATAATTGGAGGAGGATGTTTTATTTAAAGATACGAAAAAAAGAGACTATGGTCTCTCATATGACTTTACTTAAAGATTTGGAAACGCCTCATGATTTGCACATTTTTTTGCGCATGGACAATGAGAGATTTGAAACTTTATTAAAATATGTTCGCCCAGTTATTGAGAGGAATGATACCTACCCATATGAGGCAGTTACCAGTAGAGAGCGATTAATTGCCACGCTACAGTACTTAGCAACTTGAAGGAATTTTGAAGACCTAAAATTCAGTTGTGCAATCTCCCCTCAGCTTCTCGGGAAAATTATACCTGAAACCATCGAATACAGGTGCTTATTCAATGCTGAAACTTTCAAATAAGCCACCAGTCTTGGCAGAATATGCTGGGAAATGGCATAAAATAATTTGATTGGTAGTTAGGTGTGCTTGGTTGGTGGAGTAAGGCACTACAATCTTTACCAGTATTTAAATTGTTCCCCAAAAATGCGCATTTTCTTCTGGAATGTTAATACCACCATAGTCTCCTAATTTTACTTTTAAGATATCCCCAAAAGGTAACTGATCGGATTGTATTTGCCTAACAGTTTCACCAACAGTTCGGTGTTGTTCCGCAATTTTGCTTGTAAAATTACCCAAAAGATCATTCAAATCTTTAGCACAATTTGCGCCTACATTATATTCAAAGTAATTTAAACAAAATATTTTGTTAAATGACTGTTTAATTGGAGTAGGTGGAGTCGCATTTCCATTTTGATTTCTCAAATTTCCTAACATATTTTCAAGAATTTCGTATTTTGATGATTCTATGTCCGGCAAACAAATCCGTGAAACGACTACACACGTGCGTATTTGTCCGGCTCGCTGTCCGTGCTCGTCGTTCTGATCGACGGATGGCGAGCAAGATATGTACGCCGAACACGCGGATACACACATACGAATTGATACGGATCTGTCCCGCGTACATGTCCGCCGTACAGATCCGCCGTACATATCCGCATGTGAATGGTACCTTCATTCATAAGATTTGGGCATTTCCTACGTACCGTAACCGTTCTAACGCAACGTTAACGCGAATTATAAATGTTCACGCCCAACAAGTAGGGTTTAATTCCAAACGTTACGGTACGGTGTTGCCGGTACGGAACTATAAAATCAGCTTAAGATATAGATTACTATACAGGACAATCTATTAAGATAAGAGTAACTATAATGTATTCTTTGGTTACAGTAACCATGGTTACAGTACAATAAAATGTTGTATTGTTGGTGGTCTAACCATTGCAATATTGAAATGCCCAATAAATTGTATGCATCAAAAAATGACATATTCGTACTAAGTGGTATCATTAAATTTGTGGTATGTAACACTTGTGAGCGGTAGTATTGTAAAATTCTATTCCATGCAATATGTATCTATTACAAATTACACTATTGAATAACAAATTACTCGATTACACCTTTGAATATATTCAAAGATTACACACAATTGTGGTAATTTTTACAATACAACCATAAAATTTATAAATAAGTAAAACAGTAGGTGTAGGATATAAAAATTAGTTGCGCACCTATATAACTTTTCACTTGTTTTATTTACTTATATTTATTAGGTACAATCAAGTGTATATAGACAACTTTCACGAAACCTCTGTAATTGCATGTAACAGATTTGAATCCAATAATTGCGTAATCTTTTATTGATTACATTAAACAAAGTCATCATATGCGTCAGTCCAGCCTGTAACTATAACTCCTTCCAATAAATGTTGATGCATTTGCATTTCACAAATACAGAATAATATAACGAGCACTTACCATTCAACACATCCTACAAATTTGTTAACCAATTAAATCACAACATCCTTTTGTTATACACACTAAAATTTAAACAGTGCTCAATCACAGCACAAAATCAAAACTACAATAATCAATTTGACAGCTCTTATACCTATGGCAATACATATACAGGTGAGATATCTCAGTCCTTATTTTAACAGGATTATAAATAACCAGGCAGAAAATCATAAACTAAATTAATAAATTAGAAATTCTAAGGTTTTTTGAACTTTGCTTGGAGAAATATTCTGGGAACATCAATGTTGTCCTTCTTGTTTATAGTTCGGCGGTGAATATAGGAAATATTGACTACTTCAAATCCTGCCTTTGAAAGTAATTCACTTGTAAACTCTAAAGAGAAGTAGTAACTCCTGAAAAAATCAAAAAAAACTAAGAAAATTAATTTGTAATTTTCATACCCACCTGGTCCCATCCTGCCGCATGTAAAAGTTTTCACTTATTTTGTTCCCTGCTTTAAACCGTAACTGGGCCATATCATATAAACCATAGTCACGAAACAGAATTATACCCCCAGGCTTTAGTAGCAAAAAAATATTTTGTAACACTTTTAAAAATTTCTCAGGGTGAATGGCAGAGAGCACAAATACTAATGTCACTATATCTACAGTGGATTGTTCGAGAGTTGTAAAGATGTCATCTGTGGTAACATCAGCCACAAACGCTCTGACATTGTCTTCATTATACAATGGATTAGACTTAACAAACTCTATTGCTCTAGGAGAAAAATCGCACGCAAATAAAAACAAATTAATCTTCTCTTCTAGTAAAGGAAAAATGAAATTTCCCACACCACAGCCGATTTCTAGAACCACTTTTCGCCGAGAGTTTAAATTACAATCAAGATTTAGGAGATCGGTAAACTCTCGTGTGGTCCAGTGTCGGTCCTTAAAAAAACGTGTTTCATTGCGTTTATAAAACAAATCCCAATATTTACGTGCGTTAACCTCCAACATTTGTGCTTTATAGTCTGTTACTAATCGTTTGTTTTGCAATTCTAAGCAGTTTATTTCATCTGTTGTTAAAACTATGGGTGAATTTGTTTCTTGCTCTTCCATTTCTAAAGGGATTTACTAATTTATTATTAAAATTGTTTAATGAAAACACATTTTCATAACCTCTACTAACCTTACTTTTGAACTGATTACGCTGTTGCCATATTTAAATTGGCCGCATTCAATTAACCGAGTCGAGCAAATAAGTAACAAATGGCGCTTTTTTCTGTTATCCAAACGTATTTGGATTGTCAAATCCAAGGATATTTTTGCTCAAATGTTAGGTTAATCAATATTTATAGCTGAAGAAGAACATAATAGTGCAAGTACTTTTACTTGTATTTAAATTATCCTATCCTTCTCCAGGATAGTCTTTGGTACTACAGGCATTGAATTTATAATAAATTCAATGCTACAGGTACTGGCTGGACAGTACATACAGAACGGAGTATGTAAAGTTGCCTATTGTCAATCGCCAAATTTGGTTTTTTATAATATCGATGGTAGAAACATAAACTCAGTCCAATTATAATGCACATTTTCTATCTGTATAAACCAAGCGGCGCGGCGGAAGCTATCTTTTCGCGCTTTTGAGGAAAACTTTTAAGTTGTTTTTCTAAGATAACTTATGTATAAATGAAGTTGGAACAATTTCCAAAATTGAGATAAGTTCGTAAACTTAATATGTAGGCAATAACGCCAGGAAAATTTATTTCCTTTTTTCTTTTCCAAAATATGACACCCTAACAGAGCTCGACGTTACCTACCCTTAAAAAAAATTATTTTTTCTATTTCGGTGTCACAATGATGATTTTGTACAACTGTTTTCCGCCGAAAACAGTTGTACAAAGACAGTGATTATAGTCGTTTTTTTTGGTAACTCATCTCTTAAGTTTGCAGTTACTAGTTAGTACAAGTAGGTACTTCGTTGGGTACTTCCATGTTTGAACTTCAAAATGTCAGTCTTACTACGCTGCCAACCTAAAACTTAACGGCATAAAAAGTGTTCCCAACATAAAACATGTTAGTTCTAATGTTCCCTATAGTTTCTGATAATGATTTTTTTAATTAAATTAAAGCACCGAAATAGAAAAAATAGTATGAAAAACGCGTGTTACAATGCTTTATTGTAATACTCCTATCTTGCGGACACTCGTGGCTACACTTCGCGTCGCCACTCGTGCCACAAGATAGTCGTATTACAATAGGTCGCATTGTAACACTTGTCTTTCAATATACTATTAAAACATTTTAATAAACCCCGGCGTTATTGTCTAGCTAAAGCAATCACCTTTCACAGGAATATTTCATACTTTTTCTTGCAAAGTTGTTTAAGTCTTTAAGTGCTTGCTACTACCCAGAGATGCTTATACTTCGTCGTTTATTAGAGTAAATACTGAACACAAGCACAACGTTTCGTAGGTAGTTTTGAAAGTTGAAACTTATTTTTTGGAACTGCCTATAACATTCAGACTCTTTTGGCTCATATCTCGCTTTTTACTTTGCTGACAACGGCTAACATTAGACAAAGATCATACATTTAGAGCGTAAATTTGTAACTGAACTATGCATAGAGGTACGTAATATGGTTACATGTTAGTATAGTATCATTGTATATGTATTATTACAATGATAGTATGTACCATTTACATAATGTGAATCGTATTTCAATACCTTTATCTCAAATCGCTAGCAAATCGGTCCAATATGATAGTCTCTATTTCTCTCTCACTCTTGTTAACAATTGATAGTTTTATGGTTGAACGCAACCTGTATAACGATTAGACACACGGCAACGTTGTATCAGCATAAAACCAAGAGAAATTTTTAAATGGGTTTTGTGGTTAGATTAAAATGTATTAATTTTGTTAGTTTATTTAATAACAATGATAATAGTTTTCCATTACTTATATGTTTTCACGAGGCATTATATAAAATTTCTTAGAAAAATGCCCATAGATGTGTCCACTACCGAGGGCCCAGGATTCGAGACCCGAGATATTGAGGAGAACCTTGTTTTTGATCCTCCCGTTTATAAACAAAGATATGGGGAAATACAACTTATTCTATTAAACAACAAGTGGATAGAAGATATAAGAAAAATTGTAGATTTCGGATGTGCGGAATTAAAATTATTTCAATTTATAAATCGACTTTTTAGAATAAATGATATTCTGGCTGTTGATGTTGATGAATATCTACTAAGAGACAATTTGTTTAGAGTGCGACCTGTAACGACTGATTATATTTGTAAAAGAACTGAGCCACTTAATGTACATATATTGCAAGGTAGCATCAGTGACCCAGACCCAAGATTAACTGATGTTGATGCAGTGATTGGTATTGAAATGTAAGTATCTGTAGTAAGTACATATCTAGACTGTTTTGATCCATTTGTGAATTGTGGTCAATAGGTACTTTCATCACCAAATACTTGGTATTTCTGGCATTCCTCGGGCATACTTATCTTTGAAAATAATTGTAATTTTCTGGTTTTCGCTGAAGCATGACAATAACTCTTTAATTGCACATGTTTTCTCTAATATCATCATCGCCGTATCGTCTGTGTTTTCGAAGAATCCCATCCTTATATTGGACAGTGTCTATAAAGCCAAATTCAATTTTTTTTAAAAGGGTGTAGTGTGATAATTTGAGATCAGAAAATGATGATCGATTTTATATGTAAGTAATGCATAGTTTTACAGATTGAGCCAAATTGAATTCACATAGTAGTCCAGTCATATTAGTGTTTTACCTTGGAATGAGAGATAATAAGCTCTAAACTAGTACGAACCCTTGTTTTGCCATTTTGAAAGTTGTCTCAAAAGTCTCATAAAATCTTGTGTCCACGTCTTCAGATATTGAAGGTCAAACTCGAGGTCAAAGGTTCCAAAAATCGGTTTTTTGAAATATCCCGTTTCCTATGGTTTTAATGCCATTTGCATTTATTATAAAAATTATAGGGAAAAAAATTCTCTACAACTTTTGTCTCATTTTTTTCGACATTTTTTTATATAGGTACTTACTTCGAGCAATATCTTTACATAAATTAGACATTAGTATAGCACGAGGTATAGCATCTCTGAATTTCTGTATAGTTCGTCCGAGTCGTGCCTGGCGGCCTTTTTTATGAATAATTTTGATGATGCGTTTTTGTACTAGGTATTTCCAACATGTTGCCTGCAATGTCCAAATGCCCAGGCACCCACCATAGTGTAATTGTGATTGCCAGTTGCCAATGCACTCCCTGACTAGTTTGTTCAAAGTTTGGCCACCATAAGACTGTGGCATTTATGTGGCCATAGGTCTGATGATATTTCGTAGGACCATTTGGTCAATTTAGCGTTAAGCCCCAATTTCTGGCCGATAGCTTTCGACAGGCTTGGGATCCCAGGGTCTCCTTTTTTATCTGCTTGTCCATATGGGAGTTCCATGCTCTGGTCAAAGTTCACTCCCAAATATTTGACCCCTTTACTAAGAACAATGGTGGTGCCCTCCCATAATGGGGGCCTTGCTTAGGCTGTTATCTGTACACTACCACTGCGTGATGTTCAAAGCCCTTTGCAATTGCTCAGATACTACTGTATCGTGTTTACCAGATCTTACTATGGACTGGTCGTCTGCATACCCTTGCACATAGTCACATTAGTTACTAGGTCATCAACCACATGCCATTAGAGCCCATTCTACCCTCCCCTCTGTGAAGATTTTTGAGGCGTCGCTTTTAACTCTGGAGTGAGGCCTTACCTGGTCTTCTGCCTCTGTCTATTGAAGGGAAGTCTAGAAAGTGAATGCTCATGAGGAGCTCTAATGTTTCCCTGGCGCCCATTGTGTATTTCCCATCGGATTTGTTAAGATTTCAAATGCCATATTGTAGTGGTCTTTTTGTAGGACTTCTTTTTAGACGAGATACTGTTGGTATTTAATCGATTCCTTCACAGAATTTGCGCCAAGTCCTTCATTTGGCACATCTTGTCGCGGAATTGTACCTAACTAGGGCACTTTTATACTCTTCCCCTGTTTCTTCGCTCTTCTGTCGTTTGGCTGTGTTGAATATCCTTCTGACTTTCGCCCAATATTTTTCTAGTCCCTGATTACACCAGGGAACGTTCCTCATTAAGACTTTAGAATTTGTGGGGCAGCTTCTCTCATACGCATTAAGTAGGAGTCTTTGTAGAGATCATTTGAGGGAATATTTCCAAGTTTGAACCAAAAAGCGCACATGACGCCTATATATTACCTTTTTTGATACAACGGAGATGCCCCATAAAAGTGTTGAAAATGGGACACTCGGTACAATGTGCAGTCAAGGATTGAGCAATTATCATGGAATTCTTGAAAACAAATTCACGCTATAATAATGTTTACACCAGACTTCACATAAACTTGGAAATAAAAATTACACCGTCGGATTCTGTAATAGTAGGTATACATAATGCCTAATCTTAGGTAGGTATATATATATGTATGTATAATACAAACTGTACATAAAAGAGACCTCATATCGAAATTGATGAAATATTTGCATATATTCATTATTAAGCATATTGTGTTTGATATATTGTTACACATTTACAGAATTGAACATCTATACCCTGACACATTAGAAGCATTGCCATACAACGTGTTTGGTTTTATCAAACCAAAATTAGCAGTATTTACAACACCCAATGCCGATTTTAATGTCCTCTTCCCTAACTTCAAAGGAATGCGTCATTGGGACCACAAATTTGAATGGACGAGAGAGCAATTTGAAATGTGGTAGGTGCAAATTGTCTGCTCATGTAATTTTTTCTATTTGTTCAATTTTTAGGGGTAACAATATTGTCACACGTTTTCCAAATTATTCGGTTTCATTTAAAGGAATAGGAGAAGGACCTGCAGGCACTGACCATTTGGGGTGTTGTAGCCAAATGGCAATATTTATAAAGAATGAAAATGAAGAAGACTGTGTAATGAATAGTACATCATCTTTTGGAATTTGTACATATCATAGTTATACAAGTAATATATCAATAGAATATGACGAAGATAGCTACTATAGGTTGATTGAACTTATTGAGTACCCATTTCATATTGATGAAAGAACGGCCAAGGAAAAGATTAGTGATGAATTAAAGTATAAAATAGGTTTAGCGAGTCGACGAGGTGGGCGATTTTATAATGAAGATCATAATAGAAATGAAATTCCCGTCGTTGAATTAATTTATAATCTATATACGCACTTCACGTCAATACCAGAAGCTTGGTGAGTGCTAAATGTTGTTTGTAACAAAACTAAATCTGTGTTTCCTTGATGAAATCACTTTTGTAGGTATTCTAAGTAGCTATTTAGTAGTTGTGTTGCAGAATGTTCTACCTAGTAGTAGGAGAAACTTTTGTATGTACTAAGAAGAAAGTAATTTCATGATTGATAAGCATATGTTTTTCCTCAAAACAGACTCGTGGTTGTGTTTCAGATTACTAGATATACAGCAGAACATATTTAGATATTATAAAAAAAGTTTCTTGCAGTTTAGTTGGTTCCATTGCAAAGAGGCTGTAACTGTTCAGTACGATTTGAATTTTGAAAGCGTGAAATAGACTGCTTGCCACTGTTATAGCTCAGCTGGTGCCAGCCTGTGTCTTATATTCAATAAATTATCAAATGCACTTTGGCAAATTTCAGATATGACATTTGAGTCACTATGTCTTGTCACTCCATATATCAAAATTTGTGTGTACACATAACTATATAAAAATTTGACAACTCACTCTTTCAGTTCAATACTTACCGAAGAGGGCTTTAAATTAGAAGAATGTTTAATCTGTGATCAATTACAAATTTGTGTAATACACGAACCTGAGATGGAAAATGGCACTAGTACGTCTTCAAATACCTTAAGTGATGATTTCGATTCAAACCAAGATCATTATGAATGGCACGCATCTGTATCGGATCCAGAGTCAGATTGGGGAGCCGATGCCGGGTCGCAAAAAATTGAACAGCTAACATTTGATCCTTCTACTAACGCCCAAGAATTAATTTATGATATAATTGAGAATTTAGAAACAGATCATATTGAGACTGCGGTTGTGGGTAATGGCGCTGAG
This sequence comes from Photinus pyralis, assembly GCF_008802855.1. NCBI lineage: Eukaryota > Metazoa > Arthropoda > Insecta > Coleoptera > Lampyridae > Photinus > Photinus pyralis. The sequence continues at coordinate 27,243,484 of NW_022170510.1, forward strand.
GAAAATCCAAGTGTGAGTTCAGAGTCGAATAATTACATGTGCGATTCTGGCTATGGGGTATCATCTTTTAATCTCACATCCTCCGCGCATTCATGTTTAGAAGGTGCGTTTGATATCCTTCATGATCATCAGGCAACTGGTAAGTTATCTGATGACCGGGAAGAGGATGATTTTCAAACCACGGTGTCAAAGGAGAGCACCAAGATTTTGAGTAAAATTGATGGTAAAATGTCACCTAAACAAGTACGAAAGAAACATGTACAAGAACGCGATCCCGTTGATGAAGTGAATGTTGGTTGTCCTCTGAATATTGAACCACGAGAACAAGATCACGAAGAAGCGTACGATGTTTTTGAAGAGGTTGAAAATGGAGATTTAGCTAATAACAACAGGGATCTGGAAGGAAACAATTATCCAAACGCTGCAGAAAATGAAGAGCGTAATGAAAATGATAACGAAAATGCAGGTGAGCATCACTATTGGTTTTATCTGATAAGGATATAAATGTTTTTGTTTTTCGTTGGGTAGAACATTTGATAATTGTTTAGCAGAACGACAATTTAGTGTTACAGGATAACGAAAGAAATGATGATATTGAAAACAGAAACCAAATGGAAGAAGATGCAGCAGTTGCAGATCCAGATCAACAAGTAGAAGATCAAATTGATTTTGAGGTACAACATTTTAGTAGAGAAGCATTGTTTGATCCTAATTCGCAGGAAGACTTACTGGAAGATTATGATGTTGCCGCTGACGGAGATCAAAGTGTTGATCAACCCCGTCCTGAAATTATTTTTGTTGAAGTTGATCGTGTATATGATAATGGGGAAATGGACCCAAGTAAGTAGGATGATCAACGATTTTACAAGCCCACTTCTACTTTTATAAGAAAATATTCAAATCTCTGTCACATGTTAAACAGAAATTTATTCTCACACAATTCATTGCTCATTTCAGTTATACCTGAACTATATGTTGAACCCTTTCCTAATTGGCTATTAAATTTGTTAGGAGGAGAAGTAACTGATGGAATCGAGGTGCATGACGAACCTCACTTCTATTGCCAAGGAGACGGCTTAGGTTTGTCTCCTTAAACTGTTAAGTGACAAACACTATCTTAAATTCATAGGTGTGCATCCTTCATTTATCGAAGAAGACGATTATGAGGAGGATACCTCGAGCGACAGAACTTTAAGTTCAGATAATTCTCCTACAACCTCCACTGATGGAGAAAGTCACGATGAAGCAGAGGCGGACCCTTCTGTGTCTGAAGTTGACGTCGGTAGCTTACCTGAAGATGGAACGGATGCACCATCATCAACACCGTCTCTACGAGTTATAAATCTGCCATTACCTGTGACTCTACAAAACAAAATTGAAGTAAAACCTGAGTTGTCAGTATCCAGTTCTGCTGGTTCGTCTAATGGGACAACCAGTCAGGACGAATTTTTTGATACTATTGAAGAAACACCACCAAATAGTACTATGTCACAAAAACATATTCATGACCCCAAACCAAAGAAATAACTTTTAATAAATAAATTTAGTATGGTAAGTATTGTGATAATGAAAATAAACAGAATCCTTAATAAAGCATTTTTTATACAACTGTTTTTTTCTAAAAGTATAATATATGATCATTATCTCTTGGATGTCTGGATTACGGGCTTACAAGCCGAAATCGATCGCCATTAAAGAAACGAATNCTAGTAGTAGGAGAAACTTTTGTATGTACTAAGAAGAAAGTAATTTCATGATTGATAAGCATATGTTTTTCCTCAAAACAGACTCGTGGTTGTGTTTCAGATTACTAGATATACAGCAGAACATATTTAGATATTATAAAAAAAGTTTCTTGCAGTTTAGTTGGTTCCATTGCAAAGAGGCTGTAACTGTTCAGTACGATTTGAATTTTGAAAGCGTGAAATAGACTGCTTGCCACTGTTATAGCTCAGCTGGTGCCAGCCTGTGTCTTATATTCAATAAATTATCAAATGCACTTTGGCAAATTTCAGATATGACATTTGAGTCACTATGTCTTGTCACTCCATATATCAAAATTTGTGTGTACACATAACTATATAAAAATTTGACAACTCACTCTTTCAGTTCAATACTTACCGAAGAGGGCTTTAAATTAGAAGAATGTTTAATCTGTGATCAATTACAAATTTGTGTAATACACGAACCTGAGATGGAAAATGGCACTAGTACGTCTTCAAATACCTTAAGTGATGATTTCGATTCAAACCAAGATCATTATGAATGGCACGCATCTGTATCGGATCCAGAGTCAGATTGGGGAGCCGATGCCGGGTCGCAAAAAATTGAACAGCTAACATTTGATCCTTCTACTAACGCCCAAGAATTAATTTATGATATAATTGAGAATTTAGAAACAGATCATATTGAGACTGCGGTTGTGGGTAATGGCGCTGAGGAAAATCCAAGTGTGAGTTCAGAGTCGAATAATTACATGTGCGATTCTGGCTATGGGGTATCATCTTTTAATCTCACATCCTCCGCGCATTCATGTTTAGAAGGTGCGTTTGATATCCTTCATGATCATCAGGCAACTGGTAAGTTATCTGATGACCGGGAAGAGGATGATTTTCAAACCACGGTGTCAAAGGAGAGCACCAAGATTTTGAGTAAAATTGATGGTAAAATGTCACCTAAACAAGTACGAAAGAAACATGTACAAGAACGCGATCCCGTTGATGAAGTGAATGTTGGTTGTCCTCTGAATATTGAACCACGAGAACAAGATCACGAAGAAGCGTACGATGTTTTTGAAGAGGTTGAAAATGGAGATTTAGCTAATAACAACAGGGATCTGGAAGGAAACAATTATCCAAACGCTGCAGAAAATGAAGAGCGTAATGAAAATGATAACGAAAATGCAGGTGAGCATCACTATTGGTTTTATCTGATAAGGATATAAATGTTTTTGTTTTTCGTTGGGTAGAACATTTGATAATTGTTTAGCAGAACGACAATTTAGTGTTACAGGATAACGAAAGAAATGATGATATTGAAAACAGAAACCAAATGGAAGAAGATGCAGCAGTTGCAGATCCAGATCAAGTAGAAGATCAAATTGATTTTGAGGTACAACATTTTAGTAGAGAAGCATTGTTTGATCCTAATTCGCAGGAAGACTTACTGGAAGATTATGATGTTGCCGCTGACGGAGATCAAAGTGTTGATCAACCCCGTCCTGAAATTATTTTTGTTGAAGTTGATCGTGTATATGATAATGGGGAAATGGACCCAAGTAAGTAGGATGATCAACGATTTTACAAGCCCACTTCTACTTTTATAAGAAAATATTCAAATCTCTGTCACATGTTAAACAGAAATTTATTCTCACACAATTCATTGCTCATTTCAGTTATACCTGAACTATATGTTGAACCCTTTCCTAATTGGCTATTAAATTTGTTAGGAGGAGAAGTAACTGATGGAATCGAGGTGCATGACGAACCTCACTTCTATTGCCAAGGAGACGGCTTAGGTTTGTCTCCTTAAACTGTTAAGTGACAAACACTATCTTAAATTCATAGGTGTGCATCCTTCATTTATCGAAGAAGACGATTATGAGGAGGATACCTCGAGCGACAGAACTTTAAGTTCAGATAATTCTCCTACAACCTCCACTGATGGAGAAAGTCACGATGAAGCAGAGGCGGACCCTTCTGTGTCTGAAGTTGACGTCGGTAGCTTACCTGAAGATGGAACGGATGCACCATCATCAACACCGTCTCTACGAGTTATAAATCTGCCATTACCTGTGACTCTACAAAACAAAATTGAAGTAAAACCTGAGTTGTCAGTATCCAGTTCTGCTGGTTCGTCTAATGGGACAACCAGTCAGGACGAATTTTTTGATACTATTGAAGAAACACCACCAAATAGTACTATGTCACAAAAACATATTCATGACCCCAAACCAAAGAAATAACTTTTAATAAATAAATTTAGTATGGTAAGTATTGTGATAATGAAAATAAACAGAATCCTTAATAAAGCATTTTTTATACAACTGTTTTTTTCTAAAAGTATAATATATGATCATTATCTCTTGGATGTCTGGATTACGGGCTTACAAGCCGAAATCGATCGCCATTAAAGAAACGAATTTCCTTTAATGCGATGTATCGCTAGTAATTCAGTTATTAGTTTGAAGTACTATACAGCTCCTGAATGTATAAGAACAAATAATTTGTACAATTACTGTTTTAATTAAAAATTACTTGTTTTAGTTATTTAAAAATATTAGTTGCTTGTTGGTAACTTTATATTCATTTTAAATATGGAATGCGATCTACTACACCGCTCACAAAACCCCAGCTAGATCAAGCCAATAAAAAAAGAAACATTTTTATTTTCTCTCCTCGTAAGCTTCCGGCAACTGCTATAAACTATAAACACCTAACACAATCCTTGAACACGAGAAGGAAGATCTGACTTGAAAATACTATCCTGACCACACAAAGGATTTGAATAAACACAAAATTCATTGATTGACAATGGCAAAAATTTATTCCAAAACAGTGAAATGAAAAATTAAAACAAAATTCCTGAAAGAACTAAACGCTTACAAAGCTGGTTTGGACGTATTGCCCCACACTCAGGCGGCGATAATCTTAAATTACTCACAGATTTTTCTCTTTAATAATCTTACTAATCTGGTCGTACAAAGATTAGCGATTACAAGGTGCATACAAACTCTGACAGGTTCTAAACTTCACTTTCACAATACTTGATGACAAACAATATTCACTTGATGAATAAAAATTGCGTAAAGAAACGTACACGCTTTTCGACCGTCGGAAACCAGCCACTTTCTTTTGTTGATTCCAGTATTTAACAAAACACTACTTCCACTATAAAAAATCACACACACGTAGCGGTAAACTATATTAATGGCTCATTCATTCATCAAAAATGGATTCATGTGACTCAAAGGAAGAATTAATTTTGTATAATCATAATTTTTGATATGCCAGAAACCAGGTCATTCTTGAATTGCATTTATCAAGAATTCAATATCAACAATAAGATCCATTTTGAAGACACAAAGCAGTATTTAAGAAGTTTGACAACAACGCACTTCCAAACCGCTTGAAAAATACGTTTACGTGTGAACATCTACTTGGTTTTCATTCAACTCTGTACATCAGTCGAACGAAGGTACACGCGTAATCAAAGGGTGCCGCTTTCTCACAAAGTTCATTTGTTCATATAGTATATACAGGATGTCCCCTCATCTTTTTTGGTGTTTATACCTACCAAAGGAACAAAACGTTGTGGTCATAAGTTAACGACCATAACAGATAAAAGTATTTAATTTTGGTGTTTGTCATTTAGTTTCGGCCATAAAGCGTTATGTGCGAAAGTGCGATATTTTCGTCCATTGCGCCTTTTCGATATTTGTGCGTACGTAACATACATACACTGAAAGCAAAGATCAGTGTAATATGATCTTTGCTGAAAGCATATAACACAAATCAGTATGTGATTTGTATACAGGGTGGTGCCTAGCGCGACGCAGCATAGGGATTTCAATGGTAATTTCTTTATAGTCAATTACTAGCTCCCCTAATTATTTTAGAGCAAAAGTCTAAATAAGTTTTTTTTAGAGAAAAAAATACTGAATCTGTTCATGCTATTACTCATAATTTTCCGTTTTTCAAAACCGTAGAAATCGCAAAATAAAAAGGTTCATTTTACAATAAATCAAATATGCCTTGGAATTACCTAAAAAAAACAGCGATCACGTTTCATTATTTGCCTTTGACGTATAGTAAATTTATATTTGTTTATAAATTAGTTAAAGAACTGCAAGTGCAATAACGTTCAAAATGTCCGTCAAAACCATCAGGAAAACGACAATACATTCAACGTTTTGGCTGCAGTAGCCGAAAATCCGAATATAAGTTTAGGAACAAATCTGCTTCAAATCAGTTTTTTTGCTTCGATTATGTAGGTACTCTGATTCTCTCTGATAAACAAATAGTATCTGATGCAGATGCAGCATACATTCTCTAAAAAAACATTACCCTAAGATGCCTTTTATTGCGTCGGTTAGTTTAAACAGAATTAAATATGAAAATCGTTCGACGTTAAACAACGATAACTTAGATGCGATGCGTTTGTTAAAAGATTCCAAAGCATCACTGATTTATAAAAATGTAATTTTTTATTTTGTCGATTTCTACGGTTTTGAAAAATGGAAAATTATAACTAAAAGTATGAACAGATGCAGTATTTTTTCTCTAAAAAAAACGTATTTAGACTTTTGCTCTAAAATAATTAGGGGAGCTAGTAATTCACTATAAAGAAATTACCATTGAAATCCCTATGCTGCGTTGCGCTAGGCACCACCCTGTATAACGCTGAGAGTATTCCCTCTGGAAACCATCATTATAGTACAGTTTGATTGGTTGCCTATCAGTGTACTATAATGTGATTTCATCCAGTATATAGTGGTAACATTCGATTTTCTTGTGGCAGCACTGTCTATCTATGCCTTCGTTCAGCAGGTTTAGTTTGACAAATGGCTTGTTGTAGGGAAGTGTATTGAATCTTCTTTTTAAAATTATTAGTGAATTACGGAGAATACTCGAATTCGTACGGTTAAAGTTTACTTGTGATTACTTGCTGAACATTACTCATTTTTAGAGATAATCGAGGTAGGTTAGTTTCTTTACATTCACTAGGTACCTTTACGTTTTTAAGGCTCTGTGCAATGTTTAAATTTATAACACAACAAATTTTAAGTACCCGGTTTTGCTTGAAATAAATAGCGACTATTAATCCCGTAATTTGTTAATTACCAACAAATGTGAATATGTAACCAAAATCCAAATACATTGCAAACCTATGTACTCGACTGAGTCGACCACCAATCAAAAAGGTAAATGTATTCCGTATTGTGCTTGTTTTTAACTAATAATAATAATAACAACATTGTTTACGGATTGTGAGTCATTCATCCAAATTCGGAACTTCACACAATTCACATTGGATGCAAATCATGTTTGCTTAACTTTCTTCATAATTAACTAATTAGAGATCAGTGAAAAACCTGTAGATTATTGGAGTGGAACAATCACTCAATAATAATCGTATCGTTCTTTAAAAAAGTTGTAATAAAACATGTGCCCTTGCCGCAAGTGTTGGGACCACAAAAATACATGAAGCAATTGTGTACAGATGTGGCAACTAAAAAATCGTTTGGTCTCTCGTTTGGTGTTACCAATCCGAGGCGAGTTTGGCATAAAATCACTCTCGAAAGTAATAACCGCACTCGGATAGTTACAGATTGAAAAAAATGCAAAATTGTAGTCAATTGTTTTGAATAATAAGCAATAATAAATGGGTGGGTTTATACGTGTTCGATAGGTATTTAAGCTCGTATTTAAGATATATGATGTTATGAAATAAACGCGTGCGAACGTGATTTTCGTAAGAACAGGTTATTACTGGAAGTGTGACTGAGCTGAAATTTCCTATTTCTCTTACATTGCATCGCCCCTGAACTGGATTCACTTTATGTTACACCTTGTAGCTATTATTCACCATCCTCAGATGTTTTATATAGTTTGGTATTGTTATCCATCCGGATGCACGTTAATTCCTTTAAAGTGGTGGATCGTGTTGAAATTTGATGTATCTACAGGTACTTAAGACAATAAAGTCGAACAGTTGTGATTTACAGGTAGCACAGTTTATACTTGTTTGTTATTTTCAACCAACTACACGCGAAACTGGATGACTCTAGTAGGCGGGAGACACTTTCTGACCCGAAGGACCAATCTTCAAATGAGTATAATAACCGTATAACTTTTGTTTGAAAAGTTATTTTTCGGTGATTTTAAAAAACTACAAACTCAAGTATGTACACAAGAAATTCTGTGGAATTCTCTCCATTTTCGTTGTCCGGCCAAGAATTGTAGTGGAATTCTTTGGTTCGAATTGTCAAAAACAAATTTCAGATCCGTGAATTTTTTTGCACTCCCATTTAGGGGTACGCCCTCTCGTGGTAGGAATTAGGAACTGCTAGTTTCATCAGGATGTTATGCACCCGCGGGCACATTTATCATTTTCCAGAAAATTTGTTTGCAAAATTAATGATGATTTCTGCGAAACGAAACGTTGTATGGAAAATCTCTCAACCGTACCTACGTATACTTGACCCCTCCCAAATGTATTTTTGGATTTCTCTTCAGGATTCTTGTCCATAATTTTTATGATCATATTCTGTTACAGGTTTTAGCATATCTAAATTCGGTTATGGGGAATAATCTGAATTATCTTACGGTTTGCAAAAGTGCGACAACACAAACACGTTCAGAATTGTTGAAAATAATTCAAGTTTGAGAATGAGAAGGTTATTCATTTCCTTAGAATTTTAGGCATATTGGCGTTATGAGATTCTTCATATACGTTACATCAATTCAATCTTTACTATTATAGAACATAATTGAATTAGTTCGCCCGCATGTGGGAATAGATGTAAATGTAATCATACTCTGATAGACATCTTCGTCGACATCCTGAAATCAGCGAGCGTAGGTAATTATGTTAATTTATATCTTTTGAAGTCATGTTCGCGCAAACTGGGTGATCTTGGTGGTGCCAGAGAACAATGATAGCTCATTACGCGCTGTGCATGTTTAAACTTTTCAGTACAAGGTTACTGTGTGTAGTTTTTTACCTGTTAAACACGACGTTATCGTTGAGCAAAAAGATAATAATAATAATGATATAGTGACAAAACGTCTCGGAAATCGATTCAAAGAGTATAATTATGGTTTCGGCAAAGAAATTCTAGAAAAAATTGTAAAGTGCGTTATTCAAAATTCGGTAAATATCATTAATAATCATTTATACTCCTGGTCCTGTGTCTTAAAATAGGCAACTTGTTACCATAACAAGCAGGCATTTAGTAGTAAATAAAGTTTCTCTCTCCGAGATATTTCAACTTTTATTACGTTTCGTTTTCATTAGAGTTTCCAGTTCTAAATTCCACCTGAAATAAATGTGTGTATCAGAATTTCATGAAAAAAGCCCGACTGCTCACTCTTGTTTGTTTACACTTACTAGCAATCGCTCACAGTTATAATTTTAGGGGTGCCGAAGTATTTATTAACAATAACAATCCACTAATTCGAGCACTAATTATTATAACAATGAACAAACGAATGTAACATGAAACAAGAAAACTAATTAGAATTGAAACATAACGGTTTGGATTAACGTGTTCTTTCTATGCTTGGCGTTCCTTCTTCATTGTCGCAGAAGGTGATGTCATTCGGTTGGGGAGGACGGCGTTCCTACACTATTAACAGCAGTAGGTGTCCAAGACTACACTATTGGCAGCAATAGTCTTAGGAGAGTTGCTTCACTATTAACAGCAGAAGCAGACTGAATTTCTCACGTCACGTCGATGCACACCCTTTTATACCCAGTTTTCATGGTGGGGTGTGTCCACGTGACTGGTACCGACTGGTATGGCATTTGGTGGGGGTATATCTCTATCATCTTGACGGATGACATTTATAAACAGCTGATGGCAGTGTTGTTTTGTTTTGATTGTCAAACTATCGTCAGTGTATTGCGCTGGTTTTATCTCTTCTCTTCTGACTGTATGAGCGAAATTAAATCGAGACACTATTGATTTCTGAAGCTGGCGATTAGTAATGGAAACTGATGGGATATCTAACGCAAACTAAGTTTTTAGTAAGCGTACCAAGCTTCAAAGTCCAAAGGGGTATAAGTAAAAGTGCTGATCTAAGGTACCTAATTATATAAATACTAATCGTGGGTTTATACAAACATTATCATTAGTTCACTATCAAAAATCATTAAGAAATAGCCCACAAAAACAAATGTTAGTTGCGCGTTGCTAACCAACGAATCAATCCTGAGCTTAGTGAACTAATGATAATGATTGTATTCCCACTATTAAAGGACAATCATTTGTTGAATAATGTGTTTACTGGTTCGTTGTTTGAATAAATAAGTATATAAATAAAATTCGTTTAACGTGTGTTTTAAAGTTAAATCGTCCGTTAATACCATTACGACGAAATTAAAATATGTATTACCTTTGAACTCTGGCCATGGGGGCCGCCTGAATTCAAAAGGTCGCTCTCTGCCTATAATCTACAATCAGGTAAAACAAAACAAGAAAAGTGCAATGATGTAAATGCCAGAAAAAATCTGGGTAATATTTGTCACGTCGAATCCCGCTGACTTAATATTGTACCGAAGTAATTTACAACAGCAAAATATATTTCAAAAATTACAAATCGGGTCTTCAGGTAATAATTTCTATGTAGGTCAGTGGAGTAAATATCAGGTGATGTTGACGATGTCAATCTAACTTAAAATGGCGAGCCCATGTAAAGTGCAATGTTATCGAGATTCGATGTAAGTCGAGATATAAGTAGGTATTTATTCCACAACTGATGTCGACGTAGGTAGTACTCGTAATACAGTAATCTTCAATGAAGAAATAAATATAGGCAAACAGAAAAGGAGGAGAGAAGACAAAGCCGTAAAAGAATATACGTGTTAAAATAATGCGACGTCATCAAAATGAGTTACGGCGTAAATCACTTGAAATATAAATCCGCTAAAGCGCATACTGTGGAGCAAGCCAACCTATAAACCTGAAAGAGAAAAAAACTCCAAAGAAAATGTAGTACCCAATGCCTTTTTCATAAATCAAGTAAAGTAAAGGCGTATTACATTTCTTTAATAGTAACCGTCATGAGAGCACGATCTTCTCCGAAAAAAAGAACAAGCACAGCTTGTACGCAAGCCAGGATTAATTGATTAACATGAGTAGGTACTACAATAATCATCATTATTATTTTAATTTATATTTTACAACATATATTAAATTGACATTTTAACAGGTTTGAATGAGTAGGCTAAGCCGTTGTTTAATCCGTAAGGATAGATAAAGTGAAACAGATGACTGTGCATTCTAATTACATCTGTCATTCTTATTTCAAATGCACGATATAAAATGACGTTCAGAACATATGATATTTCGGTTTCTATGGAAACGATCGCAACGGCAGAAACTAAGCTTGCTATTTTTGACGTCTCTAAATAAAATTCAGGATTGTCAGAAGCATTAGGTACAATAATTTATATGGCTTCTGCTATAAAATAAACTTTTGTATTATACACGACGATAAAGGGAAACTAACCATCTCGTGAAAGTTAATTCACACGTGGCTCTTTGACTCAATGGTTTAAATATCCTTTTATCGTCTTGTATAATAATTAAAAGTAGTGCAAATGTGGTTAACAGAGCAACGCATCAAACTAATCATTTAGTAATCCACTTCCGAAAAACAAGGTTGAAGTTGGCCGATAATACGTGGCGTGTTCAGTCTCATCATTATTTATTCACGAGAGAGCAAACGCACCACACGCACTCCTAAAACGATTACGAATGTTAAAGAGAGTACCTAAATAATTCAACCTACACTTATTTTGTACAATGTTATTTACTTTAAAAGAAAATCTGTTTTTTTTTCTACATAGGTATGTATGATTGTTCAGACTGAGCGTTTTCGGAAAATAATTTCTCAGTCCACATTCATCTTCGATTGTCATCAGTTACTTTTTATTAACTCAGTCACTCACTCAGTCTGAGGCTGCTTGGGGATACGACTTATTAAATAACCGCCTCCAATACACCAAATATTTTTGACCTCGTCTTTGACTGATCTATACACAAATTTGATGACTATACACACTCATAGAATATGACTGGAGTTTGGGTTTGGATTCGTTATTTTTATGAATTCTACATACTATGTTTTGTGGGGATCCAAGTTCCTTCGTACATCCGTTTAATCTCGCGTTTAATGGTAGTATGCCGTATGGAAAGATAATCTGTAGCAGATAGACGAATGCAAGCTTATAAACCGAGTTATAAACCAATGTTTTGTTTATTAGCTACAGCTCTAAATGTCCCATTTTGTTCAGTATTATAGTGTATGGGCCAACTGGGTAAATTTAAGGAAATGGTAGGTATAATTAGGGGGTACCAAATTTTTGTTTTTGCCATAGTTAGACACCACATATATTAGGATGTTAAAAAAAACCTTTATTGCCATCTCAAAGTGACCTCTTCTCTTTGAAGCGCCTTATTAGATGATCAAAACTTTACGACAATCCTCCAGCACGAACAAACGTGAAACGTAGAATAATAATTAGCCGCGAACTCGGCTTCCGGCTACGCAAACGGAACTTCCTCTATCTTCAAACTTAAAAAAAAACGAAATACTGCCCTGACTTCAAACTAGCTGGCCGTCGCTTCAACACAAATAATCCACGATGGAAACAACACGAAACGAAATAAATTCCTCAACGAAACGTAGTTCGATGCTGTACGTAGCAAAAAAAACTGACTTAAATCTTCAAGGTAGACTGCGTAAACTGTGCGTACCGCGAATTTTAAATTGACCGCACTTGGAACCTGAACTTGGCTCTGATTTAAATTTTCAAAGAAACATCTGCGTTGACTGTGGCAAAAAGGGACGCTCTCCCTCTTCCGAATGTTATTAAAGCGAAACCCTTCTTCCGAAAATCGAAATTATGACAACCAATCATTACACAGTTGACAACAAAATCTATCCCTGCTACATACGAAAAAATACTAAAATAATACAAAATAATTTTTCTAAACAATTTCTTACCCTAGTTCTCATCAGACTAAAATACTAGGAAAAATAAAAATTCATCTCTTTTAACTACACCGAGCAGGCGATAAATCATATCCACCTTTTTTTATAGAGGTTTGGGAAACCTTTTATAGGCTGCCCCGCTCGGCTCTATAGCGGGGGGTGTGTGGGACTACCTTGAGGTATACCCAGTAAAACCCTATCCTCTCTAAGCTAGTTGACGTCGAGGGCCCGCCGAAACATTCTCGCTCGAGAAATCACATCCACCTGTCAATTAAATTATGCATTTACAATTAATTATTAACATTATAAACATTAACAGATAAAGACCAATACAAAATTCTCGGAAATTTTCACGTAAAATAAAATGTAAACAAAAGCAACCGTCGTTACATACACCAACGACAAATAACAAAATTTAATTATGAAAGTCAGTTACATAAGAAGGAGACCGTCCTTGTCCATCTTAATTATGATTTCCAAAATTTCATCCTGCCGGACGTAATAAACACAACCATACTCTGTATATGTAGAAAACCTGGAAAAGAAAAATCAGTTTTAGTTTGACATATGCCTGGCGTCGCCGCTTCTCCCAGGAGTTAGTCAACTGTCGTGGGGATGCATTTTTTAAATTAAAAATATTAATAAATTATTAAACGCAGAGTAGGAAGCACGTTTCTAAAAGGATAAGTATGTTGATGTATAGTTACATTTGGATTTTTAGCGCATTTTTGAAAAAAAATACCGAGAAAAATACGCTATTATATTCGTTATGGTTGGCTGACTGGCTGTCCGACTGAGATCTCAGCAATTACAATAGCTACAGACTTCAAATTTTCACTAAAAGCTTTCTGCTATAGTGTAGATGTGCAGGCTCTAGTCTATTTTGAGTTACATTACTCATGAGATAGATAATCTTAATTTTCGCTAATAAAATACTGATCGGTATTACAAAAAATGCGCTTTCATCATGCATATGCTGATTTACAACTTGTTTGATATGCAATTTTATTAATTGGCAAGATTTAAAACTCGAATTGAAGGGTATTACCCGTCATTAACTCTAGAAGTTTTTGTCGGCTGGGCGCAATCTTATCTAACACTTCAGTGATACGGTAATACACTTTTTTAAGGGTTCCGGTTGACTGTACAAAATTCGGAGAAGAGTTTGAAATTAACACCACGTAATCTAGTATCTAATCGTTTCTCTTATAAAAGTTCTTATGTCAATTTTCAAATCATGACAGAAAATATCTATACTGATAAGTAGTGTCTGTTCCATCTAATCGGTACGTTCTTGCGCTATACAGGAGGAAACAGGTTAGTTTTTGAAAAAGCACCGAGAGAAACGTTTTGTTTGTGAACTACCCCATCGGCCATCAGGAGCTGTTGTTTTTTTCCATGCAACAATAAAATGGTACTCCCATCAAGCCAAAGTGTAAACATTTTAATTTAAGCCAAGAGTAACTAACCCCATTGCTGTAATTTTGATTAGTAACAAGAAATTTCAGATTTTGGATGAATTTTTGTCTCCAAGAAATGTACCTAATCGCAGTATCAAACTTCATTATTTAAAAAAAATTCAAACTATCCAATTTTTAACCATGACTAGCAACAATACATTTTTTGTTACTGTTTTGTTGATCCTAATCAGAGCGAGAGAAATAGGTATCAAAGTCGTCTCAGGACAGACATTACTTGCCGAAAAAAGTGAATGAAATTTAACGCGAATTCATTTATATTTAAACGATAGTCAACAATCACACAATCGCCAACATTTTCTAAAAATTTTAGAATTTTTAAGAATTGTTTAGAATTTGTTTAGGACTTTTTCTAGAATTAGATTTTTTTCAAACGCACTCTAGACTTTTTCGCCGAATTTACATGCACACAATTATTTCATACAATTTTTCGAATTCTCTAGAGTTTTTTAGAATTTTATTCAGAAGAGATAGAAATAGAGAAAAACAATACACGTAAATTCCTATGTCTATTTCTTAATAAAGATCGCTGTATGTTACGAGGTATGTTATTGTCGAGGTTATTATGTTATATTCAAAGTCACAAAATTGGATTGACGAATCAAAAATGTTTTGCAGTTCAATACAAACGGATCTTTTCCAAAGCTGCATTAACACCTTCCCTGTTACTACGTACATCTATAGTAAGGAAACAGAATGTCTCGTTGTAACGGGGGCCCCCAAAACGTTTAGATTTTTTCGATTTTTCTTAAATTTTTTGTTATGAGATTTGGGTGGTTGGATCGAGTTTTAGGGTTGTTTACCGCAAATTAAAGGGTTTATAATCAAATATATTTAGGGTTGCTCGGTTGTTTGAGTTGAGTATTATGACTATGAGAGACACAGTATGGCTATGGTTCCATTAAGAGGTTAGTTTCTAGAACATTTTCACAGTTTTAACGTCAATAGCTTCCGAATTACTTAGATGCTCTTTATTTTGTTAAGTCCATGTTTACTAAATACGTCACTGACCGGTTACTTGCATGGGAAGGTTACTGGCTACTGTCTGACGGGCGATAATACAATTGTAATGTATTTTACGTGACCCAAACAGATGAATCAGAATTGCTCATAGTTGTACCATGACGCTGCGTAAGAAGGGATCTTAAAACTTGGTGAGTTTTGATTACTGGCCCTTATGCGTGCGTATTTTAGGTTACGTATGCCAGCCTATTGGTAAATGATTAAGGAATTTTTTTAAGTTTAAACCCTAAATAGAGACATTGTTGAAAGACTCGATCCAATCATTTTATGTATGAACTCGGTCTTTTTAAATATAAACATTTTAAGTTTTCAATTTGTTTGCAGCATTTCGTATTTTTCCATTTTTTATTTGAGAGGGTTGTTTAAAATAGTAAAATAGAATAGAACGTAATAAAGTTTTGGAGGGCTCTTCAAAACCTTTAAATTCTCTTCAGTCTTTTAAACCAAGGTCCATTACGCTTACTCCCTTTTTTCACAACTGTTTTTTGTTGATACTTTAATTATAAATAAATACTTAAGGGGTCTCAAAAACTAACATTAAAAATTGAATAGAAAAGATTGTTAAAATTAAGTATTTTTAATTGGAAGCGCCTTTTTTAACACCCGCACATTAATAAGGGAACTATTGCATTGGGGTAAAAATGACCTCACACTTTTTTCACGGAAATACGCGTTTTAAAGAACCAGGAATCCGAATCAAAAAAAAAATGTCGATGATGTCGGTCCGCCTGTAACTCTCATTTTTGCGCTCTTGATGGCTGTCTGTCTGTCTGTCTGTCCAGTCTGTCTGTGTGAGTCACAAGGGCTCCGGAACTACACCGCTTACAGAGTCCAGACTTGGTAGTTGGTGTTGGTGTCATTCGATCAGAAATAAAAAATTATTTCCTGTTTGTATTCTCGTTAGGGCAGGAAATGTCCATAAGGGCTATTAAAATCGAAAAAACAAATTTGAAAGTCTACTCTTCGCCTCTTGATCAAAATCGGCTTAACGAATTTTTTTTTCGTTTTTCCCAAAAAAACAACATCCTCGAGATTAAAGCATACCTACACTTTAGTTCCTTGGTATACACAAAATATACTATTCTTTAGTTCTACGAAATTGCGTTAAAAATTAGCAACAGAAAGCGAACTATCAAAGGAAACGACGTTAATTTAAAAAGGAAAACGCATCTATTTTCATGAATTTCACAGTCGACAAAGAATCGTTTCCTTTATTTACCCTCTTTGCTAACATCGTGTTATCCTTTCTATGTAATACGAAATTGAAAGCACGATATATGTGGATTAAACGTAAATCAATATTCTCTCTAAATGGAAGGTAAGATAATTCCACCAAAGGAAAAGGATAGAGAAAATTACGAAATGAGTTGGGTTGTATATTAGCTGATCATTTTTTTTTAATTATTCCCATGGAAACCGTTTCCCATTAATTCTGAAAACTTTAGCAGACCACTTTAAGCAACATCGGATTATCATACGTGCTTTTTCGGCTTATTAGTCATTCGACGAGAAATACTTTTTATATGTACGCAAAATTAATCGGATCAACTAAGTTATTCGTGTTTGTAATTGTACGTTTGCTAAAGATATAGATTGGCCCCTGGTCGACCCAATATCCGTCCATCCATCTGTCTATCTCTTCAGCCCATTGATTTGAATTTATATTGGTACATGCTCGAGTACATGCTGTACTTCCATTCGTTCTCTTCTTGAACTACTGAAAGCACTATTGAAATGAAATTAGTGACTAATTACACATCTTTTAAACAGCAGCGGCACCAAAAATAATAATTGGAAGACCTCAGTAAAAAAGGGAGCCTTTTTTTGAGAAAGTATTTTTAATCAAATTAGATATAGTACCTGGTATCTTACTAATTTCATTCACGGCTGATTATCGTAATTAATAATGGAATAATGGAAAGTTTTTTCAATCACTCATCGAAACCATTATTACCTCGATTATTACCTATATGGTGATTCCGTAACATTTTTGTAATAAAATCTAACGGTCAAATGCAACGCTTGATTATAATGCAATTTGTTTAACAGACGAAATGTAATCATGTAATTGCACACTTCCAAGTAGAAGTTATTATTATTGTTAACAATTCACATTCTTTTATTACTTGAACATTAACGGTTAAATTCGTTTCCTCTTGATATTCATTATAAGTATCTACAAACTTTTCGCAAGAAGGTTGCTTGTTTCAAACACAAATAGCTAACATAATCCGGGGACAAAATATACAGGTTGGTACTGATTAAAGTATTTTAATTCGAAGAATATTTAAGGTAAGATTATAAGAAAAGAAGATCGATCAGTAAACTGATAAATTAGGCAGTTCAGAGTCCAAAAAATATATAATAAACACGCGCGAAAAACTGACTAAAATAAAGCAAGGACTCCTAAAATTGAAATTAAGGAAATTATGAAGTTTCTGCTACAATACTTTGTGAATGTACTAGTACAACTGAGACGATCCGTGTTGGAGGTATCCTGGTTGGACATGGCTACGATTAGAGCCGCCTCCCCTTCCAGTATCCTTAGTTTCATCTGACGTGTGGGGTGGCTAGAGTGACGTTGAGGGGTGGGACGACCCTAGTCAGAGAGGTAGTACAAAGGGTCCGAATTCAAATGAATAAGACAAAACTGTGAGTAATTTAATATTTTTATTTATTTGCATGTCGACCATTTGCGCGCGGGGTAATATTGTACAAAAGCCATCGCAAATTTAAACAGGAAGAATTATTTTAATTAGTACTTCCAATCGGTACGGAACTATCGGCAGTTTTGTTGAATATTAATATCACGTGTTCCATACGTTTCTTCCATAAAACGTAGAGATTGCTGATGTTAAGGAACTTCTCAGATAAATTCATCAAAAAACAGGAGGGGACCTTTTCCAAAGAGTTCTAGAGCAAAAATTTAGGTATGGATTAACATAATCTATAACGCTTCAATTCACCTTTTTGACTTGCACAACCGCATGATATTGAGATTAATGTACTCGTACTTTATTTTATCGATTACTTTATCTATTACACTATTACCATTTAAAGTATTTTTTTTTATTTTTCCTACTGCATAGCCATAGTACTTGTTGCAACTGTGCAAACATAAAGCGATTACTTAGCAAATATGCAAAACATTGGAAAATGTTCCAGACATGTAATAAACTGATGGATAATACGTAATAGGTCATCATAAACGCCCCCAATAAGCAATAATTTTACTAATTACTGTTTAATTTTAATGTATACTTATTGTAATAGTTCACGAAACGGTAATAAACCACTACAGCAAAATCAGAAATAATGCTTTTATTAAATGAATATCCCAATCGGCCAGGTTAGTTCTGCGAAAATAATTAATTAAAAGGATCCATTTATTCGGCGTACACTCGCTGCATTTAGCAACTTAATTGTTGAATGCGACATGAAAATTAACCATCTACCTACTACATACCTGCCTGTTATTAGTTTGACATTGAGACAAATTATTGATAATTAAACATATGTGAATCCTGTTAAATAATAATTCTGTTAAATGTACATGTAAATATAAGCGCCAAAACAAAAACTCTTGCACGTGTATTGATTATTTTGAAAATTTTAGTGCCTTTATGTGCACTACTCAAACAGAGGTTGATATATCCCTTAACATTCAATCGTCCACAAAATAACAGGTATTTGCGAGAAAAGCTAATTGCAATCTTTGCCTTTTTGCTCTACCCTGGGATCTGTAAGACTCGTATGACGCGAGATTAAATAGCCATATTAGTATTTTATGACTGAATCAAATCAGCGCGCGCACGAATTGCCGTGCATATCGGCCCTTATGGAGTATTACAACATGCTTTTGTGTATTATGCCACTTTGGTACATAGACGGCAAAAATTTCACCAAATATACACTGTTGTATTACTGAAGATAAGAGATCGATCGAGACCGTCTTGATGCAAAGAGAGCAATACTATGTTCTGATTTAGTTTTTAAACGGAATCTTACACAAAACATCAAAAATTTGCCTATTCACCCTACATCCACTAAATCTGTGCCAACATAGAATACCGATCATGCGCACTAGTGAGGTCTTAATGTAAAATTTTTAGATTATATTTACCAGCCGGATATAAGCACCAAATTTTGCATGAAGCGTCCCGAGACGGGGTTTACGGTGTTGTAGTTCATACCAGGCGCACTTGAAATTATTACTGATTTTGTGTATTAACAAATGTGTTTTGAAATTGGTGCATGCCTGAACAAATGTTACCGCTGAATTCGTATTGCGAAAGCGCATTTGGCCCACTTCAAATCCTTGATGATCTTGTATGTGTGATATAATGAGATTTATCATTCGTTACATAATCACACTGGACACATTTTAAATTCTTGGTAGTGTCGTGTGTCAAAATGCTATGGGAGGCTATATCTACGCACATATGATCTAATATCTTGAATAATAACAGTTACTCCCGCAATTCCACTCTATTTAAAACACCGTATTATGCATCCTCAATCTGGATTGAAAAAATAACCACTAAGGGTCCCCTTCTTTTTAGCGCAGCTTATAAAAGTAAATCTGCTCGTATACCATATATTCGAAATGTTCGTCCATATGTCTGTTCGTCTGGTTACATTACATTGTTGCAGCATGAAGTCCAACACTGAAGTCAATACACCCTCTGGAGAATTAGTTATACATCTAATTCTAAAATATACTCTGATCTATTCGAACCACCCAAACGTTTTGACTCTTTTGAGACGGAGTCCTGCAATTAGCCTTCTCGATTACATTACGTGCACACCACCTTGGAGTGGAATTTTCTTTACAAAACAGGTTAGAGCATCCTTTAAAGTATTTCAGTGTCTATTGTTGGGAAAAATTCTGAACCGAAATATTTTTAACTAGCAGTCCCGGCGAACATCGTACCGCCTTTGGGAAATCCCGTTTTCCCCGTTTCTATGTAAAGTTCGAGAAGATCTTTCGGGGTACACCTTAACGCCTTCAAAGAAAGTTCTAAATGCCAAGTCTCTTTTTGACTGTAAAACATAAAATCCTGTTCCCGTTCCCGTGGGAATTTCGGAGTGTTTTACTAACTCAGAAACTATCGCGAGCACACGTCCAACCATTCCACAAAGGTTTATCAGAATTGGATGAACGGTTTAGACTCGGGTTCAGACAGGCATAAGAGACATACAGGCCAAGTGGACCTTAAATATTTGAAAGTATTGTGAGTTACCTTATACCTACTTAACTGCTTTGTATTGATACCACCACGTAAGAAGGTTGCAGCCGGCTATCCGTGGCGCAGTAGTATGTACAATTAATAAAAAATGAATTAATAGTGTGGATGCGTGCTGATCTATCGCTTGCACCGAAATTCCCTACATTTTGATTTTCAACGTGTGGTGTAAATGTAAACAATCTTGATCGCCATTTAAGTTACGCTCCGTAAATTTTGAATGAATTGTTATAAGTAATATATTTTATGGTATTTCTTTTTCATTTCTAAACCAGGCGCGCGGCAGTACGGTTTCCTTGTAAGCCTACTTTCTGCACTGATAATTAAAATCTACTTTTACATTGTAATCGGAGCACTAACTATTTATATTTTTATACCATTTCTTATAATGAATATTTTATGTTTCACAGTATGTAATTACACAGACCCTTTTTTGCTCACTTTTTTTGTTTGGTATAAATATTCAACAGCACACTATTCTACAATTGCGTTTCGCCGATTTTTTTAAGCTGCCAAACACTACGCTTAATTAATCGAATAATACGAAGGTGGTTCATTTATCATTTAAAGCACATACACGAACGCCGTGAATTACTAACGAATCATCATTGATTTAATAAAAAACTCTAAAATTAACCTGCCTGCCTTCTTACATCATTCGCGAATTCCTCGCCACGTAAAGTACGTATTTTCTATTCTTATCTGCCTTTATCTATGAAACTTTAAATATACCGTCCTACGTCAAAATTTGACTAGCACACATGCTAATTGATTGCCGTTTAGTTTGATGTGTAATTGAATTTGCTCCAATTCCGTTGATTGATTTTCTAATGTTGTCGATGATCGGATAATGTAATTTGCTTGGAAAGACATCTGTTTACCCCCGAAATTTCAATTTCTGCAAACCTCAATTATAGAAATACGACGTAAATTTCCCATTAATTGATAATTCTGGGTACAGTTGAATTAAAGTAGTTAAAGTAAAGTATACCTAACATAAACAAACTTCACGTGGAATCGTTCGATTTAGTAATTGTTTGGACTTGGTCGGATGTTATTAATGGAATTTACATCGCCTGCCAAAGGTAATTCTTATTTATCGCATTTTTATTATGGGAGAGATACTTTCAAGCTTGAGATGCTGCCTTAAGTGATTTAAGGCTATTTTTAAGTTAGAAAAATAGCCCACTAGAACTGTGGCGAATTTTTTAAAATTGAAAATATACTATTACTACTTATAGCTATTAATTCGGCCGTCCGTGTGATCGACAGTACCGCGGCAATTTGAAAGTCGCATATACCTATGAAGGCTGGACATCGGAGAGGATCTTTTCGTTCTCGAGTAAGGAACAGACGGACGGACAAAACCATCACATAACGGAAATTTCTTTTGAAAAATTTTCTTAAAACCGAGGAAAAAACTGAAAAACAGGATGTCACAAACTCGACATTACACCAAACTTTTTTTTTATTGGTTGGTGTAATGGTCAAAATCGCTGGGATAAATAAATGGAAGATCAATTTATTTTCAACCCTTCAGTTCCGAGTCAACATTTATTCCTTTTTTGCACAGTAAGTAAACTCGAAACTACGTTAAGGTATACGCCGGAAACTGTACATTGAAACCAACCTAGGAAGCAACTTTTTTAGAATTAGGTACCTAACTTGCTAGAGGGAGAAAGCAAAAGTAATGTTATTGAATACTGGCCTCTTATTGGAAAGAAAACTGTATTGTTAAGAGTAAATACTAAATTATTCACCTTCAGACAACACTGTTTTTATGTGCCTTTCTTTCTTTTAGTACGTACTTTGGGAAATTGGCGTCAATTCATTAATTAACCAGTTTTAACGTATGTTAGCTGTATTTGTGTACTGCAATATACACTACAGTTGTTTATTTGCAAAACTGATTAGAACTAGTAACCATTGAGAACTTTTGTGAATTAAGGGATTGAATTAGTCAATATTACTCTAATTAGTAATTACAGTATCCGTGCGGAAAGTTTACAGATCTTGAAGTGCAAAATCAAGCAAATGGAAACTATGGAAGATTGATAGATATTTATCGCCACCATAAATGCGATAGGTAAGTACTTGCTATTTAATGGAATATTTCATAATTAAAGAATGGAGCACAACTTTTGCTTTTGTTCTCATTCTCAAGAACGATTGATTATTACAATCCTACTACATTCCGTCACATCCTCATTTTTATTTTATTACCTTTATTTTCTAGTGGGCTAACCTCTTCTCAGACCCTTCAAATTTGGCACGGATTGAATGACCAGAGGTGTGGACGCCTATTCATGGTTTTTATCCACAGGGTGTCCCATTTTCGACACTTTTATAGGTTATCTTCCTAATTGTTAGTAAGTACTAGCCAAAAAGTAATATAGACGTCGTTGCACAATCTGTCGTTTCCAGAATAAGTATACGGGGTCGGGTAAAAAAGTTATCGGACCTAACCTGTTTTTAAAAAATAGATTTAAATTTAAAAGGCATATTAAATTTATCTTTCCAAAAATATAACACACCAAAACGATTCAAGTGATACAGAAAATTTAAAAAAAGATTTTAAATAATTCAAAAATATTTTTGAATCTTCTTTTATTTAAAAAAAAAGTTTGGGCCGTTAAGTTTTTTACCTGAACTCGTATACTTATTCTAAAAACAATGCTTATAAAGAAACTTGTATATGTAAAACATCCTTCTGTATCTCTTGTAACCAGAAAAATATATGGCCATTCTGAAATTTTTTACTTTTCCCCTGTATCTCTTAAGCTAGCAAATATTTTCAAATTTTGATTTTCTATTTTGAGTTTGGCCTAAAACAAGGCTTATTTTAAATGGATGTAACGTTCCTTTGAATAACTGTGTAACTGATTGAATGTACTCTTACGGCCGGTTGCAGGAAAGCGAATTATAATCAAAATCCTAGATTATTTGCCAAATCTGAGATTAAACAAGAATGTTGACATTCGATTGGCTGCATACTGCAGTATTAATACCGGATTAAACAATAATCCTGGATTATTTTTTTTGCGCAACTGACCGTTAGTGTGTTAAGGCTAGGGTCGACTAGGATAGAATTACAAAAATTCGCCTCCCATGTAATTACATTGATCCTGTCTATCGTACGGCCCTTCGATGGTCGACGCAGATTCAGTGTGATTATATGGGAGGCAAATTTTTTCAATGCGATTCGACGAGCCTAGTCGACGCTAGGAGTAGTTAGTACCATTCGTATTGAGAAAATTATCACTTTTGCTTGTTCTAATTTTGTTGATATATTGAAAATTTCAGAGTCATCACGCTAAAATTGTTTAAATGAATTATCTAATCGTGTTTACACGAATGGGGAGTGGCTGTATCCTCTTTCGGTAAAGTTATTTTCATACACTTCCTCTTTGTTAACACGTTTCTTTTTAGGTTATGCCATATATGTTTTAATTTAATTGCTATCTTTGTTTTACTTATATCGCAATCCGAAACCCAATTATCAATGGGGTGCGTAAGTCTGAATTAAGTTATATTTGATTTTGGCATTGTAGTGTTTGGATATATTTTTCTTTGTGCCTAACAAACATTGGAGTGATCGTATTCAAGAAGTATCGTGTTCTGGATGAAATGCAAAAACTACTCGTAGATCTCAAATACCGAACATTGCAAACTTGCAGGTAACCTGTTGGTAATCGCTTTTGTCGTTAGTTTGTCTTTGCCAATATCGTAACGAACGACTCTCTAATTGATATTTTGAATACAAAAGTTGCAGATCTATGGGGGGTCTGATGCGCCACGTGTATATAGTGTGTCCCATATCGCGTGGGATTGCATGGGTAACTTATTATTAAAGATAGAGAGTTGGTTAAATGGACAATGTTTTGCAGTTTTAGATGCTTATTTAAAAATTTGTCAAACCTCTGTGGTTGTTTCACTGGAGGACCGGTTTTTTGGCTAGTCGTGGGCAATTCCCCTTTCGTTCTCGAGATTCAATTGATGGAGCACCCTATATATTATTCCATTTTTAGATTCTACGTTACATTTTATATAGGTACATTCCTTGTATAATGTCCTATACCTGCCTAAATTTAATCGTTTTTTACATGTTTTAATTTAATCTCAAAAATGACAATATGTACAGTGTGAAGTGGGCTTTTTTAATGGAAACCCGCTATTGTTGTTAATGTTTTATCTCGTGTTTTATTAAATACAAAAAATAAAGACAACTTTGTATAATATAATCTATCTCAAAAGATTTTCGTTTTCGAAATAGTGGCTATTTAACCGTTTTTTTTATGTATCATGCCATTAGATACGGTCTTAAGATTTTTTGTTAGTTTGCCATGGCTATCGAGCATTAAAGAAATGATTAGGACTCATGGATAACTACAAAAATTATTAAAACCGTGCTTAAAATAGGATTCTTAAGCACCATTCAGAATTCCGTCTCGCCACCGACTGAACAACCTCAACAGTTCCTCTTCTATGACGTTGACTCTCCCTATCCATCAGGTGAATAGAAAACCTTGTTCCTCTAAACCAACAATTCGATTTCGGTCAAGTTCGCTTATAATTGGCGATAATTCCCACACTATCATGCTCTATGCATTATCTCTTTCCCTAAAAATAACTTCAAACAAATAAAATTCTCAAGAAGGCAGAAACAATAACAGATAAGCCCTCCACTTCATTTGTTATCTTTGAGTACTTCAACGTCTTGACTGAGTTAGGTCAAGAAATTCAATGTCATTTGGTATAGTTGCAGTTGCGGATAGTCATAATTATTCTTAGTTTTTATGTAAGCTCTGTTTCCTTCAAAATGTTAAGATTAACAATTGCTCAGTCATACTTCTAAAAATTAATTACTTAATTACGTGAGATCAGTAATATGGTATAATTGATGAGAACTTTTCTGTTAAGATTTCAAATTCACATAATTGCCTAAGGTTAGGGACTTATGTTTCCATAAAATATTTACTCATTTATAGAGTTGTAGAAGAATCGATTTTCGAACATTAGGTAAATTAGCGTAGTAAGCGTTTTAATTTTAGTGTCAGTAAATTGAAGTGGTCACGCAAAAAAAAGATTTCATATTTCATTTGCGTTTCACGGTAAAATTAATCCTCGAATTAATCTTAGACCGTGTACTGTTATCATTGTCATTCATTTTTTTTGGATCTATATGTCGTAGTCTTTTAGTGAAATCCGTTTCACGAAAAGCTAGTCATTTAGTGTATTTACTTATTTTTTTTTTTCTTTAGGCCAGTGGTCATTCAACCAGCTTCATTATGTGTAGTGTTTTTTAACGAGCAACCTAGAGCTCGTTCATGACTTTGGGCTCTCTGTCCGTCCGTTCGTCTGTGTACATGATAACTCACGCACGGTTTCGAATATTTTCGTCACAGCGTTAATGCATTTTGGTACTTTCCTAACGAAATTGAGACTGAGACAAATAGAGCGTACAATTCTTGTAAATAGTAACATTACGTTTTGTCGTTTTTCCGAGGAAATTTTGGCAATTTTGAGTGGAGAACCCCCCATTTTAATTGGATTCAATTTACTGTATTCTAACGTAAATTTAAGTTCGGTTTCGTTCCTTATCACCTGGGACTAATCTTCTCAGGGGCCTAGATCGCGGCTACTGGCGCCCCGATGTCTGATGGGATACTCGCTACAGCATGGTCACTGTTTGAAAGCTACTAAGTTATTATCTTAGTCAAAATTATTGTCAAGACGAAATATTCGCAAAATTCCTAGTCTGCATCGCAAATGTACAAATATTTTTGTAGTACAGACAGGTAATTTTTTGTTATAGAGATCGGTCGGTCCTGTAGAAAATTCGAGACTGAAGAATTTTTCTCGTATAAAATTCATGATCAAGGGAGATTTAAAATGTTCGAACCTTTGGCATGCATGCAGGAAACTTGTATGCCAATATTCTTGCTTATTCCGAATTTTCGCAAAAGTTTTTGCATTACTTTAGCAATATATCATTGGTTATTTCTTATATTCTTTAGATTTTATTTTGAGCGTAAGTATTTTTGTTTATTCCCTAGAACGTATAATTTTCCTATAACCGAGATGATTTTATTTATAGTTAATCAATAACCAACACAGGAAATAGTTTCACAAAAACCTTTATGCTTATCGCAGATATAAAAGGGTTTACCTTTATTTATTTAGTAAAAATCGTTTCATGGTAGGCCATCACATAATCTGTCTGAGTAATCCATTCAACGAAACTAAATCGATTACATTTATTTCGCTTTGTTTATTGTAGTGCTCTTCACTCAAGGGTAGTGCCCTATCGATTCCAACAGATAGTGTTACCTGTGACTAAAATCGGCCGTTCTACTGTTCCATCTTGCTTTGATTTTTAAGTAAATAAGTAGCGACGGGTTGACAATTTCGTAGAACAACCATTCAGTATCTGGTTATGTTCGGAATTACTAAATTTGTGCTGATGTTCACTTCTCAATCAACGCGCGATTATTGGTTACATATTACTAACGAAAGTCTCAATGCAAACTAGATTCCAATCAGGACCGCCAGAAACCGTTATTGACACGGGTTCTAGATCTCAGCACTGAAGATAACGCTTTCATATACCGAATAGGTTTAACACGTCAGAACTTGACAAATTAATTTATTTTCCAAAATATCAGGATGTCTCTTGCGAATGCCATTAAAATATTTTATTTGTTTACGATATTTAAACATCCAAAATCCAGAAATCTTTTCTAAAAACGTGGCGATACATGTAATTTTCTCAACAACGTCGTTAAGACGTTCTTTCGGTGGGAAAACGCCAAAAATAATTTAGTTTATCTGGGGATTATTATCAATAAGTACAGAGATGGTTCGTTTCATTTGTTGTTTGTTTCCTTTTAGCAATTTTGTAATTCTGGGTTAAATTTTATTCCTTTTGTAAATTATTCAATTTAGATAGTCTGTTAGAAGGTACATCTGGTCGTTTGCGATAAGGAGTCTTATCAGGTGAAAATTAATTAACACACGTGTTTATGGCTATTAAGGGATAACGAAGTGATTCTTAAAGAATGAGTTTATTTGGTGGTGGAAGCGGTACTTTATTAAATACTGGAGACAACGAGTAAACCAGGACTGCTGCGGCTGTTAGTTTTCGCGGCGTGTACATCTGTTTACGTTAAATTGAGTTAAGTGCGCCTTATACCGAAAACCTTGGACAATCAGATTATTTGGATTACCTATTTTAAAAAAATAATTTTAAGGTTTGCTGTTTTATTTCTCGAACTCTTGCGTGCGGGGTAGTATGTCCAAACAAGCTTTGTAAGCTTCTCTTTTTTGCAGGGATTTTGTTTTAGTTTTATTTCATTGTGTTTTTGTCAATCAATTAATTGTGTGTTTATTCGAATCCATTGTGCAACCCAGATAGAATCTTCATGTCCGATATTTTTTGACTCGTACCAAGATTTATTTCAAGGGTTAATGAAAAGTTGTAATAAATTCTTTGGAATTGTTGGATGTTGATCGAGGCCACCGAATTTCTCCAAGTGAGAAATTTAAATTCAATATTAGGATTTTTCTTATAGCCGGATGTGTACGAGAAGAGATCATAAAATTCTAAGTGTCAATTTTGATTTGTTTTGAGCTAGCTGGAAAGGTGTTCTGTGGGTGGTATAGTGACTGCATACAGTGACATGTATGTAAACATTTGGCGGTGGAGGGTATCTTCACACTATTTTTTGAATGCAGTTCCAACGAAGTTGTGCCACCTGAACCAAGAAAAATCTTGACGGTTAATTTATGCGCAAACTGCGCAATGTCAAGTGTATTACTCTTCTAGAGGCACTTTTTTGAAACTTTAACTAAACCTCTCGCCAGGAAAGATTGCCGGTCACAGAACACTTGATCCCGATCTACGATCTATGTTTTTCTAAAGATGTAAGCGACTTCCGGGATAGTATCGTGTCTAATGTTGAACAAAAAGACTTTTCGTTCAACATTAGCACGATCCTATTCTGGAAGTCGCTCTCATCTTAAGAAAAACATAGATTGTAGATCGACACAAGGTGTGCTGTGACCGGCAATCTTTCCTGGCGAGAGTTATATAGATGTTTCTAGTAAAGAAAAACATTTTGCAAATAATAAAAATAAAATGTGCGCATGAGTGCCAAATTTAGTATCTATGAAGATCTTTCTTTGAAACTACAGATGCTTCTAGCATTGAATAATCTTTATTCAATTCTTCTTTTAAAAACAAGCATATTGCATATATGTAGCAAAAATCAGATGTGCGCATTCGCAGACTGATCCGAACTTCTTTAATTATGAGGATTTTTCTTTGAATTTTTAACTTCTAGACGCTTCTCTAGACAAACATATCGGGTATAGTATAAATCGAGGTATACAACAGTGGGCATGCGCGGGCGTTGTAATAGCAAGATTTTTTTAAATTTTAAACTACAAATACTAGAACAAAATCAAGGGTAGCGCCAATATTTTCAACTTATATAATACATATAGGCAGCGTCGTTGTGTTGATCGCCCAAAGCGATATTTCCTGCAAATCAACCTTCAACAGATCCAGTGCAATCACTTCAGCTGTAGAACAGGCAGACAGAGAGTCTGTGGAAGAAACATTGTTCAGGAGGCAAAAGAATTCGATTTTTCATCTAAATGCTTTTATTGCGGTAGAAATGCAGAAACAAAAATAATAAAAAGATCTTTTAATTAAAGTAGTTGAACATAGATCTCGAAAAATCTGCATTCATTAGCGCGGATCCAATACGTTGATTAATTTAAAAAGTGTACTCAAAAAAGTGTACCCGAGAGTGTACCTATATCGAAATAGTTATTTGTATTAAGGCCATAATAGTGATGTTTATATTCTCGAGGGCGACAAGTTAAAAAGCTCGAGGGCCGATAGGCGCGAGAGTACCTATAAACATCAGTTTATGCCCGTGGTACATACAAAATTTTATGTCTTACAAATAGTTTTCTTCGTCAAAGTAAATATTCGTTTACAAAACAATTCATTATGTTTGATCAAGTATGCGTGGTTTGAATTTGTTAATCGTGAATGAGGAAGAAGTTTCAGAAACTATACGAAATAAGGTCAATCGTGTGATTTAGTAGGTATTGACAATTTATAATTGACGTTTCTAATTTTCAATGACCTGCAAATATTTGTTTGTTTTGTCATTAAGTATAAATGAGTTAGTATGGTGATACTTAATGCCCTAGGGCATAAAGTGGTACTTTATGACCGCGTATCACAGTTATAAAATGTGCTATGACAGGTTAGTAAAACATAAAACTGTTTTTTCAGTTTTTGGCGATTTTTTAAAAATTTGTCTATCGTAATGATATTCTTTGTTTTAGATTATTAAAATATGTCTACGAAAATTTTGCTACTCCGCGCATCTCTGTACGAAGAAACCCCCCTGAAAAAGAGGTGGTTTTTTCGGAAATCGTGAATATCTCGGAAACGTTTTCAACAAATTGTCTCCTCCAAATTTCACACCTCTCACCACTACTCCCTCCCTCCCACTTCAAACCTGATTTGTTTGCAGGAGCAACCTGCAGTGCTGCATCATCCTTGCAAGCACATAACTTTGCGTTCAGTCCATTTCTAAACCATACCTGCAGATAGGTGCGGTATGAATGAAATTTCGCTGCTTCTGATGTGGGGGGCAGTCGTGATAGTTCGACTTTCTTTGTGGACGCCAGCTTCTGAAACGTAGTGAATCGCAGGCTCGATCGCAAGTCATTCGAACTTGCACCCGCGTCGCTAGAATATATGATTGCTAAAGTCGTGGCACACCCACTTAGGGCGTGACTCAGCAGTAACCCCTTGGGGTCAAAGAGGTAGGAAGTGGATCCATAGAGAGCATCTTGGGTCTTTTCTCGCCCAAGATTTAAAAAGAATATGTTACCGTTTGACTGGCCAAAGGCTGTCATTAGGACAAGTAAGTCGGTGTCCTCCCCCACAATAATCACTTTGTGGGACATCGACTTGTCGATGGCACTTTGGACGATGAGGACATTAGCATCCTCTACTGGTTGCTTTACTTCGATTTTACATCCCTCGAAATGTGTTTTGAGTAGTTCGATAAGTCGCTTCTTGTTGTTTTCGTTGACCAAAAACTTATCTTGTGCAACCTGGTTCAGCGTGTCACGGTCAAACAAAACATTAAATGAAGCCATGAGTTTAGCTCTTCTGAACCGCTCACACTGTTTTTTGCTGGGTACCCATCAAATACGAGGACGATTTCTGGCCCATAGTGCCTCTTTAAGCATGTTGAGTAGGTTTCGGCTATGGTTTGGAATGATACGTTTCGAGGCCAAACAAACTTTATGAAGCAAGAAACCTCCGCCAATAACTGTGCAATACCTTTAAGGTTGTTTGTAACTATCATTCGACTTGCACCTGCGGGGCAACGGTAAAGGGAATACAGAATTAAGGCGGAAAGACAAGAACCAATGTAATACGCGCTAGTCAATTAGAACGTACCTTTTTATTTCGTACAGTATCCGAATAGTACCGAAACCCTTCTCCGCGGTTTTCACGTATATTGGAATTGGGAAAGCAATGCGTTGACTTTTTTTGCTTGTAATTCGTTGCTAAATGTATATGTGATTTGAAGTTTCAATTAAAATGTGCAAAGTAAATGAAATTTTATCCACCTCGACAAACTCACTAAAATGCAAAAATAAATATAGTCGTAACAAATTTTTGCCTACCCACGCTTCGGATAAGAAAAGTGTTAAAATAATTATCGTTCAGGGTTCCTTATGGATAAATTCCTAGGAAATCTAGGGTCGATAATTTCGGGGAGAAGACATGTTTCATAAAAGTTTGACTTTTCATTTTACTTTCCCAAAACGTATTGTCCCGCGATATCTAAAATGGTCATGTAAATATAATTTTTTTTATTTTAAAATTACCATAATAATGATAAAGAAAAGAAGGTGAAGAAATAAAAATTCTAACCGAATGTGCTCGCAACTCGCATTGTCAGTGGTGGGAGTAAGCGGCGGAGTTAACATACACTAATTTGATATACTGCTAGAGGCAGCACCGTCTGTAGCAAAATTAAATTAAACCTTTTTTCATAAATTACAGATTTATTTACAAAAAAATGGAAATTTGTCATTTCATAAAACCCTATTATGTTTCATCGATAGTACGCGCTGAGATCTTCGATTTTTGATATGTCTATTATTTACAAAAATTTTTGCTTGTTTTTAAAACTATTCAATTTTTGAGATCTCAGCGCAAATAGTAACAGTTAACTGCACAAATGTGCAAAATTTCAAAAAAATCGGACTATAATTACGCCTGAAATTTATGAAAAACGAAATAGTCCATTCACAAACAGCCTTAAGGCCGAAACCCATTGGCAACACGCCACGCCACGCTACGAGTGTAGATTTGGTACCTTTCCGCATGCCCTCTTGGTTGAATAAGGACATAGGGAATGGAGCAAGTTCATATTTGAAAAATACATTCAGATCAGCGTCAGATGGATTTGATATTTGAAACAAAGTGAGTGGATCAACTAAAATCGCTTTTGTTGATCAAACTTTTAGATGGTTGGTAACGCATGCGAGAGGGATCACTTTATCTTTCTTCTTGAAAGTGACATTTTGGAAGTTTTCTTGGTTAACCATTTTTCTGGTCTGCTCCTACTTCCGAGGCCAATTGGCAGTTAACCTCTGGTCCACCAACAATGCCGCTGCTTATTGACATGAGGGCATCAGTTGCAGTGAAAGGGTGGTGTTGAGTCCTGTTCTTCCTGGCTAATTCAATAATTTCCAACAAATTTCAAGAATTGGGAGGGGGGTAGTGGATTTTATCGTTGCTTTAGGAGCCACAACAACGCATTAAAAAAGAGGTTTTTTTAAGTTGGAAAAAAATGGGTGTTCTTTGATCGCTTCTAAAAATTTTTCTATTGGACCGATTTTGTTTGTTCATCTTTTGATCGACGTAGAATTGTGTTTTCTTTAATTTACTAAAGAAGTGGTTATTCATAAAATATTGTTACATATTTTTTATATTCCTTATATTTGTGAAATTTTTAGTTTTAAGAAGGAGCAGCTGTCTTCTGAAAGATCTCTATTTTTAGTTATTTATTATATTGGAAACGTACACTCAACACAGCCATATGGCTCTGAGGTACCTACATGCCATGTTTCACTACACTACAACATAATTAAATAGTATGCTATTGTAATTCTTTTGTGATTCATGGCAAATAATATATTCTATTCTATTCTATTTCAAGGTTTTGTGACTGTCAAAATTGTGCCGCGAAAAAATTGGTCTGCACTCTTCAAATACATGTTATTTGGACCCAAATGGACCATTTAAAACGATAAATTCGTTTACACCACCTTTTGCAGGAATCGGCCCTTCTGACTGATCCGCATACTGGACTATTTGGCGAGATACAACAAATTTGTCGAATATAATTTTACATGTGACATTACGATCTATCCGATCGCCTATTGAATAATCCATGCAACTTTTGTTTTTCAAATGCAATACCGATGTTTATTAAATATATTTCAAAAGAGCAATCAATTTACTGTACAACAACATAAAATATGCATAATATTTAGAAAACTTATGAAATCTAGCAATATAGATCGTAATGTTTCACTTAGAACCTAAAAATCAAATAAGATATAGGGCATCTGAAGTGTCACCGACCATTTTAGATGAATGCCTCTTATCGATATTAGTTAATTAGAATTACCAATTTTCAAAGTATTCCCAGGTCTCTTTCATTAAACACATCCTTACAACTTTGTGCGTGATCCGGGGGTTAGATGATTACGTGACTAGGATACGATACAACGATACAATATGTAAACGAAATTTGATACGACAATATCTCTACAAATAAAATTGTTGCAAGGCGCCTTTCATTTCTTGTGAATTAAAAAAAAACTTAAAATGTATCGCAAAGGACCGTCTCCGCAATGTAACATAGCAAAAGTATGCAGGGATGGATTTACGAATAGACTGGTGGCGGTCAATTGATCACGATTGACGAGTATACATATATCCTTTCTACTTCAAATAAGGTTCAACCGGAAGTCGTATAAAAGGTAACGGGTCTCTATGTACCGAGTTATGTACAAATTTTCCGAAATCAGTTCGCATATAATGAGCAAAATCGTCACCCATACGATACAATAGGTACAATACAATACGTGAACCACACAAACCAGTTTTGACTACGATCAACATAAAATGGGTAAATAATTAGTACAGCCATGTTGTTTGTACGCTAGTTCAGATTTTTTATTACATTTTGTTGAAATTTGGGAAATACCATCTGCGACCTCTAAATCCCTTAAAATAATAATTAATGAAACGTGGTTCTGGGCGTAATCCCGATGTGATGTCACTTATCCCAACTTCATAATTAGACTAAAATATGAGCCCATTATGAAATTAAAATGTTTAATTTTGGCATATAGATTGACGTTTGAAGATAAAATTCCTATACATATTTGTTTTTGTTATTACAGCAAAATGCATCAGAACTAAAATAGATAAAATAATTACAACGTCGTCATTCTGTACTTTATAATAGGACGTATGATAATTTAATTATTGCACGTTTACACGCTTCAGCGTATTGTGTATGGAATTGAATGTATAAAATTTTAACGAAAGTTTATTATGTAACTTTGTTGTTAAACACATGTATGTTCGGAGCTAGTGTTTATTTACGGTAGTAGCTCGAGAATGTCAAATTAAAATGTTCTTTATATGACTTGACATAAATATTTCTTGCCAAGTAATTATTTTTTACACGGGTTAGTCGCATTGACTTCTTCCCATTGTACTCGTACCTATAGATTTGTTGATTGAGGAGTGCTTCAGTTTGTAAGGCACAAAAATGCAGCAATTGCATTTGAATATCCACTAAGGTATAATTACATATTTGTCATGAAAATATTTACTTAGTCTGTAGATACGGTTTATTTGTATACCTACCTATTGTGCAGTTGTGATTCAAAACTAGCTTGCATGTAAGTAAATAGTCCTTAGGAAATTCAAAGTAGGTACAGTCATTATTTTATTTTAATTTCTGATAATAAGTACGCAATCTATTTTTGTATTTAAGGCTTCAGATAAATTTTTGATTAGTTTGTTTTGTTGGAGTTACCATATGAAAGACATAAATTCCAAAGTTAATGTCTGTTAAACGAATTCTAATTTTAATACCTGCCGCACGTCAACAGACCAATTATAATTATAACAGTCATTATAATGGTGTTATTGATTTGTTATGAAATCTATACGAGGTAAGCGACCTTAGAATGTAATTTTTGAGTTGAACTGATTTATTGTTTCCTTGGCTGACTTTACTTTTTGTTGCAGGAAGATGTCGCGGATAGAAATTAGCGTGTCGTGTTATTGTAGAAAATAGAGATGGAAACTTGAAATGGTTTAAAATATTTCCATGGTGCGATGTCATAAATAAGTGGACTGTATGACCAACGGACGAGGCGCCGGAATGGCGTTCATGATCAAAAAGAAAAAATACAAATTTCAAGTGGAATTTTGTTTAGAAGAACTTTTAGAAGTGCCTTTTGTATCTGCCGTCCTTTTCGCAAAGTTACGATTGTTGGATGGTGGTTTCCAGGATCACAGTACAAGGTAAGAGAGTATTTACAAGTATTACTTTAGGACTATACACGTACTAAGTTCCCCGGTTTATTCTAGTAAAGTAATATGTCAGTGACTTAACTGTATTTTGCATTCAACTGAAAACTAGAACAATTACTTTTTAACATAAACAATTTTAAGTGCATCTATTTAATTTAATTAGTTGGTTGTATGTGTAATTAAGTTTGTTGAAATAATTTAAATTGCCCATTTCTTGTAAATAATGTATAATGAAAGTCCTCGTGAATGTGGTAGTCAAACCTATTCAGCTTTCCACTCGGTACACGTTTATTACTCAGGACTTTAATTTGCATAATATTTCAATTCGTACCTCTCGTATTTTGTGCACAGACGGGGTACGTGAGGCTGAGAACAAATGCGTTGTTAATAAATTAGGACAAATTTTGTGAAATTTTCGTAGCTAAACTAACTAAATGCCTGTCTCCGAGAAAATAATCACAAATTATAAACATACTTTTCTAGTAATTTGGGGAAATAACTTTTCTCGAAACTTCACTTCGTTTTGTGCCTGGTTTTGTATGACCTGCATAGGCGACGCTTTAGCGTTGATAGTACAACATAGGTGTCTTACTTTCGACACCACGGATGATATTCAAAAAAAGATTCAATTAATTCAAAACAAGAATATTTAACTAAGATTCAAAAAGATTTTTTATTGTTTTTGAATCAATATTGAATTTTTTAGTGGTATATTTTTGAAAAGAGATTAAACTATACAGGGTGTTCTATTTTTTAAAAAATGATGTTAGGCCCAATAACTTTTTTATCCGACCCTGTATACATGTTTTGAAAACCGCAGATTATTCAACAATCGGAACTGTTGTAATAAATATTTTCTGTATCTCTTTTAACTAAGAAAAGAGTCTTTCTGAATTTTTTTTATTTTCTCCGAATCTCATTAATTTTACCATTTTAAGTTTGACCCAAAAAGAGCACATGACCCCGATATTAGTTTTTTGATGCCACTAACTATTGCGGAGATAGGTACCCTATAACAGTATCGAAAATGGTAAAACGTTCTTAAAAGCTGATTAATATTCTTGTAATGCTTCCAAACCTTAGAAATTCCTGTTTCCTAGATACTTCCTACGTTATGTCTTCGAAAATCTTCTAGAAGTATAACTGCAAATAATTTTAGAAAGAATATCTCTTTTGAAGAAACTTATCAGGAATTTTAGAAATCTTATTATTAAAATTTTTGAAATCACGTGTTTTTTAAAAATCTTCCGGAACACAAGAAACAGAAACATCTTGTGACTCACGGCATATGCGAAACATCTCATTTTTTATTAAAGCGCTATTTCAGTCGAAATATATT
>NW_022170510.1:27280062-27358309 GCF_008802855.1 Photinus pyralis
AGTGCCGTCTAGTACATTAAGCTCGCTAACTTCGATGTATGAAATTTAAATTTGCGTGTCCCTAGTCGATAAAAACACATCCACACGCCCATTTGGAGTTGAAGATAATTAAATCGCGAACGCGCCCGACGTTCTAAAATTGTCTGGATAGTTTGCGGACAAGCAAACTTTTTCAGCGATAGAACGTCGAAGCTTTTACATTGTTATTTCCAGCGAAACTGGCTAACGCTTTTATACCTCACAAAGCGCATTGAAATGAAACTTTTCGTCAACAATGCAGCGTAAGCTAAAGCGGACGTAATTCTTTTTATTTTGTTCAATTTCTATAGAAGTAAAGGTACTTGGAGTTTTATATGGTGCGCAGGGTAGAAATTTCGAAAGTTATTGGCCTTATTGGTACATTATGTACCTACCGGTTGCGAATGGAAACTGTTTCATAAAAGCACTGGGCGAGCGTTAATCCCATAATTAATTTGTAAGCCAAACGATATCGTTCGTAAACGATAATCGTGATTCTGATCAGAAGTTATTATGTATGTTGAAGTGCAACTCAGACACCTTCAAGTTTAATAAAGGTAAACAAAATGGAACCCGCAAGAATTCCGACGAGGCACTTCCAACTAAATTATGAAAGTTTGTCACACAAGCTTACAGAAAATGTACAAGCAAGTAATTCTAGTATTACAAAATGAAATGAGAAACTTCATAATTGAACTCGGTAAATATATATTTCTGTGTGAACCACCTGGTTGCGCAGTATGAATCACACAACATACTAAAATGTCACTCAAAACGTCAGGGCTAACACAAATAAATGAGATTGTCTCCCACTGAAAATGTCTTCAGAAAGCTATCAAAAACTATATTCACAAATTGCCTCCATTTGACACACTCGGCTTGCCCAAATTACACAAAGCTCTAGATTTATTGGGTTCGTAAACACACGTGACATACGTAAAAACAAACCCGCACCTTAATAATCTACAATTTTTATGTCAACTCCTTTTTGTCGATTTTAAACGCTATCTTGTTAATTGCTGATTCTGGTGATGATCTTCAGTACATTTAATAAAAAAAACTGTATAAATCGATAGTTAATATTAAAATGACGAATTTGATCGACGCAAGACTGTACCGGTATAACACAAACACTTTTTAAATAGGTACACAAAAGTTTATGTCGTTATATTTCAACAGCCGTTACCGTAAACAAAATCTGTAATTAATTCGCCGTTTACAACCGTTCCCCTCAAGACATTTTAGTTTATCCTAGTTACACCAGAAAGCTCTATTTAGAAAACGAGCGCGAATATGTCAATGAACCTAGCAGAGCAAGGTCACCAGAACACAATCAAACATATTGCATAATTAGGTGCTAATTATTACATGTTCTGCTAGGTTCATATGAACTCAGAAGAACACTACCTTTAAACCCAAGAAAATGAAAAGTGAACTAACTATAATTAGGTGCTAATTAGGTGCTAATTAAGTGCCCTATTCCCGAATTGAATGCTCCTTTTTAGCGCATTTCCACAAAAATAAAAAAAAATACGCTATTGTGGCCACTTTGTCCGTCCGTCCGTCCGGATGTCCGTCCGTCCGTCCTTCCGTCCGCTCGTTTTGCGACGCTACTAGTTCTTTAACTTAAGAGCTATTGTTCTACTTTTTTCGCTATTTGGTTCGTTATGGTGTCGAGGCTTGCACCAAGGAAGGAATTTTTTCTGCGTTTATTGCTAAAAAAGTTATTGTAAAAAAACCAACAAACCGTTTTTTACATGTTCCATAATTTTACACTTTTGCCGTTTATTAACCATCCTAGATTATTTATAATTTTGTATTGTTGTCTGTTGTCTGTCTGTTGGTCTGTCCGTCTGTTCCTTTGCCTGTCTGTCCCTCTATCTGTCCGTGTGAACGATAATTTTGTTTAGAAATGTCCGATCGCTTTTACATCTCCGTTAGTTATGCATGAAATTCAATATGGGCATAGCCTTAGCCATATAATACGTAATGCCAAAAGTTGAGTCGAATCGATTCAAAATTCACAGTGCCCTTTTCGCATCTCGACCATTTATAAACCGAATTGCAAACTTTTTTTCTTATAAAAGTATTTGAATGAAATTTGATACATAGGCACTTGGAATAAAGAAAAATCAAACGCCAATTTCAAAATTTGGTTTTGCGCATGCGCAGTGCCAACTTTTTTATTTATGGAAGAATTTAAATGAAATGTGATACATAGGTGCTTAAAATAAAGGAAAATTTAGCGCCAGTTTAAAAATGTTATTTTGCCCATGCGCAGTGCCAACTTTTTTTTATCTATGGAAGCATTTAAGTGAAATTTGATACTTTGGCGCTTGGAACAAAGGAAAATCTAACATTAGTTTCAAAATTTAGGTTTGCGCATGCGCAGTTCCAATTTTCTTATTTAGAAAAGCATTGAAATGAAATTCTTCTTACAAACTGAAATTGAAATAGCATGTCAAAAATGGATTGCTCATGTGCAACGCTATCTTTCATATTTGTGGCCGGATTTTTACGATTTTAACAGAAGTTGCATCTTACAAATGGGAAAATCGTTTACGATTACTTTTTAACTTGTTTTAATTATTACATGTTCTGACAGGTTCATAATTTAAAAAAAGGGGCATTTAATTCGGGAATAGGCCACTTAATTAGCACCAAATTAGCACAATTCACTTTTCATTTTGTTGGGTTTTTAAGGTAGTGTTCTTGCTGAGTTCATATAAACCTGGCAGAACATTATAATACTTTATAAAAAAAAGGAACATTTATTTCGAGGATAGGGCACTTAATTAGCACCTAATTAGCCCCTAATTATAGTTAGTTCACTTTTCATTTTCTTGGTTTTTTGAGGTAGTGTTCTGCTGAGTTCATATGAACCTGACAAAACATGTAATAATTTAAAAAAAAGGAGCATTTAATTCGGGAATAGGGCATTTAATTAGCACCTAATTATGCAGTATGTTTGATTGTGTTCTGCTGACCTTGCTCTGCTAGGTTAATGGACATCGATATCAGATTGGTAAGAGACTGTTTCCGACCTAAATTAGAAGTATCAATTTAGAAATTCCATATCACACATTTAAGTGAATATAATTAATATTTACAACAATATAATGAATTGCAGAAGCAGTATCCTACGTTCCCTCCATGGCATGGCCGAATTTTATAACAGTTGTTATTTAGAGTTACATTAGTAAGTAATCTAACTTTTGAGCTTTTCCGTAAATTTACTTTGGTGGCCGTAACGTATTTAAATCGCCTTTGTACTGCAACGTAAGATCTTTTGTCTTTGGTGTTTTGCTAGTGACAAGTGCCGTATTAATTTTTGATACTTTCCGTAAATTTATTTTGCATTAAATTTGCCGCACAGTAGGTATTTACCGTTTTTGCTTTTTCTTGCACAGAAAATTCTACCGCTGTGTTTCTTTGCAAGGCAAGCCTTTGCCAATTTCAGTTCTATTATTTATAAAGGGGGGATATTCTTTCGCTTTCCTGCATTTGAATTCCCGTAGCTACCGATAATTAATTTGCGCTTTGTTGGTTGCGTTCTTGTTGCAGCAATCGCTACCGTGTCCGTATGCCTTAATTCTGCTTTCAGATCCTTCGCTAGAAGCCGATCTCCACCGTGTTATCTGTGACATCCGATTCGCTGCCGGTCCGAAACCCTGTTCAGGGACAAGTCCGTATCTCTTGGTGGCGCTCGAATCCGCCCATCCGTCCCGTTCCGTCAGATTTCCTTTGAGTTGGAAGTGATTTATACTTAGTTTCTTTATACTTAATTGATTTCATATAAATAATTACACCGTTTACCGATTGCGCGCAAACTACCAAAGTTTTTCGCAATCGCCCTTGAAGTTTTTTCCAACGTCAGCTTCCAATGTCTTTATTACCGTGAAAGTTCGTTATTAAAGGGCTTTATAAATGGTTTCGTCGGGACATGTGCCCTCCAGTTCCTTTAAACAATGTGCAGTTATTACAACAGGAGTATGTCAAATACTTAGGCTTTCACCTGGATAACGGTCTTAAGTGGACCAAACACATTTTTGAAAAAAGGAAGTAAGTTGGCATGGAGTAAAGGAAACTACAGTGGCTCACAGGACGATCCAAATGGTACGGTAAGAATCTGCACTGTCCCACTTCTCTCGCTGGTTGAATCTAGCCCGTTAGAAGACCTACCTTCTTCGGCTAGTGTGCCCTAACAACCAATAGAAAACCCGCACTTTCGACATGTGCTCGGTTTTAAACAGAAAACTTTGAAGTTCGCTTGTTATCGCCAGACGTAATTTTGTTCATGTTGGCTATAAAGCGGTTTTTTTTTGATACGGCAACGATGACCACCTGTCTGCCTGTTACCTGTCTTTACATAGATTGGAAGTAGCGTATCAACGCCTGTTGGGCAGTCCAATCTATTTTTAAGTGACAACACAATAATAGCTATTTATATATCAAGTACATAAACTGGGTCTTTATGGACGAGCCGTTTATTTACAAATAAACAAGGCGAGTCCCCATAAAACCTATTAATGGACGCGATATATACAAAGCTTTATGTACGACTGCAACAACCCTTAAAAATGAAAATTTCATGGAATTCAATAAACGATAAAATCTATATATCATTGACAGCAGATGTCAAGCATTTGTCAAGTATTTCTAAAATACTTGAATTGAATTTACCTTGGATTGACACCTAAGTACGACTGTCACATTGACAGGGGGCCGTTTTACTTTATCATTATGGACTAGGCCCTAATATTGCAAATTATGGCCACTAATTGCGACACTGTAATCACTGCATTATCAAGCAGTGGTACATAAACAATTATTATGCGGTGTAGAAAACTATGATGAAATCAATAAGAACATGAGGGATGGTTTTGTCTGCGGTCCGAAACAGTTCACTGTGCTGCAATATAATTGGCAGTCTTAACAGTGATATACTGTAAGAAGCGCCAACTCTTTAAACAACATTGAATTGAATGGTAAAGAAAAGGGCGAGAAAATTTATTTTTTCAGTGCGTTTTTTTTCATATAACTAAAAGCACGATTTGTGCTGCTAAACCAATTTCTCAAAAGTTCGCTAATCGAATTATTTAAAGAAAACGTATGACGAGTATACCAAAATTAATCTGCACTCAACACATATTGTGAGCTAGCAACCCTTAAAAGATTAAACACCTCGAAGCGAAAAGCGAAAAACGAATGAATGCTTGAAAATCTTTTCTGCTTTTAGTTTAGAAAAGTGCTTAGCGTTGCAATTACACGATGTAGAGTCGGGCACACACCTCCTGCAGAATAAACGATTTCAACTACTGCAAACTTCCGAAATTAAATGCGCGCTCTACTCGACGACTGTTCTGGTATTCCACATTCGAACCCACTGCAGACCGGAATTATTGATTTCGGTCCAAATTGCCCGCAATAAGGGACGGAAAGTTTCCACCGCAAACAAATATTTTATCGATACGCGATCCCGGTAATGCAATGCAAAAATATTGTGTCACAATTTTCCGGTCAAGTGATTAATACGATTGGGTTGATCGCAAATTAAACCTACCGATCTGCATGCTTTCAAAGTCCACCATCATAAAGGGCGCGGGGTTCGGTACAAAGCTCATTCGCATGCAGGAATTACGAATTAGCATTAGCTTTGTTCTTTTCTAACTATATTTCGTTAGGATAACGATGGGACCAACTTATGTAATGAAATGAATCCCTCGGTAACAGAGGCCGAGAGGGTATGCGTTAAACAATTACGTTGTTTTGGGGCAAACTTTGCTCACTCGCAAGAACGACCATCTATTTAGTTACAGAAAAGATGGGAAGGGAGAATGAGATAATGCTCTTTTGTAAAAGACTGTGTTTTAAACTACGTCGCGCACTTCATCGATGTGTCAGTATTAATCTTATACAGATAATCGTTACCCTGTAATTAACAGCTATTGCACTTTGTGCATGTGTTACAAGTCAGATGGAAACTAATTGGATTTGTACCAAAATGACATATGCAATTATGTATACATCCATGAATTAGGCAAATTGCTTATAATGGATAAACCGGTAAACGTACATGCGCCTACTTCTTTAGGAAAGTATCTGTTCACAGTTGTTCTTAAATTGATTTATAACATTTTATAACACTTCTAATTACAGTCATCTTTTTAACACTTAATTTATAACACGAACGCATGAACGTGAATCCTTGTGGTAAACTGGTACAGCGGCACTAATTCACTGACAGTTTTAAGGATTCAATGTAGCACTCATTGGGGCCGAAACATAAAGGTACCGCCGTCCCAGAACCAAACGTAGCGTTAGGGAACAAATTTTTGTGTTTGTCAATTAATTAACTGTGTGTTTAATCGAACCCAAAGCGCAACCCAGATAGAGTTTTTATGTCAAATTTTTTATTAGTTCCCAAAAATGAGGTCAGGTGTTTAGAGGATTTTTTGGAATTCTCGGGAGTGACAGGAGTTCATCCAGGTCTTTCAAATTAATGAAATTTAAATGTGCATGTGATATTCAATGTATATGACTAAAAATCACATGAAACCATTGCGATTATTCACAAATGTCGCTAATGTTTTATAACTTTACTGTAAACTACCCCCTTAGGTACTTCTCCACCATTCTGGTGGATAATTTAATTTAAGTGAGCGTTGAATTTAAGGCATCGTGTTACTGTAAACCGTCTAACGAGCATAACACCTCGTATTAAAACTTCCATGCTCCCTCGAGGGGGGCGTTCCAAAGGGTGAAATCACCATGGAAATTTAGTAGGTGAACATAATCGCCTGCCGGATTGTGCGACTGGCAAATATCCCCAATTGGTTTTACGAAAATGCACTTACCTGCTTATGCGTCATTAAGCTGTGGTTTCCATTACTTCTTAATGTAAATTTTCTCTAAAAG
The DNA here is from genome assembly GCF_008802855.1 of Photinus pyralis. NCBI lineage: Eukaryota > Metazoa > Arthropoda > Insecta > Coleoptera > Lampyridae > Photinus > Photinus pyralis. Next base: position 27,286,999 of record NW_022170510.1, read on the forward strand.
AAGGCGCACTTCACTAAATAGGTACTGGCACATTATCTGCAACAATGCGAGCAAATGTCAAAGTTTTTATTAAAGGGCAAACACGTGTGTACAAAAATTTAATAAAAGAGAACGAAATTGAAAAGAAAAACTTTATACATGAGAGCAGATCTAAGGGAAATTCTTATTTTCATATGTCACACCCTTATCAAATATGAAAACATAAATTAAATACACGTTCCCTGTACACTTGTCGCGTGGAAATGGGTCCCTAAGCGAACGAGATCCTGTTCGAAATTTGCTAAAGCGAAATTAAGATTCCTTTCGAATTTTCATTTGCGTTTCAGATTTACGCCATATCAGTTCAGCTCAGGCGATAAGCGTTCCATTAGAATTCATCTCATGCATTTTTTTTTCGGTCTAATGAGTTTTCGTAAAAGCCGCCATTGACGACCATTTACTATGTATTCAATCACCGCGGTCATTAATAATTTTTCGAGCGACAAAAGTCAATTTTAAAATATCGACGTTATCGGAAGATTACGCTTTCTGCAGTAAAGGGAAGTTAAATGGGCCGTTTCTAACGGCAGACGTTTTTTTGCGTCTTCGACCCTTGTTTCACCGAATACCAATTACGTAAAATAAGTCTGTGCTGCTTCCTTTGTGAAATGCATATTATACAGGTTGCTTAGGACACACGTCTTTTCTCCCCATTTACATTTATACAGACATATGGATTCGAGTCGTTATAATTTCAAGCTGAAAACCTTCTACGTAAATAGTACTTTTTCATTTAAGAATATAAAACCAATTTCGTAAAACACTCACCATTTTCGACGTTTCGCGAATTGAATTTCTTTGTTTTGTTTACGCATTGGGTGTATGAAACATATTATGTCAACATCTTAAATCGAATTTTTACATTTTCCCATCCTCAGAGAAAATATGTATGCCCAAACAGAAAACTTCTCAAATTAGAAACGTGACAAATGTTCTTCGCGACCTGCAGATCGCGTACCACAATTTCGTACGTTTTCACTCTTTCCGAGTGTTATTGACTCTTACCTAATGTGATATATTATATTGTCCGGGTCGAAGAACAATTTGACAAGAGCTTTTAAATTAAATTTATTATGACGGTTTTTTATAATTTTTCTAACAACCTTATTTATTTCTATGGCAACATTTTTTAATAATTCAGTGAACTTGATACAAATAAATTCAACATTTCTCCACCCTAGTAATTGCCTCTCTTCCAGCAATTACTACTGCAGATCAAGTACAATGAGTTTGGACAGTGCTCTTCGGTATACCTTTCCATTCCCATCCTTGACGTCAACTATACGAATTCTACCATCTCTGGCAGGATACGTTTTAACTACTCTTGCTTTTCGCCAATCATTTCTTGTTCCATTTGGATCAACAATTATAACAATGTCATCAACTTTGATATTCTTCTGTTCTTGATACCATTTGGACCGTTTAATTATTGTTGGTAAATAGTCATCAAGCCATCGCTTCCAAAAGAAGTCTGCCAAACGCTGAGCTGACCTCCAACTATTCATAAGATTAAGATCTCGATTGTCAGTAGTCACAGTCCAAGGTTGTGCTACAAAGTCTGGTCCGATCAGGAAGTGATTTGGTGTCAGAGGTTCAGAGTCATGAGAATCGGAAGAAACGTGTGTCAGAGGTCTGGAATTCAATATATTTTCGCACTCTATGAGGAAGGTTCTGAGTATATGTTCTTGAGGATACCTAGTATTCAGAATTTCCTTTAATATCTTCTTTATGCTTTGAATTTGCCGCTCCCATATGCCGCCCATATGTGGTGCATGTGGAGGATTAAAATGCCATTTAATTCCTCGCAAAGAACAAAATTCTATTATTTCATTTTGTTGTAAATTGTCAAGATGTTGCGAAATTTCCCTTTCAGCCCCTCTAAAGTTCAATCCATTGTCACTATGGATTTCGTGAGGAAACCCACGTCTACAACCAAATTGCCGGAGTACATTTATAAAAGCATTAGTCGTGAGGTCATGAGCAATTTCTAAGTAAACTGCCCTGGTTACTAAACAAGTGAAAATAACTCCATACCTTTTCTCTCTGCTTCTCTTCACTGCAACTTCAAAGGGTCCAAAATAATCCACTCCACATTTTATGAATGGTCTGATTGTTGGTTCTATTCTGCATAACGGTAATTGTCCCATAATTGGTATCATGGGATTGGCTCGCCTATTGCTACAGTGCTGACAATTATGGAAAACATTTTTCACTGCTTGTCTCATACGTAAAATCCAAAATTTACATCGTAATTTGTTGAGTACTATTTCTTGTCCAAAATGATATGCATTTTCATGATAATGTTGAATTATCAGTTTAGTTATTCTATGTTTCGGGTCTAATATTATCGGATGTTTCGTATCGAAATTCAAAGATGAAGAATTATTCAATCGTCCATCTAGCCTCATCAACTTGTCCTCTTCTCTGAACGTACAAGACAATGAAAAGAGGCGACTCGTTTTCTTGATTATTTGACCTTGTTGTAACATCTTGTATTCTTCTAGAAAAGATTCCATCTGTACCTTTCGATAAAGAATAATTTCAGCTTCATACAACTCTTCAACGGTAATTTCGTTCCGGATGAAAACTTTTGCTCGTAGTATGTTTCTTACTCGGATTATGTAGGCTGTAGCTCTAAGAAGTCTCGTCCATTTTGAAAATCTTTCAGGATTAGGAATATCAGGGATCAAATCTTGTGCTGAAAAGTTGATGCAAGTATACTCCAGTCTTTTCATTTCTAAATTGTCTGAATCAATTTTCAAATCATGTTCGATTTCTCTTGGCCATTCCTGGGAATTCAATAGTAGAAACTTTGGCCCACATATCCACCTAGAATCTGCTGATACTGAGGAGTTCATAACATATTTCGTCGCTTCGTCCGCAACGTTGTCTGAAGATCTAACATATTTCCAGTCAGTTACACATGTTAATTCTTGAATTTCACCTAGTCTTTGGGCTACAAATACTTTAAAACGTCCAGCTTCCGATCGAATCCAATGGAGAACTGTTTTTGAATCAGTCCAATATGTCGTGGATGAAATATTCAAGTTTAAATTCTTCATTAGATAGTTACCTAAGCGTGCACCCATTAATGCCCCTTGAAGTTCCAACCTTGGTATTGACATAGGTTTTAAAGGAGACACTCTTGCTTTGGCATTTACGAAACTGACCTGTACTTCATTTCCATATTGTATTCTCAGATAAGCTACTGAAGCATAGCATCTTTCTGAAGCATCGCAGAATATGTGCAGCTGCAAATGACTTGAACTCCTATCGAATGTGAAATATTGTCGTGGTATCTTGAAATTATACATTTTCTTCAATTCCTCAATCCATATGTTCCATTTATTCGCCAAGTTATCTGTAATTTCGTCGTCCCAACCTAACTGGCTCCTCCAAACATCCTGTATCAGCATCTTACCTTGAATCAATATGTTTGTCTTTGTAATAAATCCCAGTGGATCAAAAACTGACATTACAATTTTCAAAATCTCCCTTTTCGTCGGTCTTCTTATATTTTCCAACAAATCCTTTTCAATTTTGTGGAATTTGGTTTTGAACTCGAAAGTATCATTAATTGGGTTCCAAAATATGCCAAGTACTCTTTCGATATTCTTATCGTTTTCATTTCTCAAAGTTTTCATTCCATCGGCCACTAATTTGGAATCAATATGGTCAATAATTTTGATATCATTCGCAATCCAATTGCAAATCTGAAAACCTGCCTTACTGTGTATATGTCGTAGTCTTTTAGTGAAATCAGTCATTTCACGAAACGCCTAGTCATTTATATGAAACTGTGGAACAGTTTACTTTCCAAGACCAAGCGATTGGATTCCCTTCCCATTAGAGATCGATAAATGGTATCCTTATCGATCTAGAAGGGGAAGGGAAATTACCCCACACGTAAATTTTCAGCGTTTCACTAAATGACTAGGCCTCGGACTAGGCGTTTCGTGAAATGACTGATTTCACTAAAAGACTACGACATGTGTATATAAATCACATCTGCAATTAATTTATGGGCTGCTTCAATTGTGTCTGCTCCACCCAAATAGTCATCCATGTAATGCTTCTCTATAATGTCGGGAACAGCATCTGGATGAGTCAGTTTAAACTCTTGTGCATTCTTATTCTTAGCTTCCTGAGCTAAGCAAGGACCACAAGTCGATCCAAAGAAAACAACTTCGATTTCATAAACGTCAGGTTCTCTCGTTCTATCCATCTCTCTGAAAAGGACGCGTTGTGCACTACAGTCGTCTTTCTTAACGCGAACTTGTAAAAACATCTCTTTAATGTCAGCTGTGAACGCATATCTGCAGATCCTGAAGTTAATTAGTATATTAAAGAGAGAGTTATATTTGTCCGGACCTGTCAATAAAAAATCGTTCAAACTGACACCATTACTCTTGGCAGAAGCATCGAAAACAATGCGTAATTTATCAGGCTTATTTGGATTAATTATACCAAAATGAGGTAAATACCAGACTTTGAATTGATCTCCACATACCTCGCTGTTGTTCAATTTTCGTATATACTTCTTTTGCACCAGTTCATCGAATTTCTGACAATATCTTCTGCCATACTCTTCATTTTTGTCCATTTTTCTTTCAGTGCAAATAAGTCTTCTCATCGCATTTTTCTTGCTTTCGGGAAGTACTACATTTTCATCTTTCCAGAGGAGTCCGGTTTCAATTCTTCCTCCTGATCTTGTCATGGTTCTATCCATTATAGACTGAGCGACCATGTCTTCTTTGGACATTGCTTTTTCAAGCTTATATACTCCAGACGAGTCTATTTGCCATTGTTGTTTAACTAAGTCATGTAAAACATCCAAGTCGTCCTTATCTTCACTACTCATGTGACATACGTGACTAGTGGTATGCTTGTTTGAAAATGTGTTAGCAGTCTGGCTTACATTTCCATGAAGTACCCATCCCAGCAGTGTCTTGCTTAAGGCAGGGCCATTCCAAGGTCCAGAAATAATCCTTTTGTTAACTAGTAGGGGCCAATTGTCCTGTCCGATTAGCACCTTAGGTTTTGCATTTGTCATAGACAAAACCCCATTACCTAAGTAAGTAAATCTTTCCATCATTTCTGAACTATTAATGGATTGAGTAGGTAGGGACATTTCTTTCATAGTCCATACACGACGCAATTGATATTTCTTATTCTTTTGTTGTCCGATGATACTGAAACTTACTATTCTTGAATCGTCTTGTTGACGAACTTGATTATTTGTCCACTGAATGGTGAGTGTACGTTGAGGTCCATCCATATGAAGTTCATCAGCTAAGTCTTGATCTATGAGTGTAACTGTGGATGCATCATCCAGTAAAGCATGAGTATGTACATAATTTCCATTTGTATTAATTGTAATAGGAATAATCTTCAATAAAACATTGTTACTTGTTAAGCGATGATAATTAACTTCATGTTGATAACCTTGATTGCTTCTATTATGATTATTATCATTATCTTTATGCAATAATATGTGATGAGGCTTTGTGCATTGATTCTTCCCACATATTTTAATTGATTTGCATGTCCTCAAAGTATGATTAGGTATAAGACAAGAGAAACATATTCTTTGGGATGTGACTACATGCCATCGATCATCAACGCTTAGAGATTTGAACTTTGAACAATTACTAAGATGATGAAACTCATTTCCACAACAAGCACATTTGGGGTTTGTTGTTCTACTATTGTTTGTGGTCAGAGTAACATCTCTCCTATTGTGTTTTTGTTTATCCCTAGTTACATTAGTTACCGTATCTGACAGTTTTGGCATTTCAATTTGACTAACAATCGAAGCCCTATGATCTAACCACGCACTGAATTCTATCAGTTTAGGTTGTTGAACCGTTTTTCTAGAAATATATTCCAGCCAACGTAACTTCTGTGAGGTTGGTAATTTATTTAGTAGTTCTTGAAGTAGAATTGGATTTCGCAAATGATCCTCTTGGTTTAGAGTTTCCATGGTACCTACTACATTTTTGACGTTGTCAGAAAAATTAATGAACATGTCAAGTTTATCTTCTTTCACTACGGGAAAGTTCCTTATTCTATCTAAGAGCATAAAGACTATTAATTCAGGACGGCCAAATCTTTTCCTCAACATATCAATGATTTTATCCGCATTCCTTGGTAATATAAGAAGACTCTCAACAATCGTTCTAGCATTACCTTTCAGGCATTTTTGTAATCTACATTGATTCTCTTCTTTTGTGTAACCACAAATAGCTGTCGAATTTTCATACTGAAATATGAAATTGGGCCACTCTGTGGGATAACCATTAAATATTGGCAAATCTTTTGGCATTGCTTGTCTGGTTATGAATGTTGAGAATTCGACTGGTACTTGAGATTTATTTATTTGTTGGTTACGCAAATTATATTTAGATCCTACCTCAGATGACAAATCCTTTGCAGGTGAAGCATCTCTACGACTATTTATCCATTTTTGTACAAATGACCTATTACTTTCTGACCCACTGTCTACTGATTCAGAATTCCCGTCGACCTCTTCTTGTTCTAACTTGGAGACCTGCATCGCCAATTCTAAATCCACAATCTCTTGCGCCAGTTTCCGCTTCTTTATCTCGGCGTCAATCTTGAGTTGTTGTCTTACGAAACAGTTGCTTTTACTAGATGATTTCCTTGACCTGCACGATTGCGTATCTTCATTGGTTTGAAGAACCTGAATCTCTTCTTGCTTGTCAGGAAGGCTGTCATGTCGTTGTTCAATATGTTTACCCATGGCTTTCACACGTTCACTCCGTCTTGGAAAAGTTAATGATTTTGACATCTTGGTTATTCTATGAATTTCTTGATGCCTTGTCTGAGGGATCAATGTCGTTCACGAGTGCTTCCTCTCTTGGGGAAATTACCAATATGACTATACCCACGTGATGTAACTTGTCGATGTAACAATCACGTACAGCTCCTCTTCTTGAAGGACTAATTACAATCCAAGTGCGGTTCGTTTTCTCGAAGGACCAATGTTATTGACTCTTACCTAATGTGATATATTATATTATCCGGCTCGAAGGACCAATGTTATTGACTCTTACCTAATGTGATATATTATATTGTCCGGGTCGAAGAACAATTTGACAAGAGCTTTTAAATTAAATTTATTATGACGGTTTTTTATAATTTTTTCTAACAACCTTATTTCTATGGCAACATTTTATAATAATTCAGTGAACTTGATACAAATAAATACAACACAAGGATTACCTACCTTTAATTTGATACAGTAGGTAATACAAATTTGTATAAGAATAAGTTGTTTGCGTAATTGGGTTGTGTAATGACTAATTACTCATTTAATTACCAATAGGTACTGAATCCATGGAATTACATATAATTTATACAAATGCATTTTTATTATCAATTACCTACCAATTTATAATTGATTTAGGGTAGTTTCCGGGTGAGTACCTACATAAATCGGCCCTTATAGCACAGTGTGCAAAATTATAAGTGCATAATGAAGATAATCCTCTAACTAAACAAATTTGTTATTAACTGATTAAAATTAATGAATATGTGTTGTACATAAATCATGGATTACTTTTCATTTTTCTTTGATAATTATTATCTTTTTTGGGTTTGGAATACTGCTGGGAATGTCCAAAAGTAAAGGTCAAAAATCCGATCCCACTAAATACCGAGCGATCTCGACCTCTTGACGCATCCATCATTTTTACAACACACCATCCATGAGGGGTTGATTGTGTCCACCAGATCAGCATAGCTTGTAAAACTCATTTTTTAATTAGGTATTAGTCTAGGTATTAGTTTCACGTTTACTGGAAGTACCTACATATAAAATCTTAACAAATAAAAAAATTGCATTGCGCAAATATAAAAGTTGGGTTGCGCATGCGCCAATTTTTTCATTTGCATATTTGCTGGAGGTTTTTAGGGAATATTTACTAATACAGAAAACTATACATTCATATGTTTTTTGTAATTAGAATTTAATTATAAAAGGAACCTTTTTTTTTTAGGTTTAGATAGTTTTTGGGCTGTAATTTTTGGCCCGTTAGTCTACGTAGCTAAAAAACAAAAGCGACCTTTCCCATATTCTTAGGAACATGTGTACCAATGCGATCGGACGTGAGTAGAAATGATTCAACGACGTCACACGTCTTGCGCTGTGATTAGCTGCGCCATTTCGTGGCCGTAAATTTGACTTTGTGCGGGAAATTTGAATTTTTGAATTTCTGGATGTCAGCAATTTTTTGGCGGTAAATTGGAATTTGAGTGTAAGATTTGTTTTTTGAATTTCCGGATATCGGCCATTTTGTAGAGGTAAGTTTGAATTTGTGCGGGAGATTTAAATTTTTGATGGCGGTAAGTTTGAAATTTTAAATTTCCGGAGACGTCATTTTGTTGCGTTAAATTTTTTACTGCCATGTCGCCTGATACCACGGCGACTTCATTGTGCCTGCTCTACCATCATAGGCAGTCGGTATTTTGTGTACGACGAATATTATATAACTTGCGTTTATTTAAAAAAGGGGTCTAAGGAATAACAACTTTCACAATACCCTCAGGGCGAGCCCTCAAAACGTTAAAACAGAAGCATCAATCACTATGACAAATTTTAAATTTTCTCGTCCTCAAGATGCCCGCAGCAGAACTTAATGGCTGGCAGCTTAGTGCCATTATGACAGACTGAAGTATAATGACTGAACACAAACAACCTGTATATAGTATTTAATTTCAAATTTATGTATATAGATAACAGGAGTCAATATAGTCTCATCGTAACCAAATGGCCGACCGTTTAACGACATATTGGCGCTTTCTTTCGGCTACTTCGCGATCACGATTTTAAGATCGGGATTCTTAGGATTACGTTTTACAAAAGAAGGCGCGAATTTAAATCAAAGTATGATTAAGTGTACGGAGTACAGGTGGAAGTACTTGCACGATTATGCTCCTCTTCAGTTACAAATATTGACTAACAAGATTTCAGCAAAAATATCCTTGCATTTATAGGTTAGGGATTCGTGATCAGTAAACAAATTATAAAACTTGTATGTTCATTTTGTTCACGATTTTAGCAATCATGATCATAAGATCACACTTTGAAAGAACGTGATTTGACCATCCAGACGCGTTTGAATCACCGAAAGAAAGCGCCTACTATTATCCACACTAAGATTACATCATAAAAAGCAGTTCCTACCCTTCTCGGACAGACTCCCACTCAATCAGGAATGGTAAAACACGAAGCTACCCCATTGTGAGCTATACCAACCAATTTCATCATGTCCCACTCAATCTTCAAAATGGCGAAGTAGACTGCTTTGTTAATTTGATGGTTTAAATATCCCAAATTTGCAAGTTCCATGGTATTGAATGCTATCACGATGAGTCTGCAAATGCAACCCAATAGTACCAATTAAAAAGATGAAATACGATATAAACTCCATACTTTATATGGCTCTAGCGATTTCCGAAAGCAATTAAGACATAAAGCCTCTAAATCTCTAACTTCACAACGAAATTTCGAAAAAAGTAAACGGAATTTTACAGCTACCGTTACATACGACAACTCCAGCCCCGCCACAAGAAATCGTAAGCTTCTACATAAAAATGCCATTATCTATTTAAGTTGGTTTATTTTTCCTATCCTTCGACAATCGCGACTATAACCTTTCCAGTTCCTAAATAGGAAGCGGCCTTCCTGTTTAAGAAAAGTCAAAAATAATTAATGCGGTTTAATAACAAAGTAGTTCTAGTGTAGTCCTTTGGCTTTCAAGGAAACAATTCTATTTTCACTTTCTTTAATTTTGTTGCAATGGTTTCACTTCTTGGACAATTGAATGTTCTATGGTCGCCTACCATTTCGGTCGAAAAGGATGATGCACACACAACCTGGTGCTGTTAAAAAAATTATTAGATTCAATAGGAACGAATATGAATTTGACAAAGCAAAGCAAAATGTTCGTAATGAGAGTAATTGTACTTGACCGCCATCGAACGAATTGTATGTTGATTAGGATTTCCTTGGGGCGTCAGATACGAGATATATAAGTTGATTTCACTTTACATGAACTTTATGGTTGTATTGTATTACAATGTAAAGGTATTGTTCAATTTTAAAGATATTGCAACAGTTCGGTTTTAACTACACTTGTTTCGCTCATTAAATCTCATTGTTATAAATATTCCAACAATTAAAGTTACACTGTGATGCAGATGAAATGTAATAAATTATCAACTTCCTATTTCCGTGGCCCATTAATAGATACGCAACAGCGTGCTCTAAAAAATGGCCCGGCTTGGATTATTGATGCATGTGCTGCAGTATTTAGTGGCGGAAATAATGACCTCAGTTCTGTGTAATTAACGCATTAAATACATTACGCTGTTTAAATGGTCAGTTACTGTAACTGATTCGGAACCATACGTATAGAAAGCGAAAGATATTGATGTTTTTTATTTGATATTTCGGGGATGTAAATGAATGTATGGACTGGATTTACAGGGCGGCCCAGCTATTTCGAGTAAGTTTTAGAAAAACCCCTTGCACCCCCTTGCCCTTGCAATTTGGTGGGTTCAAGCGGGACATCCTGTACGATAAATCTCATTTCTCATTCATAATTTAGAGTAGTGATCTCAACCTCTTAAATATACGTATAATGGTATTGTATGATAAGGCTAGTCCGTAGAAAAATAATAAATCCTCTCACAACTTATCTGACAGATAGTGTAGGTACATGGAAACAACTTGTTTTTAAATTTTGCTATATTGAATGTACAGTTTTTATTAATGAAAAAAGGCTTAGATGAGTACAAGCTGAAGATAAATAATATGCTTATTTCTGGAAGTGGAATAATAGGTTTGTTCCCTGCTAAAGTCGAAGAACCACGATTATCACCGTAAACAATCAAATCATGCGAATTGCTAAATCCTAGTTCGGTAAGGAATCATCTCAAATATATGGCTTTTTTGACACCCTCAGATAAAGCCATATATTCAGCTTCAAGCGTCGACAGGGCAACGGTTCGTTGCTTCCGAGAGCCCCAGGTTACCATTCCGCCTTTCAGCATGAATAAATAACCAGTGTAACCTTTCTATCCTCAGAGTAATTCTCCCAATCGGCGTCGACATATCCCATGTACGATCGGGGATCAGATCCGTATGTGAATCCCATGTTTAATAGAACCTTGCAGGTACCGTAGGGTCCGGTTAGCAGCCTGCCAATCATCGGTACCAGACCAATTGTTAAATTGTCCTAAATAACTAGCTGCAAACGAAATATCTGGTCGTGTAGTTGTGACTAGATAAGTCAGAACTCCCACAAGCTCTCGGTAAGGAAATTTCAAATCTTCTTAAGTCTGTGCATTTTTTATCAACTTGAAACCTGGATCCACCGGAATAGAAACGGGATTGAAATCCGCCATACCAAATCGCGAGAGCAAGTCATGAGCATAACCTCGCTGATGTAGCGTCAGAAATCCATTCGATTGCTGGAACTCAATCCCGAGGTAATATTTGAACTTGAGTCTTGCCATTTGAATCGATGCAGAACTCCATGAAGATTTTTCGGTGGCTCCTCTTCAAGAAATCCGTTCAGATGCGCGGTTTTCACGTCCAAGTGACTTATCTCATCCCATGTGTAGCAGTAGGTGATACGATCGAACGAATGCAGCTTCTCCGTTGCGTGGATGCCAGGTTTCTGGGTGAGGTCTTCCTGAAAAAAAATATTGTAACTTTTTTGTGTCTTACTGTAAAGTTTATAACCTGTAATTAAACATCTCATATACAAAACTTTTTTTTCTAATTGCAACATGTCAGGAAACAACATATAATATCGTAAAACTTTCAAATTTTGTCATGCAACCGACGACATGTCGATATTGGCCGAGCGTCGCTTACGTCACTACGCAAGTTGCCGATCGGGAATTATATTAGTGCATGACACCGATAGGAGTTCGATTCGACTTATTATGGCAATCTGCTATAAACTGAGTTCTGACTGGTTCGTAAAGGGGCAGTTAGATAGTCTGCCAAAGGTTGAAGTGTTAATGGTCGCCGCCTTTTTCTCGAAAAGTGAGTTTTTCCATGCCACTCGTTTGACTGGAGTCAAAGCCCAGAAGCAAATCTGTTATGGTTCATAGGAAGTATAACATCCAGTTTTGTGTGTATAGTGCAAGGTATAGTGTAGGTACCTAATAAAGTATGCACCTTACGGATTTCAACGCGAAAATTAGGGTGTTGGATATGTGGAAGTGAAAATAGAGAAAAATATGTGCACTGTAAGGGCACAGATAAGCCCAGAACAGAGTTCGAAGTAAATCATATTCTGAATTCCAATTACAATATTACATATCGATGGATTTTCGTCGATAACTGACTTAAAGTAAATCGACATTATGTACTTTAATTAATTAGAATCGTCTTCACAACAATACAAATGGGATGTCAAACTCGCGGTATCACGTCGAACTTTTTTCGTATATTTCCTGTTGGGACGTTTATATACCTACAATTTATTAGGTTCGCGATGACTTCTGCTATCACACCCAGGCACAAATGCAATAATTATTCGACGCTTTTTTCCGTCAAAACGACGTTTTCTTTCTCTGAATCGATTGTAACCACGATACACTTACAACGGTATGCTCTTGCGCATCTAGCGTGACGTCACGTGCGAACAAAACCACAGAATATAGAGCAAAATTACGCTTCTTAGATCGACAAATCACACTGATTTTGTGTAGAGATCGTCGCGGCGGGTATTTCTGGGATTTGGTGATCGTATGAAATAAACTCGAATGAAAAATATTGGCCCTAAACATGAAGTGCGGCTTTTTCAGTAAATATTATGTAATTAATGCTTTATTAAAAGATCGAATTTCTCTTCCGTTTCCCTTTTATTTTGATTTTCATTATTACGTGGTAGTTTTAAAGTAGGTAAAGCATCAGGTTTTCAAATGTCCGCTGTTTTTAAAAGTAGGTTTAATTAAGAAATCGTTCCCTTAGCGGTGCTTCAAAACGGCTGGCTTCAACATGTTCAGAGCAAATACAGGTTATAGAATTAAACAGCAATGGAAAGACTTAAATACACCACTTAATATTAATGTAACACCATTTTTCAAGTTAATTTTGTCCTTACGACGACTTGCAACAATCCATTTTTGAGAAAAGTTTTCAATTTTCCGAAATCGAAAGTATTTTATTTCCGTTCCTTTTGTTTTTCTATTAGAATTGCCCCATTGAGCCACTACAGAACCTGGCATTTTGGAAATTTCACTAATGATTAATTAGCTATCAACAAATTAACGCTAAACCTCGTAGATACAAGATACTTATAAGTTGCAAAACTGTCACGCGTGACATGTGTACCACTAGTTCGGTCCTGGCGTAAACATTTGAATTTTGGCGCCACATGTTCGCAGGTGACGTAATGCGCAGTAGAAAACGCGTTTGAGAAAAATAATGAGCATACCGTGTGTAAGTGTATCGTGATTGTAACCAATGCTACGGCTGAACGCCAACGTGCGTAGTGACGTCACAGCAACGTGGCGGTCATTCGAAACTTTTCAAACGACGTTCATTTTAAAATCGTGTTTGCTAATCATAACAATTTCTCTTGACAAAAAAATGAGTACCACTAATTTTTTTAATGTGCTTGGAGTTCATTTTCAAGGTTTTTGAAAAAACGCGGAAAACCCAGAGGTCATCTAGTCATTGCGCCATTCATTCGCATCAGGCCCGCTCAAAGCTTCTTTGATGGACATTTCCGAAAAGTGCACTTGTTCTACTTCGCCATTGTCCTCTGGAATAACATGTTACTCCTTTCGAGGTCTTTCCTTTGAACCAGTCTTCACTTTCTTTGGTCGCCCAGGACCCCTGCCACTGCACTTTCCTCGAGCATATCGTCGATGGATTCCTGGCACTCAAGAGTTGTCCTCTTCATCATTGTTTACAAAACCCCGCAAACCTTCATTTTCCGAATGCGTAGGTAGATCTGTGGAAGGAGATGGAAATTCCACAAATTGTCGATCTCTGTTTCATCCTCTGGTAGATCGGGAGCTTTGGGAATTGAAACCGGGAGTTAGTCCTCCTGGAACTCTACGTCAGTCGCGAGAAATCAGTACTCGTTGCTGGTATACTCACTGTCATTATCGGATTACAAACATTTTACAGTTGTTCCCTTCTGTTTTTCGACGAGTACTATGAAGTCGGTGGTGGCCTTGAATGCTTTCAACTTCAAGAAATTTACCTCGGACCACCTTGAACAATCCTCGATAAACTCGATAAAATGTTTTGCCCCTGTTAAGGATGCCGTCTTCATAGGACCGCAGATGTCCATGTGCACTAACTCCAAGATCTTTGGATTCGGCTACGTACTACAAGTCGTCGACTCAGGCTGCAAACAAAACTAATTTTCCGTTTGGATCCTGTATAGTTGCCGCATCTCTCTGAAAATCAACTTCGAGACCATGGCGTTTTGTAACGTTAAGTCTTTCTTGGCACCATTTGTGTCCGCGATAAAACGCCCTTTGCCTTCCTCACTGGGTGGTGTGGGTGCGAGTAAAAAACACTAAAAATTTTTAGCGCCAAATTTAAACTGTTTGCAGGTATTTTGGATTACCCGGTATTCAAAAGTGTACTTGATTAAATCCGAAAAATAAACTGGACCTCAAATTGCTTTTATAAAAGACAATAAATTTCACTTAAACTTAATCTGTCAAAACTTACTAGTATAAATAGCGAGTGAAATGCTTTCGCCTGCGTACTGATGCTCCCATTGTTAAGGTGGCAGTTATGTTACATCATCATCTACAACGGATAACGAACAGAAATGATGTTTACATGCGCGTTTATTTGCTTTAAAAAAATTAACTAGTTGCGACTTTTGTCTATATTGCACCATAATTTTTTTTTGGGTCAGGATTAATTGGACACATCGTATACGCCTGCCTAAATGGTGAAGTTTTTGTTTTGAGAAATTCAAGACACGTTTCGTCTAAATGAATTATAGCATTGCTGAGTCGTTTTCTGTACAAATGCATTTTAAAATGCAAGATATAAAATATAGAAGACCTTAAGAATGTTATATCGATTTCATAGTATTAGCAATTGTAATTACTTCTTTACCTCGAAGGACATATAAATTTACAAGATTTGTATCTCACCCGCAGACCTGCACTATCATTCTTTTCTTGGTGAAATAAGGACTCTCACCTACCATCCTTTGTTCTCGATTTTCGTATTGCTAAAAAATGATGTGGGTGCAGCGTTCACGTATAATGTGGTATTTTAAATGTGAACTCTTCGTAATGCTGCACAATGGAATAGGGATCGTCTTCGTGATTTCCTGTTAAATGTAAGTATTCTCATCGCAGCAGATAACCAGTTCACCATTTCGTAAAGTAATCTCGTAATTAGTAAATTGAACAAATGGAGAATTTTTTCTTGGCGTATTTTTTTATGAAAACGACTAATATACTGAACAAATTAAATTCCACCCGTTGGTCTAAGGAAGAGGTGTTCAAACTTTTGTATCGTTTGATCTACTCTACACCAGTAAGATCCATCGAGATCTACCAGCTACTTCTACTATGAAAAAAGGTTTTTGTTGGGATGATTTGCTATACCACCCGCACATCTTCGTATGCGCGATTCTGCTCTTTTATATCTAAGAATAAGTGTACAAAATTTTGTTCCAATCGGTTCAGCCGTTTAGCCGGAAATGAGAGTACAGACGGTCCGACACAGACCAACATTATCGAGATTTTGTTTGATTCGGATTTCTGGTGCCTCAAAACGTGTATTTCCGTCAAAAAAGTGGGGGGGGGGGGCATTTTTTACCCCAATGCAATATGTAAGTACTTACTAACGTGTGGGTGGTAAAAAATCTTCTTTTTACTATTTATCAAAATGGTAGGTTTTGGTCGCTTGGGCGCACTCGTTTTAAGTTAAGCGTAAGCTGATGAGATGATCGACTCGGAAGATCGCCGCGATCGACCGGTAGATTGCGATCGGCGGTTTGGCCAGCTCTGGTCTAAGGGTTTGAAAAATTGCAACTCAGAACTTGTAGAAATTTGCTTTTGCCGTATTTTCCTCAATTCGCTATTGGCTGCACTTTGTCGTCCGTCCGTCCGTCCGTCACATGTACTCCTTCTACACTAAACCGATTTGGGCGATATGGGGCTCATTTGAAAGGGCTTGGTCCAAGGATTCCGTGTATACCGAGATTTTTTGGTTTTGCACATGCGCACTGTCGAAAATTTGGTTTATATATGCGCACCAACTAAACATGTCGAAAAGATGGAAGTTAACGAACACAATCCTTTAATAAATAAGAAAAAAGTAGTCATGTAGTCATAGCTTTTTCTTTAATGCGGGTAAAATAGTAAAGGCCACGTTCTGCGTATTTCTCATGGTATAGGTTGTAAGATAGTGTAACTGAAATCCACGTTGGAACAGATATCGTTATACTGTAACTGTTCCGTCTAAAAACTTTCACATAATCGTGGGTACAAGCATATCAACCCCGATCTTTGGTCTGGCGAAGATTATTATCATTACATGTATGAATGGGAGCCTATTTAATCTGGGATGAGTAGTATTTTATTGTCCTGTCAACACTGTTGGAATTTGTCCATTATCTCGAGAGGAGCTGCAATTACCAAGGAACACTGACCTTGTCTAGGGTAATGTATTTATCGCGCAGGAATTTCTGGATATCTACGACGTTTTCAAATAATCGGGACTAGAGGTATTATAAATTTGTTTTTATGTTTGTTACCATTTAAAAAACTGTAAATCATTGCGGTAAAGTGTAGATAATTTTAATTATAAAATAAAGTTTCTTATTTGGATATGAAATTCAACTAAGCTAACTTTTTAATAAGTTGGATCGTAATTCGACGTTCTATCAAAGTTTTGGTTTGTGAACTTATTCACATATAGGTCTAACAGGGTATCGTAGTGCATGTAAGTATGAATATTATTTAAATCAAAGAGCAATTCAACATAATTAAGTCAAAGTTAATTTGAGGTTAAAGTCAAGTTAGGTGTGATCACCTAGCTAGAGATATATTATTTTCTTTCTATACGCTATTGAATCCTTAGGATCTCTCGTAAACTTTATTTTATTATTAATATATTACAAATAGAATATCCAGTTAATTTAATTTTCAATAATATATATTTTTATTCGAGGTGTCTCCATACAACATTTCATTTAAATATCTTCACAAATAAAAAAAACGGATTACGCATGTGCAAAACAAATTTTTTGATTTGACATTAGTTTCACATATATTTGAGGTACCTACACACAACATTTCATTTAAATATCTTAGGAAAGGAAAATTGTATTGCGCAAATACAAAAGTTATCGTGGACAACGCACAACTGCACACGGACAGACAGATAGACGAGCAGACAGCAATAGAACATAAACGATCTCGAGGACCGTTAATAAACGACTAAAGTGCCAAATCATGGTACATGAAAAACAAAGATTTTTTACCATAGAGCTTTTTTCTTAAGCGTTTCCTTCCGTGGTGCAAGCCTCGACACCATAACGAACCAAATAGCGAAAAAAGTAGAATAGCTCAAGATAAAGAACTAGTTGCGACCGGACGGACAAAGTAGCCACCATAGCGCATTTTTGTATAATTTTTGTTAAAGATGTCGTATTTTCAAGTGCTATGTCGTTTGCACAGGTTTTTCGATGCCGAAAATTTGGATTTTTTATACCTATTCTATTTACTCTAACAATATAAAGAATATTTACAGATGACTTATCTGAAGCAAGGTATCGTCATTGACTACTCTATCTGATTAAAAACAAACTCGGCGCCTGATTACTTTGCAGCTGCAGCTCATGTGCACCGGGCCTAAAGAAGGAAGCGAAGCAGATGATAAACATTAAACTTAAACCAAATAGTTTTTAGATCAACGGTTTGATACTTTTTAATTTATAGAAGCCGAATCCCAGTTGCTAAGCAGAGATGATACGAAACGCGATTCCAAATTACACATCACTTGAGAGGACGCATTTATTCATTAGTTTATTACACAGATGTGTGCATTTATCATACTACAATTATACAAATTATTACAACATGTGTTTCAATCATCATATCGTGTATTTTTTGGAAAATACTTGCCCTTTAAGTAATTAAACCTTTTTGTGAAATTTACGTGGTGTTGTTTATAATAATTCTTGTATTCCGTGCTCACAAGTTTTTTGCATTTATTTATACAACATTTAATCATGAATTAACGATCTTATGGGTCGAGATTGCGCTAAATTTAACCACACAACGAGAAAATCGGAAATTGTGTCATTACTCTAGCTTTGCTTACGATATGACCGCGATGACGTGTACCATGATGCTATGATCTTTATATTATTATATCAATCCCTCCAATCCAATTGTAATATGCAGAAGGCCAAGCAGTGATTAAATTGTTTCAAATTGTGTGTATCTATATAGTTCATATATTACAATTATTTATGTTTTTTTCGTGCTCGTACTGGATTATTTTTGATGTTTTGTTACAATCAAAAATTCTGGGCACATAGGCACCACAGGTAAGAAAATGTTGTTTACGTTCCGTAAAACTACCCTCACCGCATTTCATGCTTCCTTCAAAGTGTCTCGTTCGTTTTCCATAATTGTTTACTAACTACCTAAAACCCCATGTTTAAAATCGAACGGTACCCAAAACCAGATGCGGGTTACGATTCTTAAAAAATAGTATCATCATTCTGATGTAAAAATTATTCAAATTGCATTCTGCAGTCGAAAAATGTTTGTATCCTGCATTACAATTAAAACGACCTTCCCTTAACAATCATTTGATTTAGAACTGTAAAACAATCGGGGCATTTCTACATAAAAATCACACCCTTGTGAGCTACTTCCTCCTCATAACGATAGGCACGTCAAAAATTTAGAATAGTCGACCTTTCGAATTGAATAAAAACTTTAACATAATTTATCGTTGTAAGGTAAAAACTCTTACAGGGTTGGATACAGAATTTCAAATTTCAAATAAGGTGTCCCTAGACTATTATTTCCATTTGAAATTGTTTACGTCGAGTTGTTGTGGGGAGGGGAGAAACCACAGAAAACCAAAATTGACGAATTCTATGATTTTTTATAGTCTCAATATCAACTGCAGAGTCATTCAGAGTTGCTCGTTTTGACTGGAATGCACTGCGTAACGGAGGGTCGAATACCTCACTTGCATAAAATAAAATTGAACCTCTGCGGTACTGGCAAAAATTTTAATCTGACAAATTAATTTTGAACTCTAATAAATACGTTTATGACCTTAGTTGATTAAATATATCAATGAAAATAAGGGCGATCAAATTCCATTTTTCTTTACACGTTCCTTGATGTAAAATATTAGTTAGATTCATAAAAAGAAATACTTACAAAAAATGCGATGACTATTTCGTGATCACGTATCCATTGAATCTTATCAAACTGTCATTTTTCTATACACAATGGCCCATATGAATAAAAGGAAGCAAATGCTTATACTTGCAAAATTCAAAGTAAATACTCGTAAGTGCTCCTTCACACTGGGTGACTTAGCAGCGCTGCTGAGCAGCAGGACAGGATGCAGTGCAGCGCTGCTAAACCATACTAAACAGACCAGTCTGAAGGGGCAGTTACGAGTATGTACTTTGAATTTTGCAAGTATAAGCATTTGCTTCCTTTAGTCATACGGGCCAATAACTTTTTGGCCCCTTTTCCTGTTTAAAATACATTTTTAATCCAACCAAAGGACCAGTATTACTGAAATTAAATGCAAAATTCCAATCAATTAACCAAAAAAACTAAAAATCCTTTGTGCGGATTCGATTCTTATCAAAAAATACAATACAACATCTGCTTCACGCAAATAATGTGACTTCTTTAGGAATATTAAAATTATTTCCCACAACATTTCTCATAGTCATTTTGCATAATTTATTAAGTAACTAGGTTTTTTGTTGCGAGTAAATGCACCGATTAATTGTTTTTAAACTCTCCTCCGTATGCCGCTATATACAAAATTTTATTTATGTAACTTATGTAACTTACGTAAATGACCTTGTCTGGCCTGCCCTAACAACCAATAGAAAACCCGCATTTTCATAACTCGCTCGGCTTCAAACAGAACGGAGCGAAACTTAGGTACGAAGAGATCGTGGCAACCGCGCTCGTTTTCCGCAATACTTTTCTTGTTATCGCCAGACATACTTTCGTTCACGTTTGCTATGAAGCGATACATGTGGAAATTTTTCTTATAAAATACAAATTCAAAACCAAATTCACTGCAGTGAAGAGCTGTGGAGAAACGTCACAGTCACAAAACCAATTTCATTTGCAAGTATGTTGCGTTTGTGTATGTCTTCCTTATTAACGAACGACCCAGCTCGTTCATGGTTTTGAACGACATGTGATAACTCGCGAACGGTTTTGAATTTTTCCAATGATTAACTGATTAACTTTTGGTCATTTGGACATTCTGTCCATACATCTGTCTTTGTCACTCGTTGTCTTGTTGTCTATATTGGTTTGAAGCAGTTTATTGTGTTTATAAATCCTATACGCTTATTGCATTTTGATCCTTGATTAAGCTTGTTTCACAATTGACGCAAACGTAAACGCCAACGGAAACGCAAACGGTAACGTGAACATGAACAAATTCGCAGTCTCACAATTAACGTTACGCTCCTGGAGTGTTAAGTTTTGTCACGGAATATTTTGTTTATTAAAATGTGTTCTGTGGTAGTCACAGACTATTCTATTCAATTCAACAAACGGATAATCATGCAATACTTCGTACAAAAATAGTTAAGTTTGGTCTTTAAAGGTTATGTGGCTGGATCGCAAGCGCGCGCATGTTTAAAACGCCAACGGGAACGGGAAAGATAAAAGTTGACCAACTGTCGCGTTTGTTTCACGTTTTCACGTTCCCGTTGCGTTATATGTGAATGGAAATAGTAAATATTCATGTTTTAATTAAATGCTCACGTTCACGTTCGCGTTAGCGTTCACGTTGGCGTCAATTGTGAGACAGGCTTTAGTGAAAACTCGAACATAAGCGCAGACCCATTTTTTTTCATTTAAAGGCTGATTTTGCAGAAATTTTAAGGTGCTTTCCTAAACGCACCGACGAAAAAACGTGGTCATATTTTTGTGACCAAATTCTGCTGAAATATCTGCGAGAGATATTGCCTATAAAAGCAAATGAAAATTATTGCTCATGCGCATATATAATTTTCTTATTTGTGGGCCACTATTTCTGAAATTTAACTGAAGCTCTATAAAAGTGAATTTGAAACACACCTCAAATAGTGGAATGTGTATGCTTCGGTGAATGCGTAGAGCCAATTATCTTTCTTAATTGCAGGCGTTTTTTAGAAATTTTAACAGAAGGTGCTTTTCAAATAGCGGCTTGTCATCATTTTGGGTAAACCGGTGATTACTAATCGTTCCGTAAAGAAGACTGTTAACGTGGAAATGCGCTTTTTGTAAGTCGTTTGTAACTTGTTAAGCATAACATGATCCAAAAATTATTTGACTTTAAAATAATCCTTGCGAACGTTTCCCCAACCAAAGTTCCGATTGGGTGTCAAATTAAAACAAAGGTAAGACCAATTAGTTATTTCTGTAACGGAAGCATAATGAAGCTTTTATGGCGAAAGACATAAAAATATATCGCCCGCGGAAACATTAATTAAAATATGGGTAAATGTTTAATTCCTACATTTATATCTAAGTCTATATAGTCGAAATGAAGCCTAAAAATCGACCACTTCTTAATTCTCTGCAACATCTCCGATTTTGATTTTCAGTCAATTTACGTGGTAATGGAAAATCGCTTGTTTGTGTTTTTACAATCAATTTAATTTTTATTCTCGGGTAATACACATCTATTTATTTAGATTCAACTTCATACAGAATTTGGAATTGTATTTGATTGTTAATACATTAAAAAAAAAGCACTCACATAAAAATCGATAGATGATGAGGGGGAGCGCCCAATGACCTACATTATGTTTCAGTATCGAAAACGATACATTTAGTAGATTGTCTTAGTTTATAATAAAAGCACAAATATTGTACTACGTGGACTAAATAAGGAGAGTTCTTCAGGAAGAGTTCTCCAGGAAGAGTTAATCAAGAAGAGTTTTTTAAGGGATTAAAAGACAATGCAATTGCATAAAATTAGGTGTCCCTCAGGCGAACTACAATACGTTTATGTTCAGGAATTTCAGGCGCAGGTCAAAATTCTACTGTACTCGGTGGCCACAAAAACACCAACTTAAAGCAAATCGCAAGTAGGTGGTTAAACCGTCTTCACATAAATACCTATACAGTTGTACAGCGCTTGAACACTCTGCACGGACCGACTATAGACTTCTGGCCAACTGGTTCTTCAATGTGGAACTGGCCTTTATCTGACTCTGCAGGGACCGGTCACAGAATTCTCTCGTGATGTTCCACCTTGGAAATGTTCAATCTTCTTGATTTCCTCCTTGGAAATGCTGCGAAACTCTTCGTCCGTAGCTTGACGGTAGCTCTATGGAGATAATTTCTCACTCGTGGCTTAATTTATTTCTTCAGGATCCACCCAAAGGACCAAGTAAAGCGAATAAACTCCACCTTAGAGAGAGAAAGAGAGTATGGATAATAAGTAAACAAGTTTACCTGGGCTTCTATACTTAAAATGTAAATGGACTGTATTTATAAATTGCATGAGAAGGATGAAAGAATATCGAATAAGAATACGTCTTGCTTCTTAACAAGGACGTTCATTTTTATTGATGGCTCTACTTCGACATCTTGACATTTCGATAGGTTCTTAACGACGATTGTTTATCGCCTATTGTTTTAATGGGGAATTCTTAATGGCGAATTCATGCGCAATGCAGTGCTTCTCGCTTCTGCGACTCATGCGCCACTCGTAAGTGGGAATATATACAAGGACAGGTAAAATGGTTATGTAAAGGGTGGGTGTGCTAGGATATTTTCTTTAAAAGTAAACACGAAGAGGTTCTTAATTTTAGTTTGGGGACGCAGTTCATAATATATGTAAATTCTTTCAATGTTGGGAGTTATGCTCGCAAACCCGTTTATTTATTAGCAATCCTCTTTTATTAACAAATATAACATTCCATTAAATTATTTAACTTGTTGAGCCTACTTTCTTTTCATCTTTTTGATCTTCGTCTTCGGCCCAAAGTTTTACCTAATTTTTTGAGCTGATAGTAAACAAAGTATAATTAATTACCACTATTGCATTAATGATACGCAATGCAAATGACGAAATGAGTCATTTCAACGAATGTGTTTATAATTATAATGCTGCCTCATGTTTATTTTACTTACAATGACCCTCTTCATTTACCTCATCCCGAATATACTACGTAAAGCATATTTATTATCTTACGTTATTTACATCTGA
This sequence comes from Photinus pyralis, assembly GCF_008802855.1. Taxonomy (NCBI): domain Eukaryota; kingdom Metazoa; phylum Arthropoda; class Insecta; order Coleoptera; family Lampyridae; genus Photinus; species Photinus pyralis. The sequence continues at coordinate 27,310,508 of NW_022170510.1, forward strand.
AATAGAATTGCATTTCTAACCGCGCCTGTTAGCTACTTTATATTGACGACTACGAATGCTATACTTTACTTTTCACCAAAAAATGTGGACGTGATAAGGTAATTGCAAGAGTAATATATTGGCATTGCCTTTCGTTCGTTAGGTTCAGACTTCAAACAGAGCTATCTTTGTGGTACTAACCAACTGAATTTTTTAAATTGGATGACATTGATTACGTTATACGCATAAAATGAACGATATTTTTCCTAAAAACATGTAAAAATCCGATTTAAACAAAAGTCTTCTTCATTTCAGAATGTTTCAATTAACATGGTTCCTTGCACTGTCTTTTATAATCAAGCAAACAAGCTGCGAGCTCTACACCGCCCTAGCAGATTTAAAAGAAGTTCTCCACACAGAGTCAACTTTAATTAACTCATTGGATCAGTACATTCAAGCAGAACACAAAAAACTAGAACTATTACAAAAGTGAGTATCTACTACCTAAACTCGTAAACTGTAATTAAACTCCGTCAGATATTCAGAGATATATAAGCAACAGCATACTGAGGCATCAGAAGATATAGAAAATTACATCGCGAACCCTATCAATGCTTATATATTAATTAAGAGGCTTACAACAGATTGGCAGCATGTTGAATCTTTAATGAACATGCAACTTGGTCATGGTAATTATTCGGTCTTTAAACTCTAGATTTTTTAATCATCGTTTTGTAGACTATTTAAAAAATATTTCCATGTACAGGGAGTATTTGAAATTTCCCACGGATGAAGATTTAAATGGCGCAGCGGTAGCTTTAACCAGACTACAAGATACATATAATCTTGATACATCTGCTTTAGCTCGTGGCGAGCTCAACGGGATTAAATATAGTTCCGAATTAAGTGCGGCAGATTGTTTCGAATTAGGACGACAGTCTTACAACAATGGCGACTTTTATCACACACAGTTGTGGATGCGAGAAGCCGATTCACGTTTAAATTCTGAGACCAATAAAACCGTTGAGAAAAGTGATATACTAGAATATTTAGCGTTCTCAACATATAAACAAGGTAGTTGACCTTCATCAAATAGCGTCTTTATAGTACTTTGTTTCAGGAAATTTACCATTAGCTTTGGATCTGACAAACAAGCTCTTGGAGATATTTCCTGCCCATCCAAGAGCTTTAGGCAATAAAGGTTTCTATGAAGAAGAAATGGAAAAACTGAATGAGCTGAAGATTAAAGGAGATGATGAATCTGAAGATATACCAATTAATGATGAGGTATTTTTCTCGGTACACTTTTTGTGTATTTATCACTTTTAGACACTAATTCTCGCTTTAGCAGATGGCTCCACAAGTACAATACCCAGAAAGAGAGTTATACGAACAACTTTGTCGAGGAGAAGTTACAACCGACATAGCTATAACTTCAAAGTTGAAGTGCTACTATACAAACAACAATAATCCATTTCTATTAATCGCCCCATTTAAAGTTGAAGAGGCATATCCTAATCCAAAAATTTTAATCTTTCACGATGTGATGTCCGACAGTGAGATTGATACAATCAAAAGAATGGCAACACCGCGCGTAAGTCAAAATACCAAAGCTTCCAATTGTAATCATATACACACTTCCAGTTTAAAAGAGCTACGGTGCAGAACTATAAAACCGGGGAATTGGAAACTGCACAATATAGAATTAGTAAATCTGCGTGGCTAAAGGAAAAGGAGCACAAGCATATCGATGACGTTTGCAGGAGAGTTTCAGATATAACAGGCTTAACTGTAGAAACTGCTGAAGAACTGCAAGTGGTTAATTACGGTATTGGTGGTCACTATGAACCCCATTTTGATTTTGCAAGGGTAAGCGTTAACAGTTACAAGTTACTAAAACTACACACTGCCATTCTAGAAAGAAGAAACAAATGCATTTAAAAGCTTAGGAACTGGAAATCGTATTGCTACAGTTTTGTTTTATGTAAGGACCGGTTCAGAGCAAGATAGGTTTCACTTTCAATTAATTTGTAGATGAGTGACGTACCTCAAGGAGGCGCAACAGTATTCCCAAACATAAACGCAGCAATTTGGCCAAAGAAAGGTACAGCAGCCTTTTGGTATAACTTACATCCTAGTGGTGAAGGTGATTTCAACACTAGGCATGCAGCATGCCCAGTTTTAGCGGGATCTAAATGGGGTAAGAATATAATATAAGTTTATGAATTATCTTGCTAAAAGTCACTATAGTTTCGAATAAGTGGATTCACGAACAAGGACAAGAATTTCGAAGACCATGCGGTTTGGAACAAGCACCTCCAGAGTTAACAGCTTAAATACAAGAAATTTAGTGATACTTGTGACAAGACTATGATAATTTGATGAGGAGAAGTAGGATCGAAGTAATAATTACGATAAAATTTACCAATTTGTACAAAGTTGATATTGTATTGAGTGAATGCTTGCCTATTGTTCCTAATAAAGTTTTTTATATGTAAAATTACTTCTTTAAAACCTTTTTGTCAAACGATTCAGAAAAAACCAATTAAAAAAGCAAGAACAAATCCATCGAAAAAAGCCTTGTGTCTTGTAAATTTTGGTATTATGTGAAATTTGCTATTTATTGCCCAAAGAAGAAGAAAGAATCATGTTCCTATAGCAATACCAAGTTAAAATCGTAAAATTTATTAAAGTTCAAATAGCTGCTAGCAATGAAATAAATAGGGTTTAGCAAACAGAATGTTATCCGCACCCCCTAAGAAAAGCTGTTAATTCCACCCTTCTATGTGAATTTATGATTGCTGAGATATACGATTAGTATAGTCTTTTCAGCTCATTTTTATATTAAATTTCCACTTTCAACCTGTACAATCATTATGCACAAGCATAATTATGATTGGGATTTTACTGGAGGTTTAATGGCGACCGCCCCTTGTTCAGTGTATATCATTTCCAATTCCGTTCTTCCTTCTACTGTACAGCTTGCTTGTAAATTTTGCAGTTTCATGGAGATTTAAAGGTTTGAAATTCTTGTGTGGCTTCATATTCATTGACTTCTCTATTTTCCTTCTTCGGTCTGATACTGTTTTTTTATTTGTCCCTCTCTTCTTTTGACTATATCCATTGAATAATTCAGATTTATTAATCAATGCTATATCCTTGGATGGAGATGTAATTTCACTGGTTATTAATAACGTCATCAACCATGTTAATGAAGCCGCTGAGTTTGAGGAAAATCGTCGTCCGCTACATTATCATCATGTCAATAGAGTCGATGCTATGAATTTCTTGGAAAAATTTTTGTTTGTCTAAAGAACTTATGTTGCTGCGTATGTTGCTCAATTTAATTGGACCCTAATTAAGAGAGGCTTTCTTTTTGGGCGCCAGTCAAATTCAAACAAAACAAAATACAAAAAACAGCTGTGTAGGTGCAAATGTCACAACTGACTGAGTTTTTGTCTGTGATTGGTTTGGTCATAAAGTTTGTCCGCGATTCGGGAATGCAGCTAAACTTGAACTTATTCCTATCGTATACGATCAGACGTCATGGCAGCATCACGGAGCATATCGACTAACTTCGGGAATCGATGCCCTGTACTGACATCCCCTACGGTTAGACAACACACCTTACATCAGAGAGAAAGGCACTATGAGAAAAATACGAAACGCCCTCTAGATACTTTGACCCAAGGTGGATTATGAATCCACCTTGCTTTGATCTGATCTAAATTCTAAATAGAGGTCAGTGAGGCAGGGAGCTAGACAAGAAAACGTTGGCGATTGAGCGTGGTTACTAAAACGCGTTCGCACCTCCAGATCAGATGCAGTATCGTGCATATGAACATACAGTGCCTATGCTTGATTGCTTGCCAAACGAAAACAATGACAGCACATGTAGATTATCAATTATGTTGTGTTTTAATATTTCAATTCAATCCTACGAGTAAAAAAATTTACTCGCAGATTCAATCAAATGTCAGTTTGGCATGATTGCGGCTAGGAACAAGAATAGCGTTATCGGAGAGTGGCATTAAGTCCCTAAGAGCCCATACATACTTCATCTGAACTGGAGGTGCAAACTATGAGTAACACTGAACAGTCAGAGAGGAAATATTTCCTCTATGGACTAGTATAGTTCGGATGGCGGTGAAAATGTGCACGTACGCGTAGCGGGTTTTCTCAATGTTTATTTTGTTTGTTCTGTTTGAGTAGTTACAGATAGTTATCATTTTTTTCTTTCTTGTATTAACCACCAATTTTTAGCGCATTTTTGGAAAAAAATACGCTATTATATTCGTTATGGCTGGCTGGCTGTCCGACTGAGATTTATCTAGTCTATTTTGAGTTAGATTACATGAGATCGATTATTTAAGAAAATAAATTCCATGTGGTTTTCGGGCTATAATTTTACTGTTAGATAGCGCTACCACTATAACAACTTAATTATTAGCGCATTTTTGAAAACAAATACGCTGTTGTATTCGTTATGACTGACTGGCTGTCTCAGCAATGGGGTTTTCCGCGTTTTTTTAAAAACCTTGAAAATGAACTCCAAGCACATTAAAAAAATTAGTGGTACTCATTTTTTTGTCAAGAGAAATCGTTGTGATTAGCAAACACGATTTTAAAATAAACGTCGTTTGAAAAGTTTCGAATGACCGCCACGTTGCTGTGACGTCACTACGCACGTTGGCATTCAGCCGTAGCATTGGTTACAATCGATTCAGAGAAAGAAAACGTCGTTTTGACGGAAAAAAGCGTCGAATAATTATTGCATTTGTGCCTGGGTGGGTGTGATAGCAGAAGTCATCGCGAACCTAATAAATTGTATATAAACGTCCCAACAGGAAATATACGAAAAAAGTTCGACGTGATACCGCGAATTTGAAATCCCATTTGTATTGTTGTGAAGACGATTCTAATTAATTAAAGTGCATAATGTCTATTTACTTTCAGTCAGTTATCGACGAAAATCCATAGATATATAATATTGTAATTGTAATTCAGAATATGATTTACTTCGAACTCTGTTCTGGGTATATCTGTGCCCTTACAGCGCACACATTTTTCTCTATTTTCACTTCCACATATCCAACACCCTAATTTTCTCGTTGAAATCCGTAAGGTGCATACTGTATTAGGTACCTACACTATACCTTGCACTATACACACATAACTTGATGTTATACTTCCTATGATCCATAACAGATTTGCTTCTGGGCTTTGACTCCACTCAAACGAGTGGCATGGAAAAACTCACTTTTCGAGAAAAAGGCGGCGACCATTAACACTTCAACCTTTGGCAGACTATCTAACTGCCCCTTTACGAACCAGTCAAAACTCGGTTTATGGCAGATTGCCATTATAAGTCGAATCGAACTCCTATCAGTGTGCACTAATATAACTCCCGATCGGCAACCCGCGTAGTGACGTATGCGACGCTCGGCCAATATCGGCATGTCGTCGGTTGCATGACAAAATTTGAAAGTTTTACGATATTATATGTTGTTTATTGACATGCTGCAATTAGGAAAAAAAGTTTTGTATATGAGATGTTTAATTACAGGTTATAAACTTTACAGTAAGACACAAAAAAGTTACAATATTTTTTTTCAGGAAGACCCTATTGCTAGAGACTTTAAATTTTCACTAAAAGCTTTCTGTTACAGTGTAGATGTGCAGGCTCTAGTCTATTGTCAGTTAGATTACTCGTGAAATCGATAATTTAAAACTTTGGTATGAAATACTGATCTGCATTACCAAAAAATGCGCTTTCATCATGCATATGCTGATTTACAACTTGTTTAAGGTATGTTACAATTCGTTATATTATTTACATTTTGCATAACATCCTAATATTTATTTATTGAGGCATGGCGTTTACCACAAATTGCAAATATGGCTTAGTAGCGAACACGATCCTCCAGATTGCAACATCAAATTTTGGAGCGAGTTAAAACTGCTCTTTCACCTGCTCCTTGCACTACGGGATAACGCCTGTAGATGTAGATCCATCATGCTTTTTGATTGAAACTATGGCTCATATAATAGGTACAGAAGACGGAAGAAGAAAATCGTGAAGAGTTGGACATGGTAATTGAAATAGAGTCAGAAGAAGAACCATAATAAATTCGCCTGATCAATAAAGAACTACTGGTACCCGTACATACATAAGAAGGTTATGAACAGATGATCAATTTAGAATCTGCAGGAGGAGCCAACTAGCTCCGTGGCGCACATCCGATTTCGCTTAAAGCATGTAACTCTTTGTTACATGCTTTAAGGGAAATCGGAAAATTCCGATTATTTCGGAAGATAGGCCAGAAAAACTGTTCGAATAACAAAATAAAATAAAAACTAAATCGGCAAATTTCGGTTTTTCTGACATATCTTCGGAAGTAATCGGAATTTTCCCATTTTCTTTTAAAGCATGATAATAACTCTTTAATTACGCATCTTTCTCTAATTTCACCATAGTCGTATCTTCTATGGTTTCGGAGATCCCCATGCCTTAACTTGGACACAGTGTAAAGTAAACGCTTTAGTTAATAACGAGCAATATGTTGTTTAATATTTAGTATTTTATTCAGTAATTATTTTTTTTGAGTATTTACAAAATCTGATGTAGATACTTACAATAACTGTTTAGTTATTTATATATATTATCATTTATATTATCCCTCTTTTGTTCTGGGGCCTCAACAGGTTTGCGCCCAATTACAGAGTGACCCGTAACTGTGGTTTTTGATGGAGCGGGAAAGCAGTTATTAGCTGAACCCCTACCTATTGTGTACTGTTTATTTTTTACAATAAATAGTGGGCACCTATTACCACATTCATATATTATTATCAAACTATGATTTTCATGTACCGTGCAATAGTGCATCAAGAAAATCACCAATTGGGTTTTCCGCGTTTTTTCAAAAACCTTAAAAATGAACTCCAAGCACATTAAAAAAATTAGTGGTACTCATTTTTTTGTCAAGAGAAATCGTTGTGATTAGCAAACACGATTCTAAAATGAACGGCGTTTGAAAAGCTTCGAATGACCGCCACGTTGCTGTGACGTCACAACGCACGTTGGCGCTCAGCCGTAGCATTGCTTACAATCGCTTCAGAGAAAGAAAACGTCGTTTTTACGGAAAAAGGCATCGAATAATTATTGCATTTGTGCCTGGGTGTGATAGCAGAAGTCATCGCGAACCTAATAAATTGTATATAAACGTCCCAACAGAAAATATACGAAAAAAGTTCGACGTGATACCGCGAGTTTGACATCCCATTTGTATTGTTGTTAAGACGATTCTAATTAATTAAAGTACATAATGTCGATTTACTTTCAGTCACATATCGACGAAAATCCATCGATATGTAATATTGTAATTACAATTCAGAATATGATTTACTTCAAACTCTGTTCTGGGCATATCTGTGCCCTTACAGTGCACACATTTTTCTCTATTTTCACTTCCACATATCCAACATCCTAATTTTCTCGTTGAAACCCGTAAGGTGCATACTTTATTAGGTACCTACACCATACCTTGCACTATACACACAAAACTGGATGTTATACTTCCTATGAACTATAACAAATTTGCTTCTGGGCTTTGACTCCATGGCATGGAAAAACTCACTTTTCGAGAAAAAGGCGGCGACCATTAACACTTCAACCTTTGGGAGACTATCTAACTGCCCCTTTACGAACCAGTCAGAACTCAGTTTATGGCAGATTGCCATAATAAGTCGAATCGAACTCCTATCAGTGTCATGCACTAATATAATTCCCGATCGGCAACTTGCGTAGTGACGTATGCGACGCTCGGCCAATATCGGCATGTCGTCGGTTGCATGACAAAATTTGAAAGTTTTACGATATTGTATGTTGTTTCCTGACATGTTGCAATTAGAAAAAAAAGTTTTGTATATGAGATGTTTAATTACAGGTTATAAACTTTACAGTAAGACACAAAAAAGTTACAATTTTTTTTTCAGGAAGACCCTATTGCTGCCATTCTAATTGATATTTTTCTACATTGCTGCTGTTGCAAATGAATCAAACATAAGTGCAAAAAAATCCGAACTAAATACCTATCTTGAAAACTGTATAAGTGACGGACGAACGGAAAAAGTGGCCTTCCTTAACATAAGTATCTATCACGAAACTGTGGTCCTTAATACCTTGCCTTGGTATATAAACAACTGCTTATAAGGTACTCTGGGCTACCTGTTATTAACGTTGTAGGGGTAGATATTTTTTTACGAACGAAAAAAATTGTGGTTTTCAGTGCGCTCTAGCACCGTACCGCTTATCGGAAAACCAACGCGGCTGATGTATTTTATAGGAAATGTTATCGATTTAAATGTTGTAGGCTAGATTGTAGACCTTCGAAAAGCACATTGTCTACTAAACTAAAAAAAGTGGAAAGATTGCGTTTACTGCTGTGAAGCAGGCCGCATCACGCATGCATGCTGCAAGCACAGATTTAAATACTCTAAATCTGTGCTGCAAGGCAACAAACTTGAAATTCAGGTTCAGTACCTTCTCCTATATTGGATAGTCGAGAAAAAACTCTCAATTTTGGTACTTCCCTCTAAAGACTATTCAAATAAGTAAATAAACCAATTAATTAATTTAAAAAAACCTTTCTGATTGTTAGGGAAATGACTTCCAAAAGAACTGCAAATTCACATCCATTTTTAGGAAGCAAGGAGGTAACTTTATTACTTGGTTAATTGAAAACCAACTTTAAAAAAATCTGATTAAGGAAGATATAATTTATTTCTTCACGTTACAGATATGATGTGTTCACGGCCACAATATTAGAACGCTACATTTATATAACATTAATTGATTAAAACTCGATCTATTACGATTGCTACTCTTTTTAACATAAATTATAAATTTCTCTAGCACTTATACGTTAATACACAATAATCATATAACATATTACAATCGCTATACCTTAGTGGCTAGGACAAAGACAATAAACACAACAGTAACACTGAATAGGTACTCACAACAATTAAACAAAATCTTTTTAACGCTATTGTAATAAAGAAATGAAATTAATACGTTTTGGTAAAAGCTAGTGCGATAAAAATGCGTAACCTGTGTTCTTCCCATTCTAGGTAGACCTACCTAAATCCTCTATTCTGACTAACCTATATCTTCCAAATACTTGTTAGGTATGAAAACTAATATCACATTTATAGTAGTAATCATTTTTCTTAAAATTAGTGATTAGGTACCCTAAGTATATTATTTTAACACAGAAGACCAATACCATTTAAGCTAACAAATTAACATTTATCAGAGGGGGGAACAACTAGAAACTACTTAAACATTATCCAACGCAATAAATATAGTTGTAGATAGGTACTACAAAACAGAACAATATAAAAGTATATTATCTTTCCAATTCTTGTAATATTCATATAATAATAATATGATAAATTTCAATTTTGTTAATTTCTTATAAGTAGGCATAATTACCATTTGTATCATCTATTCATATATGTGGTCCACTTCGACCCTGCATTGTTTAACGGTATTTTTCTTTAGAAAAATACAATAAATGAATTTATATAAACAAGAATTAGGTAGTATAAGACCACTTAATATAAATACGGGTACACACATTTAGACAAAATGGACGTGTAGTTATAGTATAATTGACTAAAGGAGGTGAATTAAATTTCGTAATTTCTGAACTTGTTAACGATCTCACTTGGCGCTTCATTACCCCATGCGGAGGTTCGGCCGCCGTAATGTAAATTAGCACCCCCTTCAGAAGCTCGACGATGCGCGGGACTTATGCCGGTTCCCAAACTGGATGGGCCAGAAGATCCACCTGAATCTGGTAACATACGATCCTTGGTCTTTGGCGTGCTCCAATGCATAGACTATAAAAACAAAAGGTTTGAGTATAGTTATTTAAACACAGACTTATTAAAGTTCAACATGAGCTAAAAATCGTAGTAATCTTGTGAAGATGTTTTTCCTTATAATAATATTTTTTTCGTACTTCCGAGACTAAAGTGACAACTTCACTCCATTATGGCAAGTACTGAAGTGTCACTTTTTGTACCGCCGGGATTAAATTTTGCGAAAATCCCGGAAGGATGAAATTACTAACAAAACAATTTCAGTAGGTTGTTCCACATTTTGTATGCGCCACTACTTCTTAAACGCATCGTACTGCTGTTCATACAGTTTTTTGGATTTCGGTGGTATCAATTCTTTACCTACTTTGGCTGCTTTTTATCAATATCAAATACACCTTTGTCACCCACCATCAAAATTATGACACTGGCAATGACAGTTCCTATGGTAACTTGTTGAGCAGCGATTTTTTGAAAAAACGCGTTCTCTAACTCCATACAGATTAAGTGTTTCAGTTTCGGAAGTACGAAAAATATCGTATATACCTTGCGACTGAAGTAGTGGTCTTAATCCCTCAGGTAAATTATGGCCCTCCCTTCGGTCGGGCCATAAACTTTACCTTCGGGATTAAAAGTACTACTTCAGTCCCGCGGTATATAATATACTATTAACTATGTAAGTAATTTGAAACATTTGAAACAAAGTTGTTGCTTTATCTGAACCAACTTGGCAATTTTGTTAATTGAGCAGAAGCTGACCAACGAAACGAACGTTAAGTGTTGTTTAAAAATACATTTTTCTATGATCGCCACCTCCCGTATTGGAATGTTCTGGTTTTTAGTATACAATCAGCAAGTTCAAAAGTGAATTTCGGAACATAATTAACTACTTGAAAGGTGGTTTTAATAATTTCATAGTTAATTCTTCGGAAAAAACATATACAGCAATTTCATAGTGCGCAATTCTGTAATGTAATTTTCATCTATATGCCACGAAGCTGAATGAAAGATGTTTATGCTGCATGGTGGGGTTCCAATCATTAGTTATGAATATATTAGTCCTAGAAGACTATTTGAAAGGGGTTGGTGATATATTGGATTGCGATTCATGTTCAATTTTACCAAAAGACCCTCTTCCCACAAAGCTTACGTAAATTAGTAGGTATACTTGCACCTCGACTTGCACGACCAAGAATTGTAGTAACCAATGTTCTAATAATGAAATGTGAATCATAACCCGATCAGTTGTGGTAGACAACAGGTGTCATATGAGAATCGGTGTACTTTAGATTACATTCCGAATGTGATGGTCTTTGATATTTACCTGTAAAGTGGTTATGATGTCAACCTTGTAAAATTCTGTAAATAGTTTCAGACAAATGTGATAAATTTTCGCATTTAGAAAATGTTGAAACTGACTAGGAGTTAAATTTTCCATAGAAATAATTATGTTATTGATGATTTCATTAGCTCACTGTGCAATTCTATAGTGTTCCTTAACAAATGTATGGAATCATTGCCCCTATAGCACTTAAATCGTGATAAAGGATCATTATATGAACACTATAAATAATAAGCAATGCCGAACGGTATATGTTTAGAATGAAAAATTTCTGCACTTTTCTGTAATACTTTCTAAATCGGCATAAATTACAAATGGCATTTTGTCTTGGAAACGAAAATACTGTTCTGCTTCAATAGACTTCCTAACAGCGCATTCATTTATTTGATTAGTACAGTATGTTTCTAAAGGAGAAGATCTGTTGAAAAATGGTTGAAGCACCTGTTACATACAACTTTCCTATACTGTCTATTTGATTATTGTTTAGAAAGGAGAAACGACATACTCTTAATCCAGGCAAAATGATAATCCGCGTATCTTTTTACATTCGATGTATCAGTCATAGAACCTATCGATCTTATGTTTAATATACAGTACTAAAAGGCGGATACGCTCTTTATCACTTTTTTGAATATTACTTAACGTAAATTGTTAATTGAAAGAATAAGAAGAAATAATTAGATTTTCGTTGGCGGGATGAGAATTGCTGTGCAATGAAAAAGTTGGATACTTTATCGAAAACGCAGCCTTGCAATTTACTGTTTTACTTTTATTTTAAGGTGCTTTCGAAGTGACGCAGGTGGTGTAAATAAATGGCACGTTGGCGGTTTAATACCTTTTTGTAAGTGGGTTTAGGTGGGCGTACTGCTAATGTTTCTAAAACACCAACACACCACTCAATCACACACGAATTTCATATAAAGAAATTTTATCTGTAAAATTTTTCTCAAAGAGCCACTGTGATTTGTTTAACCGAATAAGTTATACAGTGACGCTGTTAATTCAGAATGAACTCCATTTTACTCTCAAAATACATCGTATCTGATGTCCAATTGAAAATTCAATATTACCAGAAATGCGGAGTCTTTATGTTACTTACGTGGAATGATTTTATTGTGACGATAAAGTTACCAAGTACCACCCATTCCATATTGCATTAGTAAGGGAATTTATTTTAAATTTATTATTTAGTAGGTTTGGATTTGTATAAAAAGTTCAAATTTGTTTATTTACTAACGTAAGTATCGTGGTAATACAGTCACTAACGCTTTTGAATAATAAACACTCGCAACACAATGACAAAATGGGTTGCAACCTTCTAATTCTACGGCAAAATTGTCAGCCTGATTATTTTCAAACCCTTTTCGATTTCGTAAGTTCGAACAACGAAGAGGTTGTCGTGAGCTTTTTCTTAGAAGTGGGTGGTGTCAACCCTCTGTATTGCGTTGCCACTGGTAATGAGTAAAAGGGCAGGGTTGTGTTTTGTGACAATCGTTACCGTCCCACGAAATGTTACAAAAACTTGAAAGTAACCCGCATAGAATTCCTTTGTGAGATATTGACAACAGTAACATTATAAAGAATTTGGTCGGTTGGTTTTCTTTTGAGACAGCTCTAAAGGTAATTCTAGCGTGCCAAAAAAACGAACTCTTTAAAAAATATTGTTACACCCAACCAACGTAGAATCTTTTGTATGTTAATTCACGCCAAAAAAATCAATTCTTCGAAATCATGAAAAAAAAAAACAGATACAAAATAACAGTAAAAAGTTGGTAGACTCCTCCTCTGAGTACCTGTCCATAAACATTTGCTAGTACGTATTTAAAATAAATGAACAGCTGAAAATGTCTCATTTGTACGTAAACGTCTTAAAATGGGAGTTTCTTTTTTAATTTTTTGCTCAGTAAAGGGACGGCGCGGTTTTACTCTTTAATACCGTTTAATACCGTCAACTGTCAAGATTCCTGTATTATTATATTAAGGTATTTGGTAATACTAATGAAGGCCTACGGCAGCTGGTTTTATTATAACTCGTCTCTAGGAAATCATTGAATATTAATGTGAAATAATTTTGAAGGCACGTCTTTTGGAAATCGGAATATTTTGTTTTTTTTTCAGCTAGTTCGGTAAGTTAATTTTCCCGCATGAGCACTTTGTTTGCAGCACGACCGTAGGGAGAGCTGCATTTATAGTGCTAGTTAGGTACATACTTGTTAGGTATTACCTGAGACAGATGCCTAAAAAATAGGAGGTTGCTCGATCAAAATTAATTAATTTTATTATTACATCTGCTAGATGTTCTCCTCTTTCGTTTCTAGTAAAAAGGTATACAAATTTAAAAGTATCTACGTCACCTACATTAGAACTGCGAAAAATATTACATTCAAACTGTTTGTATTAAATCAAGTGTAAAGTTTAATTTTGTAACGCCAAACAGATGACACCTTATAGCTTTCCACAAAACTTTTCCTCCAATTTGCACATATAAGTAAGTAGGCGTTTGTTCTCCCAAGTGTTACATAAACTTCAGCACAATCTGGAGTCAAGTTACACTAAAACGAGCAGGAAATGAAACTTATACGAATAATATGTAACAGGGTGCTATTTGCATCCCGTATTAATTGATTACCTGAAAATTATCACAAAAATACTGGCTGACCAAGCCATATAACATATCAAGCAGGAACTTTTATCTAATGTCCTAAGGCGATGAAAGTAATTAATGTACTTATTACACCTGCAAATAGTTATTATCAAATAGTTTTATGTGATAAGACAAGTGTTATAAGACGGGAAAATAGTGAGTTTACGGAAGATTTGCGGGTATTGATGAACATTGAAATTGTTGAGGGTATATTTAATTTAGGTAGTATTTGGGTTTAATTTTAGAATTAAGTACGTTGTGTGCTGTTGCTGTTAAATTTTGTGTTTACGAACCCAGTAAATTTAGTCTTGTCTAATTTGGGCAAGCCGAGTATGCTATATAAAATTGTTTGTAAAAATAAACGTAATTAAATTTTGTTTGTAAACCTAGGTTTTGGTGGCCTTTTGAAGTAATTTTCAGTAATTTGTGTTTTTAGGTGGGTCATACTGGGCGATCAGGTGGTTAACACAGCAATTATTTTTAACACTCGATAACGTGGAGAGGAATTTATGGTATGATCTCAAGGAAAATTTATTTGACAGTTAACTTCAATAAAGAAAAGAGTAAAAATACTAGTTAGGTGTTGTGTTGTGCGGTTTATCTGAATTGGAATTATTTTTGTGCGAATGGAAGGTAGAAGAGTGGAGGGAGTGTAGAAATGGTAGAAGGTTCGTTTGATACCTACTGTTAACAGATGAAGGAAAGAATGCCAGTCGGAAAATTATAATGCAAATGCATAAAGAAAATAAGATAATTTTATTAATTTTTGCTCTAAAATAATTTGGGGAGCCAATAATCGCATATTATGAGTTTTACATTGAAATCCCTATGTTGCGTTACGCAAGTCACCACCCTGTATATTTCATTTATTAGGAAAAGAAAATTCAAATTTCAAATACTTGACAGATATCTGCAATCGCTAACATTAAAGTTACTATAATCTGGTAACTTCCCTCATTTTTGGGCAAAAATCATGCGTTTTTTGATTTGTGTATTTAAGAATTGAACATAGGATATTTGTATGTTCGGGGGTAAAATTCATATTATGAGATAGGCCTGTTCACGGAAAAGGTGCAGGTGATTTCAAGTGTAGAATTCAGCCCAGTTGATCAAGAAAGAATTACAGTCATTTGAGTATTGACTCGTAAGTTCATTATTTTATTGTAGGATTAATTTTATTGCAATATGTTATTAATGCACTTATTTTCTGGCCGCCAAAGGGATATTGAAATAACGATAACATTCCCAATAAAAGAACGCATTTCTTTAATAAGCCCCAATGAAGTACGAGTAGTAACGATGTTTGTTCAATAAAAACAGTGATAACCAGATAAGTAAATTATTAATCTTGCATTATGCACACCATTATATATTTGTATGTACAAGATCATGGTCTATCATCAGTGACGTGCGATAAAAATCCCTGCAAATTAAAAGTATCCCTTAAACCTATTACATTTGTAAATTAGGTCATTAGTTTAGTAGTATGCGCATCAGTAGGTATACCGACATGTTCCAATAGGAAATAGATTTCATCTCAACTTGTGAGAGAGGTGATCAGATGTTAATTTTAACCAGAATTGAGAAATGTAACAAAATAATACCGTATTTTCTAATTTTCCTGTATCTTTCCATTTTGCTCTGAATTTAACAAAAATTGTCAAATTCCGTGATGGATGAGACGTTAACGCGCTCCGTAGGTATACTTCAGGGATGGTTAATGTTGCACTTAATATATTACTGTCGATAATAATATTCTTATTTTATTACATAATGTACTAAGGGATTAAATACCACAATTAGCGGAGAACTAAATTTTGCGAAGGAACTATGCTCTGTTTAATCCTGTGGGTTACGTGGAGCTCAAATAATTACCTCTGTGAGACAGGTCGATTGTTACCCTGATGATCAACATTCACGTCTGAATAGTCGAATATTGTAGAATTGTCTCAACTTCTTATTTCACAGGCAAATATTTCGATTTGAACTAATAATAATAGTAAAACTGCTGGAAAATAGCTTTCGAAAGTGTAATAAAAAACGATTACCTACCTGATGAACGTGCTCTTTCATTCCTAACCATTGTTTATAGCTGATAGAAATTCCGCTGTTCCTCCATTTGTCGTAATTCAGCTTCTTCGAAGGATCACAGAGAGTGTCTTTAGCTTCCTGAAATCAAGGAAATCTCATTAAAAAGTAATTTAGTGGAAATTTCACAACTTTATTAGTTTGTAACAGTTTAACTTCCTGAGTGAGAGCGGTTATTAAAGATTCGTCTGGTATGAAATTTTACTTTGTAGTTAATATAAGTACTCGTCTTAAAAGATTTATTTGGACACCCTCTAATTTAGAGGTAATAAAATCCATCATTACACCTTATCTTCAACAACTTGTCTATTGGTCGTAAAACGAATTTTTAAGATCCTTGCGGTAAATGTTGGACAATGTATGTATTCTGCAGGGTGTTTTTTTCGGATGTTTCTCGGAAGTATTGCAGTCTTCCGAGATCAAATTTAATTGTCTTTCAGAAAAAGTGCGTAGATAACTAGATATGTCGCAAAATCGAATTTTTAGATATTTCTGTCAGTGCATAATTTTGATACAATAGCAAAAATCTGCAAAAGAATAAGTTTAGTTAGAAGTTTCTGGAAAAGGATTACGGTAGGTACTAATTAGAAAATGTGAAAAAATGCCCGAAGTAGCTAGCGACTTTATTGCTTTAAACCGCAAATCACTATTTTTTGTTGTATGCTCAGATTTCACGTGAAATCTTGTTTCTTTCCAAACATACCTTGTAAGTGCTATTTTTGACGTCTAAATCAAATTCAGAAGCTTTTCAGTGATTTATATGATTTCTGTGATAAAATAAAGTTTTGTAATATGCACAACGATAAAGGGAAACCAACCATCTCGTGAAAGCTAATTCACTCGATGGTTAAAATAAGAAAAACTATTCATTCATTGTTTCAATCGATCGTGATTGGTGCGTGGTATTTGTACTTCGGCACTGAGTGCCTATTTTTATTTCAGCTTGATTGTTTGATTTTGTCGAATAATTTTGTTTCATCTGTAAATGTTCTATGTTGTGTTTAATGGAAACCGAATTACGACCCAGGAGATAAGATAAGAAATTTTAAAAATAAAGGAAAATAAAATAAAAACTTCAAACAAAGGATAGATGCAGGCCAATGGAATCTTTTGAATTTACAGAAAGAATTAAAAAAAGATTTTGTTAGTAGGTACGTGTGTTTAATTGAGCTAGCTGGATAGGTGTTGGTGGGTGGTTCAGTGATCGTTTGCAATTGCACATAGCAGTATATAAGACAATAAGAAGTGACAAGCAAGAAATTTCAATCATGTGCTTTAGTTAAATATGGACGATGCGTTCAAGAGGTAAGAGTAATATATGCTGGCCTGATTTCTCTCTTAACACATTCGTAGTGAACTCACTCGGGACAAACTTTTATGATCATTTTCACCAGTTTTATAGACGCGTCAGCTTAAGTAATTGCAGTGCAAATTAAGAATGTTAAATAAATACAAGAGCTTGTATCTGATATGTCAAATAAAATCGCCTTTGCTTTCGTGTTAAGGTCAATAGTTTTAAACGCGCCGTCCTGTATAGGTTTAGATATATATAGTTAGACCATATGATTTCCCTATTAATCCTAGCTTTAGGATGTGTTAGGATACAAATACGTAAATCAGTTGTTCATTATGTAGCAGAGACGCAACAAAACAAAGAGAAGTTAATTAAACTTTTTTTAACTTAAATTAATTTATGCAGCTGTGCTGTTTTGACGTCGAACAACAGCAAAAAGACCAAGTAAATGTGTTATATTCTTTTGTTAGAACGGGTAAACGTATTTCTACTCTTTTAATCAGGATAATTATTTTCTGTCGACATAAAAGTTAACCCCTGTCAAACTCACGGTATTCAATTATACTGTGGCACAAACAATGCATTAAAAACTAAACCGACATCTCATCTATTAGTTACACATCGATACTTTATTTTTGAACGTAATAATTATTTACGTGTATTTATGCTTCTATGCGACATGAGTTCCAGAAAACGAATGTGGTAAATCTAATGACGTACATAAAATTCGTTTACCTCTAAATGTGAAAAAAAGCGCACGAACAGGTCCTAATCAGAAGCGATAACTTTCCCCTATTCCCAAGGTGTAGGACAGGCAACCTTGTTTTCCAAGGGGCCAAAATAAATTTTTGCATATGCGCCACGGGTCACAGTTGAAAATCCAAATAAAAAGTATGTTGTTATTGACGCGCCAATGTTACCTATTGTAATCTAACGGCGTTAAAAAGTTTATTATATTATTATTATCATTACTACCTGTCTGAATATTTTAAAAGAAATTTTTCCTTGTAACCAAGAAGGTAATAAGTTTTCCATTTAAATTCAATATTAAGTACCGCAAATCTTCTAACTGAGTTAAATATGTAAATTTTGAGCTTTCAATTTCTTTTCCTATATATTTCTATACTTCTATTGTTCATTTAAGGCAGTTGTTTACCAGTAAAATAGACAGAAGCCACTGATATGGCAGTAACATTTTGGGACATTGGATCTTTCGATGAAGCTTTGGAGGGCTGTAAATGAAGGCCGAAACTGATCGATTGATTTAAATTTCAATATATATATATATCAATATTTTTGATTTTGTGTATTGATTTGCCATCAGTGTTGTCAAAGGATCAATTTTTAAATTTTCAGGTTGGATCCAAATAAATCCATTTTACTAAGGAAGTGGTATTCAAGTATGTCAGTGAAGTTGTGGTAGCCGTGGACACATTTTTGGCAGAAAACGAACATTCCTGTAAAAAGTAAAACTTAATAAAGCGATCAGGAAGTTCCCCACCCTGAAATCTAACCCCTGTTACAAAAGGGTAAAATTCAAAAAACTGTAATTTAATAGGGTTTAATTTGACGCAAACTTTTGATCTGGGATTCGGATAGGAAAAGTACGGAGGTGTAGAAAGGACATACAAGTTATTCTTTTTATTAATTTTCAGCTTCAACTATTTTACACGTGTATCCTCGCGTGTATCTACAAATTCGAAAGAGTTGCTAGGTCTTGGAAAAGAATTTACGTCAGACGAATTTAGGAATTTACAGATTTTTCTGGGAATGTATCGGTTTCACGGTATTAAGCGATTCAATACATTTCAAAAAGACCTTAATATGCAAAATACTAAAAGCATTGAAGTTTTCCCAAAATTGTTTAACTAAAAGTCGACGCGTCGTAATTTATTATTATGAATTATCAATTCCTGATCCTGATTCCTGGAAATCTATTTAAATTTGGCAAAGTTACGTATTTTCATCCTTAACAAAATGCAGTTTTGAAATTGAAAAAACCAAATTTTGTAAAATCGTTTTTATTTTTTACTGAAGTTATTTAAAAAGATATTTCGAAATAAATGACACATTATTACGGCCATTTTTTTCCCTCTATAAGATTCCACTTTTAAATTTTATTTTGGACGTTTTGTGTAAAGTGAACCAACATCAACTTTGTTTTTTCTTATGGAAGTCATTTTTACTTTTTATGTCATTTGATAAAGCATTTGTCTCTGATTTCAAAATGTAAACATCTTTTAATCAGAAATAGTGTTATTAATTTGTAAAAACGCAAGAAACTATGTACGTACACTACCCAAGCCAAAATTTTCTAGACAAAAAAGAAGATATTTTAGCAATATTAAAAAATTGTGATGTTTACATTTTTGAAATCAGAAAAAAATTATCTATCAAATGCCACGAAAAGTAAAAATATCTTCCATAATAAAAACAAAGTTGATGATGGTTAACCGGAGACGAAACGTCGGATTTAAAATTTAAAACTAGCATCTTGTAGAGGGGAAAAAGTGCTCATAATAATGTGCTATTTAATTTGAAAAAATTGTTTAGATAACATCAGTAAAAAATAAAAACGATTTTGCAACATATCGTTTTTTCCGGATATCTCCGAAAGTAGTCGGAATTTTCAAGTTTCAAAACTGCATTTTGTTAAGCATCAAAATAGGCAACTTTGCCAAATTTAAACGACCTACCTATCTCTTACAGTTCCTGAGATCCCCATGGTCGCCCTCGAATTTGAATCAGCCTGTATAGTAATGAAGAGCTTAAAAAATGATCTTAGTGCATACGGAATGTGAAAGGAAGCTCTAGAATCGTCTAGCATGTTGCTAAGGGATTTCGAGTATGGAACTTCCAAAACTTTTTAGCTCGTAGAGCCTTGGATTGCATTTTTCCGAAAATTTAATGTGCGTTTCAAGCGCGCGCTAGACCATATATAAACTTAGAAAGCTCTGGCAGGACATAAGAAAGCATGATGTCCTGGTAAAGCTTACATACTTCTGGTCCGAGACTGGAAAACTCTAGAAACCACTCCGAAAGTCTGTAGGATTATACGATACAATGCTTTGAAAATGCCAATGGAGCCCTGGAAATGGCCTGGAAGGTTACGGTAAGTCTCAGTTCCGTCTAATGTGTTTCAGAGCCTGCTAAGTGTTCAAAAAGTCACCACGAAAAAAAAAGATAGGGTTTTCCATTTTTTTTTAAAATATTGTTGCAAGGCTCATTTAACTGGTTTCTAGGTCCTTCCAGCGCGTTATAGGTCATCATTGCCTGAGTTGGGCATGATTTTATACATTCGAATGCCTCTCAAGCAATTGATCTACAGATAGACAATTTTCTTATTCTAAAAGAGTTATTTTTCCTCAAACGAAAACATGACATTTTCAACTCATTTCATAACACAAAAGTTTGACATTTTAGAAATCATGTGCGTTGGCATTGGCAGCGCATACAAAGCCCTCGTTGCCACTGACAGCGTCAAAAAGGTACTTTGTCTGGCAACAAATCAAACTTTTTTTCAAATAGCAAAGCAAAATTTTTATTAAATTTTTCAAAAAACTTTCTTTTGTGGACAACCTACAAAAATTATGCTCATTTTTTACAAAAAAAAACGGAAAAATAAATCTCACATTTAAAAAACAAAGATATTTTTTTCGAAAAAACGGTTATTTTGATTTCGTTAAAATAAATAAAGGACGTATACGACTCTGAGCTAGAGAGCTATTCTGTCGAGAATTTGGACCCTGGTTTTTTTTTACAGATTTCAATATTTTTATAATTTGAAATTATAAAAAACAGACGTACCTATATTTACATACCAAGAAAATCGAAGTCAATAAAACTGATGCGGAAACGAGTGTTTCAAGGCGTATGCCTTCATGCAAGCAATCGCGAATTGTTGAAGTTACAACTTCAAACTTTAGTTTTGTAAATTTCATAATTGGTCATAACTTTCACATAATCACGAATCCAGTTTGGGAACAGAAGAAACGCTTTTCTGTCAATAAAGATTAATATTTCGGTATTCTCCTGACTTTGATCATCATTTTGAATGGATAGAAGAAAACCAAGTGTTTCTTGAAATTGCGTCCATTCGATGAGAATCCTTTATGATCAAGAGTTAAATAAATGGGACCGTAAATGAGGTAATAAATCATGTAAATATTGCTTTATGTGCAATGCGTTTATGCATCGTCAAGCTTGAACGATTTAGATTTTGCAAATAGAAGTAAGTAGCCAACGCATTTGCAAGCTTACCATCAAACATTAAAATTAAGAAATTCCGAGAAGGATGATCTCAAAGCGTTTTAAAATAGCCTTCGTATTTCGTGTGATAAAAATATATAAATCGCCAATCACGTTGGGGTAATTTAGTGCATTTTGCAATTGACGCAAACAGCTTTAAGTGTTTAACAACAACTATACAGAAATAGATTGTACAAGTGAATGTAATGACCCCTACCTAATTGACACACTGAAACCATTTTAGATGTTTACCAATAACTCATTATTTAATGGACGTTATGATTTAAGCGTCGATACATTTGTCTTGTGTGCAAATTGCAAAGTTAAAGTTGAAAAATGAGTTGCTCCAAGATTACGTTCGCCTGCTCTTGAACTTACACGGCTTTTATGAACATGGTTGGGGTGGAGTATTTTTCAATTCATATCTCGTACAATTCAACACCTTTCTTTATTGCCGCATTCTAACGAATTTTTGTAAAAAATTATCCACTTCCTCATGTTTGGTAGGAATCAAAACTCGAAAATTATAATGTCTATCGATTTCGAAACTTTTGCACATGATACGTGGTGCACCATCAAAAATTGTGGCTGGGCAAAGTAATTTTCTTCTGAATCTGATGATTACGACAAGAAACTGTTGTAGTCAACTTTGGACACTTTTTCCATAAATTTGAGCATTAGGTACTCGTATGTAAGTTTTTCCTACTAATTTTTCATGTGAAAGTGAAAACGAATGTTACGCTTGTGAATCCATTATCTGTTACCTACGCCTTCCTACTGCCCAGTACAAGAAACTGAAATTTCATTACAGTTGAGCCTTCAACGTCTCGCAAAATGCTGAAGTAATTGAAACTAGCCAAAAAAGTTTTAAAAATAACTGGAACCGTCCCTTCTAGAATTATAATTTGCATGACATACAACTTTTAGCGCATTTTTTATTCTCAAATAGTTTTTCGAGCGCCTTTTAAGCTTTTTATAAATCGATTGAGATCTCTCCAATGGGATATCTGGTTTTCAGCATTCTATTCGTACTATCAAGATATTCCTGCATCGCTTAGTCTAATCGCTACCGAAAAAGTCGGTCAAGTCATACACAACGGCCTTTTGTCCGCTCGTTCGAGTGCATTTTACAAACCTATCGATATCTAGATAAAAGAATACCGTAGAGCCTTCGGGTTTTCAGCATCAGTTTTGTACTGTCGAGTTATTTCTGCATCGCTTAATTTGAAAACTGAAGGTCATTGCCGAAGTTCATAATTTATCATTTTCATTTTTATATCACATCCACTATTTCAATTGATTAAGGAAACCTGGGGGATTATTTTCGAGATAAACACAAAGTTAGCTCGTTTGATTTGAATTTGTGTTTGTTTATCCTTTTAGAAATTTGGTAGGTGCGTAATTTTTCGTTATAATTTGCAATTAATATGTGGTGTGGAAATTTAACGGGTGTTGTCCGATTAAGAAAAAGTTTTGTCGGATTGAAAAAACAAGCAGTAGTAGTGCACCGCGAGCTTTTTGTTGAGGTTCTCTTCTTATTAAAGTTCAAAGTTTCTACCGTCCGAACAGTCACCGAAAATTTGTCATCTTATTCATCAAACCAGTTTCGCTTGTTATCTAATTCTCTGCTATAAAACAAAGTGAAGCTTAAAGCTGCCAGGGTTTGTGTGTGAGTTGTTTATGAAGAAAAAATCTGTAAGTAATTATAAGATTTCTTATTTTAATTGTCGACCGCTTGCGTGTGGAGTAATAACTCAAACATAAGCCTTTCTTTCTTTCAAGGATTTTGATTTGATTTTTTCATGTGTGTTTCGGAACAAATTTTTGTCATTGTTATTCAATTAATTGTGGGTTTATTCGAATCCATTTTGCGACCCGGATAGTTTTCATATCAGATTTTTCTTTTCGTGCCCAAGAATTGTCAGGTGTGCAAATCTGTATAGTTAATTCTTTGGAATTTTCGAAAGTTGGTTTTCCACCAACGGACTAATTACAAGTTATTCTTGCGTTACTTACCCTGAAAGCTACTGATGTGCCACATCATAAACGTGCTTAAGTCTATAGTGATGGCCTATCAGACTTTTTAACTTGTTAAAATCTTTAGATATTTTTATTTTTCAATTCACCTTGAGTATTTGTATGTTTTCTGTCCCCACTTGAACACAAATACGTGTATAAATTGTATCATTACTTTATAATCTAAAGATCTAATTGACGTAATAATTGTTTCAAAAGTCCTAATATAAATCGCGAGAGGAAAATCAAGCCCGCGACGTAATCAGCAGAGTAATTGAATCCTTTAATCGGCAAAAAGGAAGTTCGCTGAAGAATTTGGAAGTAATCGAGTCTGCTGGAGCCACTAAATTAAGATCCTTTAGTTTCACTTTAAGATTTTGCTAATCAATTTCGTCCCAATTTATAATATATTATGCTAGGAGTAGGTACTATACAGGTCCTTGTTTTTGACAAGTCTTGGGGACTTTATTGGCACACTTTAGAAAACAATCCAATCGTTTGAACTTTCCCATCCTAATTTGCAACTCATTCAGTAGAGCTGGAGGGCCTGGTTTAGTTTGGTTGCATAAAGTTAAGCTGGTCTAATTGCCTTCCTTGCATTTTACATTTAAACGACGCTTGCTCCATGCATATTAATACCTGCGAAATAGAATAAGTAATAATATATTTAGCAAACAAAGTAGCGTTTCCCCTTTGGATGAAAGGCTCCTGCGCTTGCATTTGACCACAAAGGAACGTAACCGTCTCATTATCTGACGCATATTAAACGTTTCATGTATAACCTTTCGGAAACTGTATAAACATCTGATGTTTTCCTATCAGAAATTTCATTTAATATGTACACACAGAGGGTTAATTGCAGATCAAAGCCAAGTACGTCCTTTCGTTTATATAATGCGCTGCAATATGGTTATTCTGTGAAACTAAACAGATTATCACATTGTAATGTAATAATTTTCTCGTTGACGAAGTGCCTAAAGCAATTTCGACATTTTCCATCGTCAAAATTCTGGACTTCCATGGTGCATAATGATTATTTGGACGTTTTAAAAATACTAATTTTTTGCATTTTAAAATACCCGTGGCGTGCTTTTAATGGTATAATACATAGACCACAAGCTTTAAGCCTGAACAATAAGTAAGCCTTCAATTAAAATAAACAGCAATAAAACTTATCTTTTCAAAAAATAGGCACGCATTAGGCTTGCGTCAATATCCTTCACCATCTACCTTGGTCTCCATTCGCAAAACTAACTGTAACATATTTCCTTTTTGCCAAAATAGACGAAGCTTGCTGAGCTGAGCATTATAAAATAACCAAAATTTTAATTGGTCGAAATATCTAAAATTACTATTGTATTCATACAATACATTTTTTCACGGTAATGCACAATTCTGCTATTCCACTATGATTATACTATTACACCTACAGTGTAAAAACACTTTTTTTATTCAATGATTGTACACATAATACCATAACCAACTATAAAATAGTTATTTATATAACAAGAGCGCGAAGTTCAATTTCGCGCATTGAGACTGAAGGTATTTTGACGAGGCGAAGCCGAGTTAAAATATCAGTCAAATGCGCGAAATAACTTCGCGCTAGCGTTATATACAATATTTTTTCTACAACTGAACCGATTGTTAATTAAATTTGCTGTTTAAGTTCAACTTTGTCACGTGCGCGAAATACTTTTTTTCACTGTTGACGATTTCGCGCACGTTGTCAATAGCAACCTTACCTATTAATTAACCGTTTAAAAATCTAGTACTTCGCGTTTCGAAATCCGTCAGAAAATGACAGGTTTTTTTGACAGTTGTAGAAAAATAAATTTGAGTAAAACAAATAAAATCACGACGTTATTGCCAGTATATGTCAGCTAAAGGATAACATGACACACAAAAAAGGAACCACATTATCTAAGATCTGCACTTATACTTCTGTTATACTAAATTGTGACAAAAATAATCAACAGTGTTAATTAATTAACTGAAATACTTTGAAAATATACTTTTAATTGGCAATTTACTAAAGGATTCTAACGATTGCGTAACACGTTATTAAAAGTACGGTTCTCATGGTCACATTTAATTAAAGGAGCTGAATTTTGGTAGAGACCAGTAGAAATAAAATGACAAAGGTCCCCAGAGATCCTATGTGTGCTAAAAAAAATTATTCAAGCTCAAAGGCGCAAATTTTTTTTTGATTTTTCTCGAAACCGGTAGCTTCTATTAAACATACAGTGTGTAAAGCGATGGGGTATACAAGAGGGAATTTTTTTTTGATATTTTTTGCTTGCTTTGAAAGTACCAATAACGTTTCGATAATCTAAAATTTATTTATAGAAATCTGGAAAAATAATAAAATTAATTTTTTTTATTGAAAGTTATCATTCTACATTATAATCAAGATAGCGTATTGTTATCAAACCACAAACAATCGAAACGTTATTGGTACTTTCAAAAAGGAAGCAAAAAATATCATGAAGAATAAATTTTTTTCATAGATCGCTTTACACACTGTATATTTTCGACAAAAAATTATGTACAAAAATAGTACTCGCCATTTTTTTCCTAAGAATCACCATTCCTAAGAAATCGCGATTCTTAAAGTTGGAGTTACTTTCTACATGATATGCACACATTTTCACACCACCTGTGAGGTAGTGGCACTGGGTGCGTTTTTTAACGTGATTTCTCCGGTAGGTCTACTCCACGATCCGTTATGACGGAGTTTTATGGGAAAATGCTGTATTTACTACAGTCTTCGGTCATGGCTTCTTCGATTTCTTCTTCTTGCTGGATGTTCATAAATTGTTCAACTGAAGATCAATCAGCTATCTCTTCATTGATATCAGATGAATATTCGTCTATATTGGATTCAATTAAGCATTCGAGCAAGATTGGCCTTAACAATTAGTGCACACTGGTGAACACAACAACCCTACTCTTCTACAGCCACATTTAGTACTACAACCTTTTTTTACAATTACAAAAAATATAGGCAGTCTAGGAGTTTTTTCGGAGCAGGTGGGAGTATGGTTTGAATCGGTTCCAAAGTATTGTCTGTTAATTTCCAACCCCAGTTTTCGGGGTTCAGTTGATTGTTACCTAACAATGTCTGAACTTGATAGTATACTCGATACAAGTATTAATGAGCAGAAGCCGATGTAGGAGGAAGACAAGATAGTTGTACTTGTTTATTGTTCCGTGTTTTTTTAAAAAATTAGGTTTTTCACAAATGTCAAAAAAAACCTGGATTGAACATCGCGCTTGTAATATAAATAACTAGGTAATCTGTACTTGTCCATACAATTAATTTTTCTTTTGAGCTACATCATTTAAAGTTCTATTATAGGTATAACCTGAACCACTCTATCTCGAGTTAATAGGGTCTTCCTGAAAAAAAATATTGTAACTTTTTTGTGTCTTACTGTAAAGTTTATAACCTGTAATTAAACATCTCATATACAAAACTTTTTTTCCTAATTGCAGCATGTCAATAAACAACATATAATATCGTAAAACTTTCAAATTTTGTCATGCAACCGACGACATGCCGATATTGGCCGAGCGTCGCATACGTCACTACGCGGGTTGCCGATCGGGAGTTATATTAGTGCATGACACTGATAGGAGTTCGATTCGACTTATTATGGCAATCTGCCATAAACTGAGTTCTGACTGGTCCGTAAAGGGGCAGTTAGATAGTCTGCCAAAGGTTGATGTGTTAATGGTCGCCGCCTTTTTCTCGAAAAGTGAGTTTTTCCATGCCACTCGTTTGAGTGGAGTCAAAGCCCAGAAGCAAATCTGTTATGGTTCATAGGAAGTATAACATCAAGTTATGTGTGTATAGTGCAAGGTATAGTGTAGGTACCTAATACAGTATGCACCTTACGGATTTCAACGAGAAAATTAGGGTGTTGGATATGTGGAAGTGAAAATAGAGAAAAATGTGTGCGCTTAAGGGCACAGATATGCCCAGAACAGAGTTCGAAGTAAATCATATTCTGAATTACAATTACAATATTATATATCGATGGATTTTCGTCGATAACTGACTGAAAGTAAATCGACATTATGTACTTTAATTAATTAGAATCGTCTTCACAACAATACAAATGGGATGTTAAACTCGCGGTATCACGTCGAACTTTTTTCGTATATTTCCTGTTGGGACGTTTATATACAATTTATTAGGTTCGCGATGACTTCTGCTATCACACTCAGGTACAAATGCAATAATTATTCGACGCTTTTTTCCGTCAAAACGACGTTTTCTTTCTCTGAATCGATTGTAACCAATGCTACGGCTGAGCGCCAACGCGCGTAGTGACGTCACAGCAACGTGGCGGTCATTCGAAACTTTTCAAACGCCGTTCATTTTAAAATCGTGTTTGCTAATCACAACGATTTCTCTTGACAAAAAAATGACCACTAATTTTTTTAATGTGCTTGGAGTTCATTTTCAAGGTTTTTGAAAAAACGCGGAAAACCCCATTGCATAATGTTACAACAACACAAAACAATGAAAAAATTAGATTTAATCTAAAACAGGAATTTATACCTCAAAGGCACAGTCAAGCTACCGGGGTACTTATATGTATTTGCTATAGGGATATACATTGATATCTACAAATACAGCAAAGAAAAAGACTACGTTTTCCTGTCTTCCTCTGAAATGATGAGTTTTATCGCCACACAACCTAAATCATTAAATTTATATCTATTATATTCAATGCCTACATGTTGCGAGCGTTCACAAGGGTCCTTTTGTGTTGGCTGTGTTGAGGACTGTGGAGGAAGGAGAACCTGGCACACTAGCAGGGCCTCTATGCCAGATTTAGTGGTAAAATTTTTCAAAAGCTTAGTTGTTTTTGAACTCATTTCAATTATCCCAGCAGTGATAATTGATATTCCACATCCCCGCCGGCTATATTACGTTATTTTGAGAATGAAAATGATGAATGATGATATAGGCTAATTTTCGAAACTGCTACGTTTGGAAATGCTGCTCGTAGTAGAACCGTCTCTTTCTGTTGTTTCAGTGTAAACCAACTATAAGATTCACAATCTTGAGTGGAGACGTTCCAAATATTACTATAATTCTTAAATAGGTAATAGGATTTCATAGAATAGGTAGCTTATTTTTTTTATCTCCCATCAATTTCCCTACAACCCAGGTTAATCAAATTAAGTAATAATAATAATAATAATAATAATAATAATAATAATGACATTTATTTCCACGTAATACCAAAACCAAATAAGTATAAAATATATATAAATGAGTAACACATAATGTATACGGGAAATGGGACTACATTCAGTGTTTTGACAACCCTGTTCTTCCATGTAACCCCAACTCGTTATAGGAAAATAAAATATAAATTGTAAATTACGCTAGCACTCAGGAACAAATTAATACTTGAATACAAAGAGAGGAAAGCAAACAAAAATAAAAATACAAGTATAAGTACTAAAATCTTAAGACACACCAGTTCATTTAGGTAGCTCCAGTTTCAGATATTGTCTGATTTTATTTTTGAAGCCAAGAGGTTGAAGATTTTTAAGAGGGGACGGAATCATGTTATACAGCTTACATATATTATATGTGAACGATTTTTCAAAGTAAGCAGTGTGATGGAAAGGGATATTTAGTAGACCTTCTATGGCGCAAATTTAGATTATGTAAGCTAGTTCTATATTCTAAACGATCAGCTAGGTAACTTGGTGTTTGGGTGATAATAACCTTATGGTAAAGAACTAGAGAATGCAACATTCTACGCTGAGACATATTAAACCATCCCACCTCGATCATCTTATGTGAAATGTGATCTCTGCGCCCAATGCCATAAATAAATCTCAAACAAGAATTCTGCACTCTTTGTATACGGGTGGCAGTAGCTGTGTCAATGCATGCATGAAACAAAACATCACAATAATTAAAATGTGACAAAACAAGGGTATCTGTTAGGGTTATTTTGGTTTTAGTAGATAAAAGATGTCTATTCGGATACAAACGCTTTAGAGTAGAATATGCCTTGCGCAAACAATTATTAATATGGCTAACATACTTAAAGTTAGAGTCCATTAAAACTCCAAGATTTCTTGCATCGTGCGACACTTTCAATACCGATCCTTGCACTTTAATCCTAATGAGATCCAAGTTCTGGATTCTAGCTTTATCTCGTCCAAAAAGCAGCACAGTGGACTTTTTTGCATTAATAAATAAATTATGGTTTGTAGCAGTTCGGACAAGCACTTCAAGTTCTTTATTTATTAATTTTATTGCATCAGATGTATCAGACGGTGGGAATGAACAATATACCTGCGTATCATCAGCATACTGATGAAATTTACAGCTTTTAAAGTCCCTGCAGATATTATTTGAATATATGACATATAAAAGTGGCCCCAAAATGGAGCCTTGTGGGACTCCACTATGTACATCAAGTAAAGAAGATTTAATGTTATCCATAAGCACACAATGCTGCCTACTTTCAAGGTAAGAGGTAATAAGTTGTACCGCAGACACATCGAAACCGTAATGATTCAGTATTGATAAAAGAAGCTTATGATTTATAGTATCAAATGCCTTAGAAAAATCTACTAATACCAAAACTGTGAGATATCCTGCATCTGTAGCTTTAATGATATCGTCGGTAATACTAAGTAATGCTGTGGTGCAACTATAATTTTTTCGAAACCCAGATTGGTAAGGTGTTAAAAGATTATACTTAAGAATGTGTTCATTTATTTGATCTTTCATAACCTTCTCCAATATTTTCGACAAAGTGCACAGTATACTAATCGGTCTCAAGTCTTTATAGCATGAAGGATTATTAATTTTAGGAATAGGCTTGACATAAGCCACTTTCCATTGTGAAGGAAACGTATTGGTGTAGAGGCATTCATTTATAATATGCGTTATAAAAGTAGGATAAATGGATTCAGTCTGACCAATTTCTCCTTAAATAAATAGAAATTACCCGTTTTAGCAATTACATGTTGATGTATAGGTTATTACATCATCGATTACCGTTTACCATTGCATAAAATCAATGCTTTTACATTCAATGCTAACGAGAAGTTTTCATAAATAATAGATATGCTTCTGTCAAAATGTAACTAAATTGCGGCCAATTCCACTTATAACCAAATACACGTCATTACTATCAGACTACCCCACAGAAACGATATACGTTTTCCAAAACAAGTTAAAAAGAAAAAGGGAGTCCTTAATAACCTTAAAATAATAATGGACCTGCGTGTTCATCACAAATTAATTGACGTCACATTGACTGCGTTTGTCTATATTTAGATCATTCAAAGAAGTTAACCGAACGAGGTTTAATGAAATTTGTGGTGAGTTTCCTTTTTAGAGGAGCCTACCCAAAATAAAATAAGTACATGCAGAGTATTCCATCTAAAATAAAAATGTAAAGAACTGATTGACTGGACGTAATAACTAAATTATAAAAGAGCTACAGAAATCACATAGAATTGCATGTTATTGGTTCTGGATTGGGTTTCACTGTTTATTGATAGATGAAATATTTTATGTTGTAGAACGAATAATGTTAACAAACATCCCTTGAAAAAGAACGCAAAGAAGGGTTTCGGAAAGGTAGAAAAAACAAAAAGTTTAGGCACACGAAGCGGAGGAAAATCTGAATAATGACGCTTGTGGAAACCTAAGTAATAAAATAATAAGGTGTCACTTGGAATATGTTGGTAAACCATTTTCGACTGGTTTATTTGTAAACATTTATTTGGCTGTCATTAAGCTGATGTTATGATCTATATGTTAGTAGGTGTCTCATGTGTGTGTTATAGTGGGATTAAGGAATTATTAATAAATAAGTTGTAAATCAGCATATGCATGATTAAAGCGCATTTTTGGTAATACAGGTCAGTATTCTATTAGCGAAGTTTAAAATTATCGATCTCACGAGTCATTTTGGCTGCGTTAAATAATTAATTTTATTTAATTTCAATGGCGGGTACGTCTATTTTGCAAAACAAATCACAAAGTAAATAATTAAGTTTTTATACTGGTAGCGCTATTTAACGGTAAACTTATAGCACCTCCGAAAACCATATCGAAATTATTTTCTTAAAATATTATCGATCTCACAAGTAATCTAACTCAAAATAGACTAGAGCCTGCACATCTACACTATAGCAGAAAGCTTTTAATGAAAATTTGAAGTCTATTGTAATTGTTGAGATCTCACCCCGACAGCCGGACAGCCAGCCATAACGAATATAATAGCGTATTTTTTTCAATAATGCGCTAAAAAATATAAACTCGCCAACATGTCCAGCCGTTTTCATATTATAGAGGGTATTAAAAAGTTTGTGGAAGTGTACAGACCCTGGTACAGACAGATGAATAGATGATCAATGATGCAGACTGACAGGTCAGCCTTATTGCAAATTTGTCTACCTGAACCCGTCTAGTTTATTTAATAAACTGGTTTAACTGCTATTGCGTATTTATGTTACGGGTGGCGATTATTCATAATGACCGGTCAATGTGAATATTATGAAAAAGATCGTTTCAAAACTAAAGAACACTACCGTGGCGAAGAACGGTAATGTTTTGACGTCGAATGTGGCACGTCGGCAGTTGATAGTTTCAGATGCAATTTATTTCACCTCTTCCTCAATTTCCGATCATGTACTGTGTGAGAGGCCGATGAAGATGACGAGTAAATAATTGACGATATCAACCACACTCGTTTGGTGTCATTCGAAAGCAGAGAAACAAGGGTTAAAAAAAGGTTACTCGGTGCTGATGTCCCTCAAAGTTGGGTCAACTTTTTAGGAAAGGCGTTCGAAAAACGCCCAAAGTTTTAGCACTTGCCGATCGAAATTGCGTATTTTTGCCATTTCGAACTTATCTAGCGGCGATCTAACCCAAAATGCGCTTTTTGTTTCCCTAAGTTGGCTCCAAGTGGCTACCAATGGCACTACCTAAAATCGAGAAATTTTCGACATGGAAAATAAGTTTTCTGCTTATCGGGAAGGTAACACCGGCACTTCGCGGGCAAATCCGTTCTTCGAGCCGGATCCGAAAAAAAAATTTTTGCGGCCTGGGTTGCAATACGGTAAAAATAAAGCAATCAATCATAGTAAAATTTCGTATAGAGCTAGCCAGTTGTCAAATTTGAATTTTGATTTCGGAAAGAAGAAAAGTTCATCCCCTTCTTATGCAACCCGTTGCAGCCTTGTTTTAGTTTTATTTAAAGTTTCATGTTTTTGTAGACATTGGGATACTCAGCATAAGTAGTAAATTCTTTCTTATTATCTCGTAAGAATTGAAGATGACTACAGTAACAACAACATATTTTTACAATAAAGAACATAAATTGCTTTTTTTATGAAAACGTCATCCAAAAGAGGTTAAAGATGTTACCTACAAGTAATCTTGACACTTAAGAATAGGTAGTTTTATTGAACGAGAAAAAAACGTTGTTCCGAACAGATTGAAAAGTTTTCAGAGGGAATGAGCAGATGTCATCGGGAAGCGCAGAGATTGTAAGGAATTGGGAAATTATGTTGATGCATTCTTTTAAAGGGGTGCTTTGGAAAAGGTTTATATTATAAAATCACCTCAAGATATCAGATTTGGTAATTTCTAAACACTAAACTTGAAATATCTCTAGTCAAAGACAATGGGTTCGTTATCGAATGAACAAATTAAAATGTACATGGATTCTAAGAGTTTCGATCAGCACGTAATGTTGTAGTACTAGCGGTATACCAAAAGATACTGCATTTTGTGATACCAACGTGCCACTTGCTACAGCTGTTCCTTAGAACCATTTAGACATAGACGATTTGACCCGAAGAACACGTGACATTTTCCGTGTGGGTAGAAATGTATTCCGGACAGGATTTAAGGTAGCTTGGTAGGGAAGCCTCTCATGCACTTTCGATGCCCGTAGGTTGTTTTTGTTACCATAAATGATTTCCCTGACCCCAAAAACATAAATCTAGACACCTTACACGCCCCGGCGTGTCTTAGAAATACAATTCGACCAAAAGTCGGCCATTTTTTAAAAATGGCGACTTTTGGCGGACTTCCTACTACCATTGAAATCCTCGGGTTAAAATTATACGAAATAGACACCCAGATCTCGCCTCAAGGCTATATTTAGTTTTTCTTCAAAAATTTTACAATTAATCACCCCCACTGGCCCCACTCCCCTCTAAAATGTACCCACACGAACAACGTTACGTGTTCTTCGTGCCAAATCGTCTAATCGCCGTTTGCACCCAAGTTTGCACCGACAAATTTAAGCGGAGCTTAAAATCCATGGTAACGATGATTGAGACAATGGTTGTCATGGATTTTAAGCTACGCTTAAGCTACCCTCCACTTTAATTTGTCGGTGCAAACGGCCATAAATGGTTCTGTACCAAGTGGCACCTTGGAATCACAAAATGTAGTATTTTTCAAGAATTGCTGTTATATGGAGACATCAGTATTTCTAAAGGTTGGTCTCAGAATATTCGCGTTTATGTATTCTGGGCAAGGCGGATTAAGGAAGAGTTTATAGGAGCAATGGTAAACATTATGTTTGTTAAATGGTAAAGATCTTTTGTTTTAAATTAATTGTTTAACGTTTTCTATAAAATTTGGTAGATGAATTTATCTAAAATTTGGAAATCTTTAGCAGAACTTGTAATGCAGTCGGTTTTTCTTTAAAACCACAACAGTATCTTTATCACCTTCGGTGATTATCTAGTTTACTTTAGGTACCCGTTATCACCATGAGGTCCTAACATACTGAAACTTTCAAACAATGATTTAAATAAAAGTAAGTAATTTTCAGCCCACAATGTAATTATTGTCATCGCCGTCAAATTTCGGTGTTCAGCTCATTTTAAGGTAAATAGTTATATACTAATTAATGTCAGATACGAATTGAAGACAATGCACAAGTCGTTCCAACTTTTCTTCTTTATTAAATAGTGTTATGGGGGAGGTTTAGTGTTTTCTTAGGCCAAAGACGCACGAGTACTTTAATCTCATTTTAAGATATAACAACCAAGAATCGCCACCAAAGAAGTTCAAAATCGTAATAATAATCCGCCTCCATATAGGAATTTTATTGTGAATGGAATCTAAAGCCATATGGATATTAATTATTACTTATAAACAATTTGCCAATTTTAAGAAAGCGTACTTTGGTGACATAATATCTGTGTATTAAATTTAAGATTAAGATCGATAAACATTTATTTGTATGGCCTCTAATGCAATTCAAATTAAACGTAGTAAAACCTGTTATAAATTTTTGTCATTGCTAAAATCAATGCATTCCGGGCGCTAAAATTCATGAGTTTCAATAGGCCTGCATTTCGTACACAAATAATTTTACCTTCGTAAAAAATTCTAATTACACAAATGTGGAAGTTGCTTCAAGACAAAAACTCAACGGAAATAATTGCGGTCACAGTATTTGTATGAATGTAACAGGTGACCTGGGGCTGCAAGCAAATGTGTAATTTAGAAGGTACGACATAATTGAATAAAATTCATTAGTTTATCTCCCAATACCTACACTAAAATTATATCCTGTACAAAATTAATTGGCAACCTGTGGCTTCTACCAGAGAATACGGTCAAATTTAGCAGAATTCCGACTTTACGGCGTACATTTTTGCAATACCTCAGCAGATTATTATAATTGAGGAGGTACTTACTTGCAATTTTTGAAATTTTTCCTCGGCTTCCTTGTTCCCTTCATTTTTGTCGGGATGATATTGTAGCGCACGAACTTTATATTCGGCCGTAATTTGATCTACCTATAAAAGCACACAAATGATTTATTTAAAACGCAAACTGAAGAAAATTATTTTCAGACGTAATGAAAATAGCGAAATTACCGTAGAATTCTCGTCACATCCTAAAATTGCGTAAAAATCCTCATCCTCACTGCGCTGGTAATTTAAAATTTGATCTACAGCACTCATTATTATTAACACTTCACTTGACGAAATAAACGATACAATGACAATACAAGTTACTTCTACGAACTCTGGGAAATTTGTGACGCTGCCGGTGAAAATCGTACAGGAAAACCAAGGGACCTATAAACCAGTGGCACTTACATCGCTTGAGTTTCCATACGCATCCGTGCACGAAACATATGTCGGCAAGTGCACCAAGTATACTAACTCAATTCCTCAGTTAAGTGAAAGTTGTTTTGTTTTATAATTTCTGGGTTAAGATCATAATTACATAAAAATCGAGTAGATAATGTGGTATCTCTGGTATAAAATGTATGAACCTGCGCACATCGGTAACCCGATTTAATATTCTACCCAGAATCAATGATCCTCATCTCGAGCGCGTCTATTAGAACAAATTTTAGGATTTTACCGAGATTTGCAATCCTTTATGCGATGCTCCCGCTTGCAAATAAATTCGACATTCATTTACATAGCGACGGGGTTGCGTTTAAAAATACGATTCCTTTTAAAGCGCAGTCATTCAAAAAATTATGCTCGGTGTTAGTTAAATGAAGCTAGCATATCGCAAAAAAGGTGGAGGTTTTCACCCAATTCTGTTAAAAAATTCCAACTCGATATTTTCATGAAATGTAGAGCGTGTGATAAAAGCAATTGACCGTCGTCGGTCGGCCCGTAACACATTTGGTAGGCTTTCACGGTTAACTTGCTTATCAACATTATTGAAATTAGTTGCAATCAAAACGATTACTATGAACTGTGGGTTCTCTACATTAACCGCTTTAATGCCCACCTACTCACTAGACTATGAAATTTCTAATTTCAAATAGGTAATTGCGCATTAGGGAATTTTTTCTTTTCAGATCCAGATATCAACCGCATTATTACATGTAACCAGGTAATTCCTAGAAACTATTCAAATGAAAAACTGTGAAATAGCTACCTGTCAATGGCAAGACGCGATCAGATATTCGCGTAAGAGGTTTCGATTTTGAGTAATGGAAATCAGGAGAGTTTAGCAATGTTTTTTTTTCAAAAACTAGAACATCTTGACATCTCCTAAAATAGCACGGGTTAGCAACTCCAAAAATAATAGGTTTTCGATTTCTTATTTACCAGATAATTTTGATTTTCAATTTGGGTTTACCTATTTGACGGAATAAATAAATAAACGGCGTGTAAACCGGATCACGAAACGCGGTAGTGGTAGATCGGTATACGGGGTAATTTGATTGCACCCATTTTCAATAAGGTCAACTGCGCAAAGTTTGAACCGAATCAGTCCAAGCGTTTGACAATTATCGAGTTCAAGCAGAGAGCATCGACACCCCTAAAAAGCTTGCATCGCTTTGCTCTGCCGCTTAACAAAGCTATATCCCCTAACGCACTTTGTTTCATTGAAAGGGGAAGAGAAGGTATAAGTACACAAGATTTTGTCTCGAATGTGTTCCCTTCAGAGAATTGCCCTTCTCAAATTTCTTTTTAGCCCATTTTTGAGGCAGATCAGTATTCTATTAATCAGTTTTGATTCCACCACTAGCAAAATCTTGTTGGGGGCAACCACATTCCCTTTGTCGGTATCCATTTCCGATATCCCGTTCACGTAATTCGCGATTGAAGTTTTGACTTCACTATCGGTAAGATTTTGTCGGGCACAAAATAGTACTCAATTATTAGCGCGCTTCTCATAGCGAGATTCTATTGGACACACGAAAAAGAAAGACCGTGATTCGACCCTTAAGAAACTTTACACCGCGTGACAAAATTCGCAGCGGAAGATACCTGTTCGGCGCCCGAAGTCGACTACCCTTCAAAGACGCGCGCCTTACAAAAAAAGATCTTTCCGATGGCACTAATTTGAAAGCAATCGGACCAAAACTATAGAAGCAGATAGGAAAAAACTGAAAAATCTCTACGGTTGTACACCACGCTCGGGGATGGCACCCAGATGTCGCC
This sequence comes from Photinus pyralis, assembly GCF_008802855.1. Lineage (NCBI taxonomy): Eukaryota > Metazoa > Arthropoda > Insecta > Coleoptera > Lampyridae > Photinus > Photinus pyralis. The sequence goes on from NW_022170510.1 coordinate 27,347,951, forward strand.
GACCCCACATCATGCAGCTCCGTCTCTAAAGTTGTTAATTATACGGACCCGGTAGGTATATGTACACTCCTAGTTTGTTTACAGGCATGTAGGATTCTCTGGATTACGATAGGAGGGTGGACAGTGGTGTATGTGGTGTGCCGTCTCATCGTCTTTATAACATCTTCTACAGGATGGTGATTCTACCAAAAACCCAAGCGGTGCATGTGTTTGTTTAGTTTCCAGTGAGCAGTGCTCACATGTATTCCCGCCAGTAACCTCATGGTTCTTTCTTAATCGCCCAGTGCAAAAACGTTGCGAGATGGTCTTTTGAAGGCTTCTCTGGAAATCTGTATAAACTGCTAAACTCTAATTAACCGGGCCGCTACAGTGCAAAAAATTTTTATCAAAGTACAGAAGTGGTAAATTAAAAAATGTTTACGTTATTATTATTGTGAACCCGAGTCAAAATTTAAATTAGTTCGATGGATCTTTCCAACTGACTGTAATCTCATAACAGTTAAAAAGTCTCGCGGGGTTTTGGAGCAGGTGAAGTTGCTGGACCATCCACGTTATAGTCTCCACTTATCTCTGTGTAACTTTTTTTATTCCCTAAAGAAGCATGGCTGTTTTAACGATTGGTTTTATCGAATAGATAAATGTGTTAAGCTAAAAGGTGAATAGGTATTTTGAAAAACAATAAAATTTCTGATATCTGAGTAATTTTTGTCATTATAGTTTGGAGAAATTTTCGAAGCGAGCTACGTACACATAGGAGCTCGTATTTATTGTGTAAACTCCAGGCGGGTCTCGATCTCTAGGTTGAAATAATGCCGACGATGAGAGCAAGCCACCCTGTAGTTAAAAATGTACGTGTTGTAAACGTAATTTAAGTTTAGCATTGGAAGTTTCAGGCGGGACATCCTATGCAATGTTGTAATTTATTTGTTTAGGAAATAAGGGGCACTTTGTCGAATGGACACAGAATTTCAAGATTTATTGGTCACTGTAATGTTTAGTTTTTTTGTATTGTAAAATTTGTAAATTTTGAATTTGTATAAGTAATTTGAGGGTGATTATTGTATTTAATGAGTGTATGAAATTCAAGGAACGCATAAATAAAGAATAGTTATTTACATAAAAGTCAGGAAAATGACACATTACTGGCGAGGAAATATTGAAGGGCAGAGTACTTTAATTTCCGAGACAAGTAATGCCATTTTACTGACGAGTTTTGTATTAAATTTTACCTGAAATCCTATTTTGATATAAAATTTCAATTTGTATATAAAACTTCTGATTAATGTCAATCTGTCAATGATGACAGGAGTCAATATAGACATAGACACGCCGGCCCGTGTTGCGCAGTTCAGTTAAAGCTGTAGTTCTTACTACAGGTAAATATATCACATTCATTACTAATTCACATTCATTACATTTTTGTGTGTAGTTCGTTAGTAATTGCGTTTGGTTGGACAGACCAATTTAATTTTGGATATTTCTTGGTCAGACTTCTCCTAGATTCCCTAGTTTTTGTTCGTAAAGATTTTGTGCTGCGCTGTCGTGGATGATTTTATGTGTTTTTTCGTTTGCCGATTAATTTTCTGCATTTATCTCTAATTTTTTTCTAATCTCTCCTGACGTAGTTTTTTAATACTATCTTGTCCAAGGAGATCTACCTTGTAGTCGTTGTGAGATTCAATTTCTTCTAATAGGACCACTTCCCTTTATTTTTATCTTTAAGTTGTTTTATTTACTGAAAAACGTTTGTATGACTAGATGGTGATCTGATTCACATTCGGTATGTCGATTTACTAGAACATTTTTCAACATAGGTAATGCTTCGGTCTCTTAATGAATACTACTCTATGACAGATCTGAATCTCAATGTCAGAAGTTTGGTATATTGATGAATAATCGCTGTCGTCAAGCTGTGACCTGCAAATGTTCTATAGTATTCTTCCATTGTCTTACCTACTGTCTCTTCGCCGAATATCCCAAAGACCTCGCTTTTTTGTTCTTCGCCTAGTCTACTGTTCATAACCCGGATGACCATCATTTATTTTTTATTTACCATCTCTGTTCATATATAATGTTGAACTCGCACCGCACGTCATCACTGACCTATCGCACATACTTCAATGAATCGAACGTTAAATTAATGGTATTGCAGAATAATCCTGCATGGTGCTTTTTTTGTATCTTTAGAAATTATTTGTTAGGTTTTATTTTCGTGAACATGGGACATTTGTGTTTAGAGTAATTGGGTTTAGGTAATTAAATAATTGATACCATTCTTTTTACACAAGTGTCATATTAAAGTACGACGAAAATTCTTTAAAAAATGTTCCAAAACCCACTCGTAACACAAAGTATTGAAACGATGTAACGTCATCAAAAGCACACAAAATGTCGAATCTCCATATGGAAGCACGTCCACGTCCAGAGAAAGAGAGGAGTTAAATAAGTAAAATAAAGTTTCAAAGAAACATTACCATACATAAGAAAGTTGGCTATGAGCAGTCTGTGCAGTCACTGCGCATGCCCACATAATTTTCACCATGTGTGAAATGTTTGCCTTTACTAGAAGCATCTGTGGTTAACTTTTCAAAGAAATATCTCCATAAATATGAAAGTTGGCATTGCGCAGTCTGCGCAAAATATGGAGTTAAATGAAACTGATCGAAATGGGCAAATATAGACCATTAGCTATCAATCAATTAGCGAAAACGCGAAGTCTCTAGGTGGCCCAGGGGCCGAGATCTCGATGGAACGGACGGACGGACAGACGGAAACACGATCAGCTTTACCTCAACTTCGTTGTGTTACGCTAAAAAGTAGATGGTATGTTCGCGTGAACGCTTGTTTATAAAAGGGGTGTTGGAAGAAAAAGTACGAGGAAAAGGCTAGAATACGTTCCGTTACGATCAAAGACGTTGAATTTCTATCGTAGCTTAAAAATCTACCTCACTCCTTTACCTTAAAACTTGCAATCCCTTATTTTCACTTAGTTTTAAGTTAATTTACTTCCTTCCGTGGCCCCTCTCCCAATTCCCGTTTAATTAACACTTTGTTAATTATTCTCAAATAACAATAGCTCGAGTAACCCTGTTACTTTCTATTTCCTTTCACTGTATACACTTGGTTTGAATATCCCGCCAGTTTTCTACCTTCCCATAATACTATACCGCCCGCACCGTTCACTTCCCGGTGCAATTCATTGAACCGTCTCCATTTTGAAAATATTGAAGAACGTTTAAGCTGCAAAAATGTACCGGATATTGGATGGATTTTGCATACACTCTGTATAACAAACGCCATGTAAAGGTTACGAACGAATAATGAATTCTAAAAGAGTATGTATGGAAACTGAAGTACTTATAATTAGCACACGATTACGAATCGCGATCAGACTATACCTTTTTAGCGCATTTCAAAATAATAAAAAAATGCGCTATTGTGGCCACTTTGTCCGTCCGTCCGTCCGTCCGTCCGCTCGTTTTGAGACGCTACTAGTTTTTTATCTTAAGAGCTATTGTTCTACTTTTTTCGCTATTTGGTTCGTTATGGTGTCGAGTCTTGCACCAAGGAAGGAATTTTTTCTGTACCGCTTACAAAAAAAGTTATTGTAAAAAAACAAAAGACCGTTTTTTACATGTTCCATAATTTTACACTTTTGCCGTTTATTAACGATCCTAGAGATCGTTTATAATTTTGCATTGCTGTCTGTCGTCTGCCTGTTGGTCTGTCCGTCTATTCCTGTGTCTGTCTGTCCCTCTATCTGTCCGTGTGAACGATAACTTTGTTTAGAAATGTCCTATCGCTCTTACATCTCCGTTAGTTATGAACTGAATTGCATGAAATTCAATATGGGCATATCTTTAGCCATATAATACGCAATGCCAAAAGTTGAGTCGAATCGATTCAAAATTCACAGTGCCCTTTTCGCATCTCGACCATTTATAAACCGAATTGCAAACTTTTTTAATTATAAAAGTATTTAAATGAAATTTGATACATAGCCACTTGGAATACAAGCAAATTTAACGCCAGTTTCAAAATTTGGTTTTGCGCATGCGCAGTGCCAACTTTCTTATTTATGGAGGGATTTAAATGAAATTTGATACATAGCCACTTGGAACAATAGAAAATCTAACGTTAGCTTCAAAATTTAGGTTTGCGCATGCGCAGTTCCAACTTTCTAATTCAGAAAAGCATTGAAATGAAATTCTTCTTATAAACTGAAATTGAAGTAGGACATCAAAATGGATTGCACATTATGCATTATCTTTCATATTTATGGCCGGATTTTTACAATTTTAACAAAAGTTGCATCTTACAAATAGGAAATGAATGCAAGTTGAAATGCGCTTTATGTCAATCGTTTACGATTACTTTTTAACTTGTTTCTGTAGTTTTTAGGTTGAATAAGTTCTTCATTTATCGTTACTTTTGAGATTCTTTAAATTGTAAATATTGCTTTATCCCATGTTCAAACGCTCACAGTTTATGCGTTTACTACGTCATGTACATCAAACGAAAAAAGCGAAATTCTCTTTAGTTTTTCACTGGCTAAATCAATCTCGTAAGATAAATGTTTAGTGTTTTTCTAAAGGAAAATTTACTTTGTTGACAAAACTGTTATTTCAATTTGCCAGATATGCTTTGCGTTGCTATTGTACAAAATATATGGATAACAAGTATTAATTGTGCACAACTCTTCTGCAGATAAAGCGAATTTTTTTAACCGAAATAGCTTTTATTTTGACATCACAATTGATATATTTCTTGCAGACGTCTCAATCGCCCTTTGTAAGTACAGTATATTCGATCACGATAAGAGGTCGAGGAGGAGGACTATGGTTGATAGAAATTAATTCCTTTCGTTGAGACATTTCATTAGAGTACCATGAAAGATAAAACTAGAATTTAAGTGCGACGGAATACCTACCGCAAAGCTTTTACAACCAGATTATTTGGGTTATTAAAGAAAAAACTGTAGATATTTTTTTTTAATTTTAATTATCGACCGCCTACGTGCGGGGTACTATGTCCAAACAAACTTTGTAAGCTTTCTTTCTTTCAGAGATTTTGTTTTAATTTTGTTTCATGTGTATCGGAATAATTTTTTTTCATTGTCAATCAATCAATTTGTTACACATGAATGAACAAAAATTAACCGAGAGCAAGTGAATTGTTAAACGAGATCTTAAACGCAAATCGCGAGATAAAGCCGGTGAAATTGAGGCGGCAAAAATTAAAAAAAAACCGTGTGGATTCTATCCAAAAGTAATTGACCAAAAGTAGTATTTTGAATATTTGTGGTAAAGTGGAAAAACTGTTGGATTTAAATAGTAGTTTTTTCGTTTGATAAACACTGCATATTATTTCTATATGGTATTGGTTGGAAAACTGTTTGATTGGGAACGTTTAGATCGTGTTCTTATCGGAGAGAAACGATCATCCATTTGTCACCTGCCAAAATAACCATTAACAATCGCTCTTTTTTATGCAATATTGCCGCTTTTCTCAGTATTTGGTTTCAAAGATCGGTATCCGCGGTCAATGTCATTACTGCCAGCTATAATCTGATTTTATTTTCTTTATAAGAAAAGAAGTAACTGAAGTTCAAACATTCAAAAGTAGTGAACAACCCTTCCTACGTAATTTTCGATACATTCGAATACTCCCTACACTGTAAAATTCATCCCTTTCTCCCACTCCCTATATTTATATAATTCATTAATAGTACATTATATATCAAGGTAGAGAAGTCCACTATTAATGCCTGAGCACCAAGCGAGGCGCTTGCGCCGAGGGGTGTAAGGTGCGAAGGCAATAATAGACTTCTCTACCGTGGTATATATACTATTTTTTTCAGTACTAGCACTTGAGGTCCTCTAAATGAACATATTATATTGATAAGAGAGTTAACGGTTGTACAGAATTGTTTGTTTCTTAATTTAACATGTCAATCAAGTACGTGGAAGTACAAGTCAAACAGGCCGTATTTTGTTCTGTCATTGAGATATTTTCAAAGAGTAATTTCGTTCGAATTTTTTCAAAATGTGATAATTTTAGGTATGTAATTTCTCTGAAAATGGCGGATGGTGGCAATGATTCATTTTAGAGAACTTGTCTAAACGTTTATTGAGCGAAATTTCGGGTTGTGTTTTCTAAAAGTGACAGCGTGACAGTTCTCATTATTGACTACTAGTTAATAATAAAAAATTATTAACCACTTTAAACAAATGCCGAGAAAGCCTACTTTACAAGTGGAAAAAAGGTTAATAATCATGTCATCAGACGCTAGTAGTGAAAATAGTACATTATATATCAAGGTAGAGAAGTCCACTATTATTGCCTGAGCACCAAGATTACATCTCGAGGCGCTTGCGCCGAGGGGTGTAAGGTGCGAAGTAATAGACTTCTCTACCGTGGTATATATACTATTTTTTTCACTACTAGCACTTGAAATCCTCTAAATTAACATATTATATTGATAAGAGAGTTAACGGTTGGACAGAATTGTTTGTTTCTTAATTTAACATGTCAATCAAGTACGTGGAAGTACAAAACAGGCCGTATTTTGTTCTGTCATTGAGATTTTTCAAAGAGTAATTTCGTTCGAATTTTTTCAAAATGTGATAATTTTAGGTATGTAATTTCTCTGGAAATTGCGATTCGTGGCAATTATTCGTTTTAGAGAACTTGTCTAAACGTTCATTGAGCGAAATTTCGGGTTGTGTTTTCTAAAAGTGACAGCGTGACAGTTCTCATCATTGACTACTAGTTAATAATAAAAAATTATTAACCACTTTGAACAAATGCCGAGAAAGCCTACTTTACAAGTGGAAAAAAGGTTAATAATCATGTCATCAGACGCTAGTAGTGAAAAAACATTTTTTCGTATTCGTTAGTCACTTTCCTGGAAGGGAAGGAAGCCAAAATTTTACCTCCCCTCCTGCACATTTTTCATCTGATCCACTTACGTGTAGTGGCCTAAACAATTAAATGTCACGCTTACATGTACCTATTGTTCATATCCTTTAAAATCTCATTCCTCCGTATAGCCAATTTTAACATCAATTTTTATTTCCATCACTATCAGGATTACTTTAAGGCACTCACACACAGATTATCATCGTGGGCGTGGGGCGTACATTTTGAAAAATACACAATTAACTAGGATTTTCCAATTCCTTAGCTTATATACGTTATTCCCAAGATTTCTAATTTACAAAGCAACACAATTTCAAAGCATTTAGTGAAATTTTATGCAACCAACTGCTCGCACGAGTAAAGAATTGTGTAGTTAACGTAGGTGTAGTGACCATTCATCTTATGCATAATGTTTAAATCCAGAACCAAAAAGTATACCTACCTACGTTGTACCTATACTCTTTATAGTGCACAAAATTATAAAATAGGTATGCAATAAAACTGTAAGGTAGGTATAAAAATAGAAGACAACAAGCAACAAGCACTTTCTTGACCGTTGAGTGGACTTCTTTATTCAATGCTCATATTCTTTGAATATAAAATGTTATATGCAAAGTCATAGTTAAGTAGGTACTGTTCACTAAAAGATTTAATTACCAAACTAACCCCTTTGCACGGTGCAATAATAATAAGGATCATATCACCGCTAGGAGTGAATGCGTTCAGACCGCCAAGAATTGCTCTTAACAAGCCAGAATAGCGGCTGATCCCACAGCTCAACGTCAACCGTATGTTTACAACAAATTTTACATAAATTGCGTTTACAAAGAAGTCTAATTACTTAGCTCTTTATGAATATATTGAATTTTTTTGGCATCAATGTACACAAAGAATGGTTGTAGGTTTCTATACATTTAAAATTTTGAAAATTGGTTTAGATTTGATTTAAATTTCTGTTGAACACCAATATTGATGAATCATATAATTAAAACAAAACAAAAATCTAATATTATAGAGACCTCCCTTTGAATTATTTCTTTAATATACAACAAAAATATTGCTAATGTCCGTGAACACGATAACTGTCAAACGCTTGAACCTATTTAGTTCAAACTTTGCACAGTTGACCTATATGCCACATGTAATAAGCCTATTGAAAATGGGTCAAATCCAATGACCCCGTAGAGTCACACCGAGGTGCTCTGCCGCATTTTTAGATTTGCTTTAGGGGTTTATTATCAACGAAATGTTGGTTGATACAAAATGTGGACGGGCTTATGGTGGCGCAACACTTCATTTACAGTGAGAAAATTTTTACGAATATGGAGCTAACAATGTAAAGTGTGAAACTTAACTCAGTTTCATCTAGTATTTTTCTATTTGACGTAACAGAATAATAGTAATTAATAATGATACACTCAGATAGAGATAGAGAACACAATTTTCGAGTAAAGCTGGATTACATTCAGAGACGCAACGCGTCTAGGGAAATAAGGATACGGGGCTTTAATACCGTGGTGTATTTTTCATAATTAGCACATTCCTTTCTTATTTGCATTTTGCAAACTGACACTAAAATAATTAACTCGGTCCTTTATTGTTTTATTTTCATGGGATACATGCAGACAACTGGGCCGTGTCTTTTGTATTTATGTATCGAGTTAGTGATTAACAACAATGTAATGGAAATTTATTTTAATACATCAAAACGACGTGTTGAGCATCTAGCTAAGTAATGCCATTCGTTAATGATTTACCTACAGAAAATTTTACACATAATCTTCTTGTAGGATACCTTTACTTCTTTACACATGAATCGCATAAACCAGTTTGTAAGTAATTTTGCAACACTTACCTCTTTAAAGGAATATCATATTATTTCAGTTAAGTATTTGATTCTCACTTCGTGTAACATTATCCTCCTCGCCTCAAATTTTCGTTTACCGCTAAACCGCGTGTCGATCCGTATAAATAAGTCTTTCCTAGTATTTTTTTCATTGCTCTTAATTACAATAGTACAAAAAGAACGCGAGCGCTCAATCTTCAACCCTATTCCAAGCATTTTTGGACTCTTCTGGACTATTGCCGCCCTGATTTGATCCGATGTTAAGAATCGGACTCGGACTCGTTCCAACATATTTTGTTTTGATCAGTAAGTTGTGATTGGATCTTAATAGTTTATAGACTACTTGTTTAATGTGCCCCCACCAAAAAGTCCAAAGGCGCCAAATCCGGAGACATATGGGACCCCGTGTGTGGACCATTATTGCCAAATTACCTATCTGCAAACAAAATATCAAGCTTTCTTCTAACTACGTTATAATTATGGGCCGGAGCGCCATCTTGCTGGTATCATTCTTTCATCCGCTGTTAAAGAGGCATTTACAGCTGTATTTAAAATATCGAGTATCGAGCCATGTTTAAATTTTCTTTGTCATCGTCTTTCAAAGCACAGAAAACATGGAAGTTCCGCAACTTTTTCGGTCTGTTTGTCCGTCTCTCTGTCCGTCTGTCTGTCCGGCTGCCTGTTCGCCTGTCTATCCGTATGTCTGTCCGTCTGTCTCCGTCTGTCTGTCCGTGTGTCTGTCCGTCTGCCTGTCTGTCCGTCCGTCTGTCTGAAAGCATTTTTCAGTAGCTTTCCAACGATGTGTCACAAGTATGGGGTTGCCATTTATGATTTTTGAGGAGGGGGGCTGGGGGTTAAGGGGGGGTTGTCACCCATAACGTCATTCATGTTCCCCCTCGATACCCTCGATACGGTTTTGCGCGATTTTCAATATCTTCTTTAGTTTGGAAAATATGGCCGACTGCAAGTTTTAAAATTGACACCATGTGTATATTATATAATAGATTTCGAGATCACTACCTCAGAGAGAGTAAGGAGACAAAAGCGGTCTCTCTTTGAGTAAAGTGCGTAGCTATCTAAATAATTTCTGATGCTTCCATAAATTTCGTTTAAATTTCGGATAGTCATCCTTTTGGTGTAGGAGCGGTCTAGGACATTTCATTGCCGTCACTTCATTGCCGCCATTTCTAGACCGCCATATCATTGCCGAGGCAACTCTCTGCAGACCCAGCTCATTGCCGATCCAACTAATTGCCGTCCATATCATTGCCGTGCCAACTCATAGCCAGTAAGAATTGGTTATGGAATGAAATTTGAGACCGGTTGTGGCGTTGTGCAGTCCTGTTTTAGCGAAATGGGACGTTTCAGCGCCGGCGGTTCATCGCCGCCGTTTCAGCGCCAGACGCCAGTTACATGAAATCGGCAGTTATCGTCGTGTATGTATTTAATATTGTAGCGCACTGGATAAAAAGTTTTTATTGCTCTAGATACAGCCAGTTTATTTGTCAAGAAACACTCTGGAAATCGGGAAGGATGACTTAAAAGAGAGAATTTGCTCCTTACATACAAGTAATTTGCCCGCTGTTTCACCC